>NW_027225586.1:1223870-1529837 GCF_038994185.2 Dermacentor albipictus
GCTCTCTTGAGGGGCGGCTAGAGCAGTGTGGCGCTTGCGCTGCTTGGTGCGCTTCAACTGGCATGGACCGGGAGAATCCGACTCTCCAAATAAAACAATGCATTTTGAGGGCCGTTGACCATGCTGACGCAATGTGATTTCTGCCCAGGTCTGTAAATGTCAACGTGAAGAAATGAAAAAAAGGCGTGGTTAAACGACAGGAGTAACTATGACACCCTTTAGGTGCGGCTAGCGCAGTACAGCTCTTGCGCGGTCTGGTGCGAATGAACTGGCATGGACTGACAGAATCCACTGTCCAAATAAAACAAACCATTCTGGGGGCCGTTGAGCATGCTGACGCAGTGTGATTTCTGCACAGTGCTCTAAATGTCGAAGTGAAAAAATGAAAAAAAAGCGTGGATAAAAGACAGGAGTAAGAATGACTCCCTTGCAGTGGGGATTGAGCTGTGCCGCTTTGCACTTTCCGTTGCGCTTCAACTGGTATGGACCGGGAGAATCTGACTGTCCATTGAAAACAAAGCATTGCGAGAACTTTTGACCATGCTGATGCAATGTGATCTCTGCCCAGTCCCCTATATGTCAACTTGATAAAATCAACAAGGCGTGGGTAAACGAAGAGACTAACAATGACTCCCATGAGGTGCGACTAGAGCAGCACGGCTCTGCACTGTCTGGTGTGGCTTACCTGGCATGCACCAGGGGAATCTCACTGTGCACTTAAAACAAATGATTGTGAAGGCTGTTGCCGATGCTGACACAATGTGATTTCTGCCCAGTGCTATTTAATGTCAACGTGAAGAAATGCAAGAAGGTGCGTGTAAGCGGTGAGAGTAACAATGACTCCCTTGAGGTGCGACTAGAGCAGTGCAGCTTTTGCACAGTCTGCTGCACTCCAGCTGGCATAGATCGGGGGAATCCGACTGTCCATTTAAAACAAATGATTTCGAGGGCCGTCGGCCATGCTGACGCAATGTGATTTCTGCCCAGTGCTCTAAACGTGAAACTGAAGTAAATAAAAAAAGGCATGGATAAACTACAGGAGTCACAATGACTCCCTTGTGGTGCGGCTATCGCAGTGCGGCTCTTGCGTGTTCTTGTGTGCCTCAACTGGCATGGACCGGCGGAATCATCATCAGCATCAGCCTGGTTACGCCTACTGCAGGGCAAAGGCCTCTCCCATACATCTCCAACAACCCCGATCATGTACTATGTGTGGCCATGTCGTCCCTGCAAACTTCTTAATCTCATGCGCCCGCCTAACTTTCTGCCGCCCTCTGCTAAGCTTCCCTTCCCTTGGAATCCATTCCGTAACCCTTAATGACCATCGGTTATCTTCCCTCCTCATTTCGTATCCTGCCCATGCCCCTTTCTTTTTCTTGATTTCAACTAAGATGTCATTAGGTCGCGTTTGTTCCCTCACCCAATCTGCTCTTTTCTTATCCTTGAACGTTACACCTATCATTCTTCTTTCCATAGCTCGTTGTGTCGTCCTCAATATGAGCAGAACCCTTTTCGTAAGCCTCAAGGTTTCTGCCCCATAGGTGAGTGCTGGTAAGACACAGGCATTATATACTTTCCTCTTGAGGGGATAACGGCAACCTGCTATTCATCATCTGAGAATGCCTGCCAAACGCACCGCAGCCCATTCTTGTTCTTCTGAATATGTCTGTCTTATGATCCGCATCCGCTGTCACTACCTGACCTAAGTTGGTGTATTCCCTTACGATTTCCAGTGCCTCGCTGCCTATTGTAAATTGCGGTTTTCTTCGGAGACTGTTAAGCATTACTTTAGTTTCCTGCAGATTAATTTTTAGACCCACTCTTCTGCTTTGCCTATCCAGGTCACTGAACATGCATTGCAATTGGTCCCCTGAGGTACTAAGGAAGGCAATGTCATCAGCGAATCGCGAGTTACTAAGCTATTCTCGATTAACTTTTATCCCCAAATCTTCCCAATCCATGTCTCTGAATACCTCCTGTAAAATAAAATGCCCAAATAAAACAAAGCATTTTGGGGGCCGTTGACCGTGCTGACGCAGTGTGATTTCTGCACAGTGCTCTAAATGTCAAAGTAAAGAAATGAAAAAAAGGTGTGGATAAACGACATGAGTAAGAATGACTCCCTTGCAGTGCGCATTCAGCTGTGCCGCTTTGCACTTTCCATTGCGCTTCAACTGGTATAGACCGGGGGAATCCGACTGTCCATTTAAAACAAAGCATTGCGGGGACTTTTGACCATGCTGACGCAATGTGATTTCTGCCCAGTCCCCTATATGTCAACTTCATAAAATCAACAAGGCGTGGGTAAACGAAGAGACTAACAATGACTCCCATGAGGTGCGACTAGAGCAGCACAGCTTTGCACTGTCTGGTGTGGTTTACCTGTCATGCACCGGGGGAATCTCACTGTGCACTTAAAACAAATGATTGTGAAGGCTGTTGCCGATGTTGACACAATGTGATTTCTGCCCAGTGCTATTTAATGTCAACGTGAAGAAATGCAAGAAGGTGTGTATGCGATGAGAGTAACAATGACTCCCTCGAGGTGCGACTAGAGCAGTGCGGCTCTTGCGCAGTCTGCTGCACACCAACTGGCATAGATCGGGGGAATCCGACTGTCCATTTAAAACAAATGATTACGCGGGCCGTTCACCATGCTGACGCAATGTGATTTCTGCCTAGTGCTCTAAACGGCAAAGTGATGAAATAAAGAAATGCCTGGATAAAGGACAGGTGTAAGAGTGACTCCTGTGAGGTGCGGCTGGAGCAGTGCAGCTCTTGCGCGGTATGGTACGCCTCAACTGGCATGGACGGGCGGAATTCACTGTCCAAATGAAACAAAGCGTTCTGGGAGCCAGTGCTCTAAATGTCAACGTGAAGAAATGCAAAAAGGTGGGTATAAAGGACAGGAGTAAGAATGACTCCCGTGCAGAGTTTATTGAGCAGTTTCGCTTTGTGCTATCCATTGTGCTTCATTTGGTATGGACCGGTGGAATCCAACTGTCCATTAAAACAAAGCTTTGCGAAGACTTTTGATCATGCTGACGTAATGTGACTTCTGCCCAGCGCTCTAAATGTCAACGTGAAGAAATGCAACAAGGCATGGCTACACAAAGCGAGTAACAATGGCTCTTTTGAGGTGCGGCTAGAGCAGTGTGGCGCTTGCGCTGCCTGGTGCGCTTCAACTGGCATGGACCGGGAGAATCCGACTCTCCAAATAAAACAATGCATTTTGAGGGCCGTTGACCATGCTGACGCAATGTGATTTCTGCCCAGGTCTGTAAATGTCAACGTGCAGAAATGAAAAAAAAGGCGTGGTTAAACGACAGGAGTAAGAATGACTCCCTTGCAGTGTGGATTCAGGAGTGGCGCTTTATGCTATCTGTTGTGCTTCAACTGGCATGGACCGGCTGAAACTGACTGTCCACTTAAAACAAAGCATTGCAAGGACTTTTGACGATGCTGACGCAATGTGATTTGTGCCCAGGGCTCTAAATGTCAATGTGAGGAAATGGAACAAAGCGTGGGTGAAGGACGTTAGTAACAATGACTCCCTTGAGGTGCGGCTAGAACAGTGCTGCTTTGCACTGTCTGGTGTGGTTCAACTGGAATGCACAGGGGGAATCTTACTGTGCTTTTAAAAGATATAATTGCGAGGGCGGTTGACCATTTTTATGCAAGGTGATTTGTGCCCAGTGCCCTAAATGTCAACCTGAAGAAATAGAACAAGGCGTGGGGGAGCTAAGTGAGTAACAATGACTCCCTTGAGCTGCGGCTAGAGCAGTGCGGCTCTAGCGCTGCCTGGTGCGCTTCAACTGGGATAGATCGGGGTAATCCGACTGTCCATTTAAAACAAATGATTGCGAGGGCCGTTGACCATGCTGACGCAATTTGATTTCTGCCTAGTGCTTTAAACGTGAAATAAATAAATTAAGGAAAGGGCTGGATAAACGACAGGAGTAACTATGACACCCTTTAGCTGCGGCTAGCGCAGTGCAGCTCTTGCGCGGTCTGGTGCGAATGAACTGGCATGGACTGACAGAATCCACTGTCCAAATAAAACAAACCATTCTGGGGGCCGTTGAGCATGCTGACGCAGTGTGATTTCTGCACAGTGCTCTAAATGTCGAAGTGAAAAAAAAAAAAAAAAGCGTGGATAAAAGACAGGAGTAAGAATGACTCCCTTGCAGTGTGGATTGAGCTGTGCCGCTTTGCACTTTCCGTTGCGCTTCAACTGGTATGGACCGGGAGAATCTGACTGTCCATTTAAAACAAAGCATTGCGAGGACTTTTGACCATGCTGATGCAATGTGATCTCTGCCCAGTCCCCTATATGTCAACTTGATAAAATCAACAAGGCGAGGGTAAACGAAGAGACTAACAATGACTCCCATGAGGTGCGACTAGAGCAGCACGGCTCTGCACTGTCTGGTGTGGCTTACCTGGCATGCACCGGGGGAATCTCACTGTGCACCTAAAACAAATGATTGTGAAGGCTGTTGCCGATGCTGACACAATGTGATTTCTGCCCAGTGCTCTAAACGTCAAACTGAAGTAATTAAAAAAAGGCATGGATAAACTACAGGAGTCACAATGACTCCCTTGTGGTGCGGCTATCGCAGTGCGGCTCTTGCGTGGTCTTGTGTGCCTCAACTGGCATGGACCGGCGCAATCATCATCAGCATCAGCCTGGTTACGCCTACTGCAGGGCAAAGGCCTCTCCCATACATCTCCAACAACCCCGATCATGTACTATGGGTGGCCATGTCGTCCCTACAAACTTCTTAATCTCATGCGCCCGCCTAACTTTCTGCCGCCCTCTGCTAAGCTTCCCTTCCCTTGGAATCCATTCCGTAACCCTCAATGACCATCGGTTATCTTCCCTCCTTATTGCGTATCCTGCCCATGCCCATTTCTTTTTCTTGATTTCAACTAAGATGTCATTAACTCGCGTTTGTTCCCTCACCCAATCTGCTCTTTTCTTATCCTTGAACGTTACACCTATCATTCTTCTTTCCATAGCTCGTTGCGTCGTCCTCAATTTGAGCAGAACCCATTTCGTAAGCCTCCAGGTTTCTGCCCCATAGGTGAGTACTGGTAAGACACAGGTATTATATACTTTCCTCTGGAGGGGATAATGGCAACCTGCTAATCATCATCTGAGAATGCCTGCCAAACGCACCCCAGCCCATTCTTGTTCTTCTGAATATTTCTGTCTCATGATCCGCATCCGCTGTCACTACCTGCCCTAAGTTGATGTATTCCCTTACGACTTCTAGTGCCTCGCTGCCAATTGTAAATTGCTGTTTTCTTCCGAGACTGTTAAGCATTACTTTAGTTTCCTGCAGATTAATTTTAGACCCACTCTTCTGCTTTGCCTATCCAGGTCAGTGAACATGCATTGCAATTGGTCCCCTGAGGTACTAAGGAAGGCAATGTCATCAGCGAATCGCGAGTTACTAAGCTATTCTCGATTAACTTTTATCCCCAAATCTTCCCAATCCATGTCTCTGAATACCTCCTGTAAAATAAAATGCCCAAATAAAACAAAGCACTTTGGGGGCCGTTGACCGTGCTGACGCAGTGTGATTTCTGCACAGTGCTCTAAATGTCAAAGTGAAAAAATGAAAAAAAGGTGTGGATAAACGACATGAGTAAGAATGACTCCCTTGCAGTGCGCATTCAGCTGTGCCGCTTTGCACTTTCCATTGCGCTTCAACTGGTATAGACCGGGGGAATCCGACTGTCCATTTAAAACAAAGCATTGCGGGGACTTTTGACCATGCTGACGCAATGTGATTTCTGCCCAGTCCCCTATATGTCAACTTGATAAAATCAACAAGGCGTGGGTAAACGAAGAGACTAACAATGACTCCCATGAGGTGCGACTAGAGCAGCACAGCTTTGCACTGTCTGGTGTGGTTTACCTGTCATGCACCGGGGGAATCTCACTGTGCACTTAAAACAAATGATTGTGAAGGCTGTTGCCGATGCTGACACAATGTGATTTCTGCCCAGTGCTATGTAATGTCAACGTGAAGAAATGCAAGAAGGTGTGTATGCGATGAGAGTAACAATGACTCCCTCGAGGTGCGACTAGAGCAGTGCGGCTCTTGCGCAGTCTGCTGCACACCAACTGGCATAGATCGGGGGAATCCGACTGTCCATTTAAAACAAATGATTACGCGGGCCGTTCACCATGCTGACGCAATGTGATTTCTGCCTAGTGCTCTAAACGGCAAAGTGATGAAATAAAGAAATGCCTGGATAAAGGACAGGTGTAAGAGTGACTGCTGTGAGGTGCGGCTGGAGCAGTGCAGCTCTTGCGCGGTATGGTACGCCTCAACTGGCATGGACGGGCGGAATTCACTGTCCAAATGAAACAAAGCATTCTGGGAGCCAGTGCTCTAAATGTCAACGTGAAGAAATGCAAAAAGGTGGGTATAAAGGACAGGAGTAAGAATGACTCCCGTGCAGAGTTTATTGAGCAGTTTCGTTTGTGCTATCCATTGTGCTTCATTTGGTATGGACCGGTGGAATCCAACTGTCCATTAAAACAAAGCTTTGCGAAGACTTTTGATCATGCTGACGTAATGTGACTTCTGCCCAGCGCTCTAAATGTCAACGTGAAGAAATGCAACAAGGCATGGCTACACAAAGCGAGTAACAATGGCTCTCTTGAGGTGCGGCTAGAGCAGTGTGGCGCTTGCGTTGCCTGGTGCGCTTCAACTGGCATGGACCGGGAGAATCCGACTCTCCAAATAAAACAATGCATTTTGAGGGCCGTTGACCATGCTGACGCAATGTGATTTCTGCCCAGGTCTGTAAATGTCAACGTGCAGAAATGAAAAAAAAGGCGTGGTTAAACGACAGGAGTAAGAATGACTCCCTTGCAGTGTGCATTCAGCTGTGCCGCTTTGCACTTTCCATTGCGCTTGAACTGGTATAGACCGGGGGAATCCGACTGTCCATTTAAAACAAAGCATTGCGGGGACTTTTGACCACGCTGACGCAATGTGATTTCTGCCCAGTCCCCTATATGTCAACTTGATAAAATGCAACAAGGCGTGGGTAAACGAAGAGACTAACAATGACTCCCATGAGGTGCGACTAGAGCAGCACAGGTCTGCAGTGTCTGGTGTGGCTTACCTGGCATGCACCGCGGGAATCTCACTGTGCACCTAAAACAAACGATTGTGAAGGCTGTTGCCGATGCTGACACTATGTGATTTCTGCCCAGTGCTATTTAATGTCAACGTGAAGAAATGCAAGAAGGTGTGAATGCGATGAGAGTAACAATGACTCCCGCGAGGTGCGACTAGAGCAGTGCGGCTCTTGCGCAGTCTGCTGCACTCCAACTGGCATAGATCGGGGGAATCCGACTGTCCATTTAAAACAAATAATTGCGTGGGCCGTTCACCATGCTGACGCAATGTGATTTCTGCCTAGTGCTCTAAACGGCAAAGTGATGAAATAAAGAAATGCCTGGATAAAGGACAGGTGTAAGAGTGACTCCTGTGAGGTGCGGCTGGAGCAGTGCAGCTCTTGCGCGGTATGGTACGCCTCAACTGGCATGGACGGGCGGAATTCACTGTCCAAATGAAACAAAGCATTCTGGGAGCCAGTGCTCTAAATGTCAACGTGAAGAAATGCAAAAAGGTGGGTATAAAGGACAGGAGTAAGAATGACTCCCGTGCAGAGTTTATTGAGCAGTTTCGCTTTGTGCTATCCATTGTGCTTCATTTGGTATGGACCGGTGGAATCCAACTGTCCATTAAAACAAAGCTTTGCGAAGACTTTTGATCATGCTGACGTAATGTGACTTCTGCCCAGTGCTCTAAATGTCAACGTGAAGAAATGCAACAAGGCATGGCTACACAAAGCGAGTAACAATCGCTCTCTTGAGGTGCGGCTAGAGCAGTGTGGCGCTTGCGCTGCCTGGTGCGCTTCAACTGGCATGGACCGGGAGAATCCGACTCTCCAAATAAAACAATGCATTTTGAGGGCCGTTGACCATGCTGACGCAATGTGATTTCTGCCCAGGTCTGTAAATGTCAACGTGCAGAAATGAAAAAAAGGCGTGGTTAAACGACAGGAGTAAGAATGACTCCCTTGCAGTGTGGATTCAGGAGTGGCGCTTTATGCTATCTGTTGTGCATCAACTGGCATGGAGCGGCTGAAACTGACTGTCCACTTAAAACAAAGCATTGCAAGGACTTTTGACGATGCTGACGCAATGTGATTTGTGCCCAGGGCTCTAAATGTCAATGTGAGGAAATGGAACAAAGCGTGGGTGAAGGACGTTAGTAACAATGACTCCCTTGAGGTGCGGCTAGAACAGTGCTGCTTTGCACTGTCTGGTGTGGTTCAACTGGAATGCACAGGGGGAATCTTACTGTGCTTTTAAAAGATATAATTGCGAGGGCGGTTGACCATTTTTATGCAAGGTGATTTGTGCCCAGTGCCCTAAATGTCAACCTGAAGAAATAGAACAAGGCGTGGGGGAGCTAAGTGAGTAACAATGACTCCCTTGAGCTGCGGCTTGAGCAGTGCGGCTCTAGCGCTGCCTGGTGCGCTTCAACTGGGATAGATCGGGGTAATCCGACTGTCCATTTAAAACAAATGATTGCGAGGGCCGTTGACCATGCTGACGCAATTTGATTTCTGCCTAGTGCTTTAAACGTGAAATAAATAAATTAAGGAAAGGGCTGGATAAACGACAGGAGTACCTATGACACCCTTTAGGTGCGGCTAGCGCAGTGCAGCTCTTGCGCGGTCTGGTGCGAATGAACTGGCATGGACTGACAGAATCCACTGTCCAAATAAAACAAACCATTCTGGGGGCCGTTGAGCATGCTGACGCAGTGTGATTTCTGCACAGTGCTCTAAATGTCGAAGTGAAAAAATGAAAAAAAAAGCGTCGATAAAAGACAGGAGTAAGAATGACTCCCTTGCAGTGTGGATTGAGCTGTGCCGCTTTGCACTTTCCGTTGCGCTTCAACTGGTATGGACCGGGACAATCTGACTGTCCATTTAAAACAAAGCATTGCGAGGACTTTTGACCATGCTGATGCAATGTGATGTCTGCACAGTCCCCTATATGTCAACTTGATAAAATCAACAAGGCGAGGGTAAACGAAGAGACTAACAATGACTCCCATGAGGTGCGACTAGAGCAGCACGGCTCTGCACTGTCTGGTGTGGCTTACCTGGCATGCACCGGGGGAATCTCACTGTGCACTTAAAACAAATGATTGTGAAGGCTGTTGCCGATGCTGACACAATGTGATTTCTGCCCAGTGCTCTAAACGTCAAACTGAAGTAATTAAAAAAAGGCATAGATAAACTACAGGAGTCACAATGACTCCCTTGTGGTGCGGCTATCGCAGTGCGGCTCTTGCGTGGTCTTGTGTGCCTCAACTGGCATGGACCGGCGCAATCATCATCAGCATCAGCCTGGTTACGCCTACTGCAGGGCAAAGGCCTCTCCCATACATCTCCAACAACCCCGATCATGTACTATGTGTGGCCATGTCGTCCCTGCAAACTTCTTAATCTCATGCGCCCGCCTAACTTTCTGCCGCCCTCTGCTAAGCTTCCCTTCCCTTGGAATCCATTCCGTAACCCTCAATGACCATCGGTTATCTTCCCTCCTCATTGCGTATCCTGCCCATGCCCATTTCTTTTTCTTGATTTCAACTAAGATGTCATTAACTCGCGTTTGTTCCCTCACCCAATCTGCTCTTTTCTTATCCTTGAACGTTACACCTATCATTCTTCTTTCCATAGCTCGTTGCGTCGTCCTCAATTTGAGCAGAACCCTTTTCGTAAGCCTCCAGGTTTTTGCCCCATAGGTGAGTACTGGTAAGACACAGGTATTAACGCGATAGCGTTAAGGAGCTCGTGTCGCAGAAAAGCCGGTGTCGTCGGCGTCGGGTGTCGGCGTCGGCGTCCGCGGCGTTGACCGTGAGCGATAAATCACGGCAGGCACTTCATAAATAAAAAGCAACTTCCAAGATTGGCCCGGTGGGAATCGAACCAGGGTCTCCGGAGTGTGAGGCGGAGACGCTACCACTCAGCCACGAGTTCGATGCTTCCAAGCGGTGCAAACGCGCCTCTAGTGAATGCGGTGTTGCCTTCGAAACGAGCCGTGGAAAGTTATGCTGCGGTGTATATCGGTAATTATGAACATGTAACGTACAGAAGTCACAATTACACGACTTGCGAAGTGCGTTTCCGCTGCATTTCTTCTGCGCTTTCCGCACACGCAGAGCCATCTTGCGGCAAACACAGAAGACCCCCTCCTCTCAATGTACGGCGCTGCCCCGACAGGAGGCGCGCCGCGCGCGCATTGGGACCGCTGCCAGCCGCGTCGCGGGACTCCCTCTCCCCTGACGACGCTTCGCCGTGCTCCCGGTCCTTTCTTTAGATTACTATCTATCTCTCTGCCCGTGCCGATCGCGACGTTTGGCTGGCGTAGATCGTTTCCCCTCCGAGACACCGAGTTCTTTGGTTCGTTCCGTTCGCTCAGGCGCACGTTTCGTTGGCGCGCCGAACGCTGCGGTGCTCGACGCTCACCGCGTGATAGGTGGGCGCTAAGTCCGATGCGGGGCGCATCGTAAGTGATCGCTGTGCCGTAGCGCATTGTCTTATACCCCTTGGCGGGTCGACGGGAACGCTGTCGCGTCCCACTCTTGAAGGCGAAGCTTAAGCGTCCTCCAATTTTTATATACTTTCCTCTTGAGGGGATAATGGCAACCTGCTAATCATCATCTGAGAATGCCTGCCAAACGCACCCCACCCCATTCTTGTTCTTCTGAATATTTCTGTCTCATGATCCGCATCCGCTGTCACTACCTGCCCTAAGTTGATGTATTCCCTTACGACTTCCAGTGCCTCGCTGCCAATTGTAAATTGCTGTTTTCTTCCGAGACTGTTAAGCATTACTTTAGTTTCCTGCAGATTACTTTTTAGACCCACTCTTCTGCTTTGTCTCTCCAGGTCAGTGAACATGCATTGCAATTGGTCCCCTGAGGTACTAATGAAGGCAATGTCATCAGCGAATCGCGAGTTACTAAGCTATTCTCGATTAACTTTTATCCCCAATTCTTCCCAATCCATGTCTCTGAATACCTCCTGTAAAATAAAATGCCCAAATAAAACAAAGCATTTTGGGGGCCGTTGACCATGCTGACGCAATGTGATTTCTGCCCAGGTCTGTAAATGTCAACGTGCAGAAATGAAAAAAAGGCGTGGTTAAACGACAGGAGTAAGAATGACTCCCTTGCAGTGTGGATTCAGGAGTGGCGCTTTATGCTATCTGTTGTGCATCAACTGGCATGGACCGGGGGAATCCGACTGTCCATTTAAAACAAAGCATTGCGGGGAATTTTGACCATGCTGACGCAATGTGATTTCTGCCCAGTCCCCTATATGTCAACTTTATAAAATCAACAAGGCGTGGGTAAACGAAGAGACTAACAATGACTCCCATGAGGTGCGACTAGAGCAGCACAGCTTTGCACTGTCTGGTGTGGTTTACCTGTCATGCACCGGGGGAATCTCACTGTGCACTTAAAACAAATGATTGTGAAGGCTGTTGCCGATGCTGACACAATGTGATTTCTGCCCAGTGCTATTTAATGTCAACGTGAAGAAATGCAAGAAGGTGTGTACGCGATGAGAGTAACAATGACTCCCTCGAGGTGCGACTAGAGCAGTGCGGCTCTTGCGCAGTCTGCTGCACTCCAACTGGCATAGATCGAGGGAATCCGACTGTCCATTTAAAACAAATGATTACGCGGGCCGTTCACCATGCTGACGCAATGTGATTTCTGCCTAGTGCTCTAAACGGCAAAGTGATGAAATAAAGAAATGCCTGGATAAAGGACAGGTGTAAGAGTGACTCCTGTGAGGTGCGGCTGGAGCAGTGCAGCTCTTGCGCGGTATGGTACGCCTCAACTGGCATGGACGGGCGGAATTCACTGTCCAAATGAAACAAAGCATTCTGGGAGCCAGTGCTCTAAATGTCAACGTGAAGAAATGCAAAAAGGTGGGTATAAAGGACAGGAGTAAGAATGACTCCCGTGCAGAGTTTATTGAGCAGTTTCGCTTTGTGCTATCCATTGTGCTTCATTTGGTATGGACCGGTGGAATCCAACTGTCCAATAAAACAAAGCTTTGCGAAGACTTTTGATCATGCTGACGTAATGTGACTTCTGCCCAGCGCTCTAAATGTCAACGTGAAGAAATGCAACAAGGCATGGCTACACAAAGCGAGTAACAATGGCCCTCTTGAGGTGCGGCTAGAGCAGTGTGGCGCTTGCGCTGCCTGGTGCGCTTCAACTGGCATGGACCGGGAGAATCCGACTCTCCAAATAAAGCAATGCATTTTGAGGGCTGTTGACCATGCTGACGCAATGTGATTTCTGCCCAGGTCTGTAAATGTCAACGTGCAGAAATGAAAAAAAGGCGTGGTTAAACGACAGGAGTAAGAATGACTCCCTTGCAGTGTGGATTCAGGAGTGGCGCTTTATGCTATCTGTTGTGCTTCAACTGGCATGGACCGGCTGAAACTGACTGTCCACTTAAAACAAAGCATTGCAAGGACTTTTGACGATGCTGACGCAATGTTATTTGTGCCCAGGGCTCTAAATGTCAATGTGAGGAAATGGAACAAAGCGTGGGTGAAGGACGTTAGTAACAATGACTCCCTTGAGGTGCGGCTAGAACAGTGCTGCTTTGCACTGTCTGGTGTGGTTCAACTGGAATGCACAGGGGGAATCTTACTGTGCTTTTAAAAGATATAATTGCGAGGGCGGTTGACCATTTTTATGCAAGGTGATTTGTGCCCAGTGCCCTAAATGTCAACCTGAAGAAATAGAACAAGGCGTGGGGGAGCTAAGTGAGTAACAATGACTCCCTTGAGCTGCGGCTAGAGCAGTGCGGCTCTAGCGCTGCCTGGTGCGCTTCAACTGGGATAGATCGGGGTAATCCGACTGTCCATTTAAAACAAATGATTGCGAGGGCCGTTGACCATGCTGACGCAATTTGATTTCTGCCTAGTGCTTTAAACGTGAAATAAATAAATTAAGGAAAGGGCTGGATAAACGACAGGAGTAACTATGACACCCTTTAGGTGCGGCTAGCGCAGTGCAGCTCTTTCGCGGTCTGGTGCGAATGAACTGGCATGGACTGACAGAATCCACTGTCCAAATAAAACAAACCATTCTGGGGGCCGTTGAGCATGCTGACGCAGTGTGATTTCTGCACAGTGCTCTAAATGTCGAAGTGAAAAAATGAAAAAAAAGCGTGGATAAAAGACAGGAGTAAGAATGACTCCCTTGCAGTGTGGATTGAGCTGTGCCGCTTTGCACTTTCCGTTGCGCTTCAACTGGTATGGACCGGGAGAATCTGACTGTCCATTTAAAACAAAGCATTGCGAGGACTTTTGACCATGCTGATGCAATGTGATCTCTGCCCAGTCCCCTATATGTCAACTTGATAAAATCAACAAGGCGAGGGTAAACGAAGAGACTAACAATGACTCCCATGAGGTGCGACTAGAGCATCACGGCTCTGCACTGTCTGGTGTGGCTTACCTGGCATGCACCGGGGGAATCTCACTGTGCACTTAAAACAAATGATTGTGAAGGCTGTTGCCGATGCTGACGCAATGTGATTTCTGCCTAGTGCTCTAAACGGCAAAGTGATGAAATAAAGAAATGCCTGGATAAAGGACAGGTGTAACAGTGACTCCTGTGAGGTGCGGCTGGAGCAGTGCAGCTCTTGTGCGGTATGGTACGCCTCAACTGGCATGGACGGGCGGAATTCACTGTCCAAATGAAACAAAGCATTCTGGGAGCCAGTGCTCTAAATGTCAACGTGAAGAAATGCAAAAAGGTGGGTATAAAGGACAGGAGTAAGAATGACTCCCGTGCAGAGTTTATTGAGCAGTTTCGCTTTGTGCTATCCATTGTACTTCATTTGGTATGGACCGGTGGAATCCAACTGTCCATTAAAACAAAGCTTTGCGAAGACTTTTGATCATGCTGACGTAATGTGACTTCTGCCCAGCGCTCTAAATGTCAACGTGAAGAAATGCAACAAGGCATGGCCACACAAAGCGAGTAACAATCGCTCTCTTGAGGTGCGGCTAGAGCAGTGTGGCGCTTGCGCTGCCTGGTGCGCTTCAACTGGCATGGACCGGGAGAATCCGACTCTCCAAATAAAACAATGCATTTTGAGGGCCGTTGACCATGCTGATGCAATGTGATTTCTGCCCAGGTCTGTAAATGTCAACGTGCAGAAATGAAAAAAAGGCGTGGTTAAACGACAGGAGTAAGAATGACTCCCTTGCAGTGTGCATTCAGCTGTGCCGCTTTGCACTTTCCATTGCGCTTGAACTTGTATAGACCGGGGGAATCCGACTGTCCATTTTAAACAAAGCATTGCGGGGACTTTTGACCACGCTGACGCAATGTGATTTCTGCCGAGTCCCCTATATGTCAACTTGATAAAATGCAACAAGGCGTGGGTAAACGAAGAGACTAACAATGACTCCCATGAGGTGCGACTAGAGCAGCACAGGTCTGCACTGTCTGGTGTGGCTTACCTGGCATGCACCGCGGGAATCTCACTGTGCACTTAAAACAAACGATTGTGAAGGCTGTTGCCGATGCTGACACTATGTGATTTCTGCCCAGTGCTATTTAATGTCAACGTGAAGAAATGCAAGAAGGTGTGTGTAAGCTATGAGAGTAACAATGACTCCCTTGAGGTGCGGCTAGAACAGTGCAGCTTTTGCAGTCTGCTGCACTCCAGCTGGCATAGATCGGGGGAATCCGACTGTCCAATTAAAACAAATGATTGCGAGGGCCGTCGACCATGCTGACGCAATGTGATTTCTGCCCAGTGCTCTAAACGTGAAACTGAAGTAAATAAAAAAAGGCATGGATAAACTACAGGAGTCACAATGACTCCCTTGTGGTGCGGCTATCGCAGTGCGGCTCTTGCGTGGTCTTGTGTGCCTCAACTGGCATGGACCGGCGGAATCATCATCAGCATCAGCCTGGTTACGCCTACTGCAGGGCAAAGGCCTCTCCCATACATCTCCAACAACCCCGATCATGTACTAAGTGTGGCCATGTCGTCCCTGCAAACTTCTTAATCTCGTGCGCCCGCCTAACTTTCTGCCGCCCTCTGCTAAGCTTCCCTTCCCTTGGAATCCATTCCGTAACCCTTAATGACCATCGGTTATCGTCCCTCCTCATTTCGTATCCTGCCCATGCCCATTTCTTTTTCTTGATTTCAACTAAGATATCATTAACTCGCGTTTGTTCCCTCACCCAATCTGCTCTTTTCTTATCCTTTAACGTTACACCTATCATTCTTCTTTCCATAGCTCGTTGCGGCGTCCTCAATTTGAGCAGAACCCATTTCGTAAGCCTCCAGGTTTCTGCCCCATAGGTGAGTACTGGTAAGACACAGGTATTATATACTTTCCTCTGGAGGGGATAATGGCAACCTGCTAATCATCATCTGAGAATGCCTGCCAAACGCACCCCAGCCCATTCTTGTTCTTCTGAATATTTCTGTCTCATGATCCGCATCCGCTGTCACTACCTGCCCTAAGTTGATGTATTCCCTTACGACTTCTAGTGCCTCGCTGCCAATTGTAAATTGCTGTTTTCTTCCGAGACTGTTAAGCATTACTTTAGTTTCCTGCAGATTAATTTTAGACCCACTCTTCTGCTTTGCCTATCCAGGTCAGTGAACATGCATTGCAATTGGTCCCCTGAGGTACTAAGGAAGGCAATGTCATCAGCGAATCGCGAGTTACTAAGCTATTCTCGATTAACTTTGGCGTCAGGTACGTCTTCTGTATGATTGGCTGCAATGGATATGTTTTTCCCAGAATTCTGCGAACATTGCAGGCGTGAAACTTCTGTCCTTCAGGCGGCTGGCCGCCCAAACTAGTGAATTCTTGTGGAAAAAGACATTGCCGGTACTATCAAAATGTGGTGAAAGAAGAAACCAAGACAGCAGCATGGCGCTCAGGGTTCTGGGGGGTACTAGTATTCCGGATGATGTAGTTGCCATCCTTAGGAAGGGCCCGAAGTACAGCATCGAGCCTAGGATTCAAGGGCATGAGCTACTTTCCTTGAACCGAAGGATTGCCGGTAAAGCTGACCCAGAGGACCAGGAAAGGTGCTTGCTAGATGGCGTGGACAGCCTCAACAGGACCGCGCCCATCAACAGAGCTAGACATGAGTCGACCACCAAAAGAGTCGTCGAGTTCTTCGCCGACCAGAAGCTGCGACTCACCCAAGCGGACAAGCAGGGCGGATTCGTCATCATTCCGTCTGGTATGTTCAACGAGAAGGCTCATGAAGCTGTGCACAAGAATTTCCGGAAGACCGTGGTTAATCTGGGAAAGCTGAAATCTAATGCGGTTTCACTGTGTGAAAGTATTGGCTTGGACAGACTTGCTAAAGGTATTCGGCTTTGTAAAGGAAACAGCTTACATGTGTTTTTCACTGCAAAAACACATAAGGAACGAATCCCATTCAGATGTATCGTGAGTGAAAGAGGGGCTTGGCAGAGCCATGTTAGTGGTTTCCTGCTAAGGCAACTTAATGGGTTAGATGTCGAAGATCCATTTTCTTGCAGGAACTCTCTTGATATTGTCAAATTTTTGAATGACAATAAGTCTTCAGATTATATGTTTTCCATTGACGTTGTTGACCTTTTCTATTCTATCCCACAGACTGAGTTGTTAGCCGCTGTACAGTCGTGCATTGAAATGAATGGGGCGATTTCCTTCCAGAACTCTGCCGGTGTTTCTGTTGCGAATTTCATGGCATTGTTAGAATATTACTTGTCTTGCACGGTGGTTTTATTTGAAGACCGGCTGTTTGTTCAGAAAAAAGGAATTTGCATTGGTTCCTGCGTCGCTCCAGTGCTATGTAACATCTTTCTCGCGCAGATGGACAAGTCACTGGCGGATACTTTTGACGAAGCCAAAGTGCTGAAAACTTTTAGATACGTTGACGATTTTTTAATTATTTTAAAGAAACAGGTTTCCTCATCTTACCCACAAATAGTGGAAGAAGTTTTATCTGGTTTTAAACTACTTGGAAAAGGTTTGGACTTCACCTACGAGCTTGCCCAAGGCAACAGATTGCAGTTTTTAGACATTGACATTACCCTTAATGACCAAAGCTTTTGCTGGATGTATCACCCTCGCGCACAAAAAGAACTAATGCCATATGATTCCTCCCATTCAAAGACAGTAAAACGCGCCATTGCTCAGATGTGCCTGGAAGCGTCACTGAAGAAATCTTGTTGCCATAAGGCAGAGGAAAGCTTTCACACCCAGATTCGCAAGTTGGAAAAAGCAGGCTTTCCAACCTCGATCTTAACCGGAGTAGCGGAAGCCTTGCTGCGAAAAATGAAAAAAGAAAGTACAAAGAAGGGCGACCAAGATGTCGTCCCCAAAAGCAAAAGTAGACCGGTTGTCATCCCGTACACCCATAAGGTAGCGCACAATTTGAAGCATGTAGCGGCAAAATATAAGGTTCCTGTGGTTTTTTCCGCCCCAAAGAAACTGGCTGGTTTGTGCGTTAAAACTGACCCCGACAATGTAAACAAAACTGACTGTAAAAAGAGACATGCAGCCCCGTTTGTTAAGTGTGCCGTGGGTGTTGTATATCAGATACCTCTCACATGTGGAAAGAAGTACATCGGACAAACCGGCCGTTGTATTAATGACCGATTAGCGGAACATAATCGCGATTTAAAAAATGGCACTGGTTCCCATCTGCCGCATCATTGTAAAGCCTGCGGAGAAGAAAGGAAGATCAAGTGTGTGGCAAGGCTGAAAGAAGCAAAGGTTTTAAAGAGAAGTAAGGACCAGACTGCCCGTGAACTGTTGGAGGCCTACTATATTAAAAGAAACTGTAGCGATTGTGTTAGCGCCCCATCTATCTCCATTTATAAGAATGAAACTGCTTTTTTAGATACACGGGCGTGAGATACGTGTGCACTTAACCTATCTTTATCCGCTTTATGCAAATACCTCGTGCGCATGTGTGGTTCTTGCTGCCCATCTTTGTCCTTATATTCATTCGCATACGCGGTGAATAAACAGTTGGAAGTTGCGCCTGTCCCGTCTCGCTTGCTGTGTGTTGTGTTTTTTCGGCGCCATAACCCTCTTCTGGAAACATGCACCAACTAGCCCCCCAACAAGTATTACTCAGTTACCTTTCTTCTACAGTGGGCCCCTTTCTTTGTGTTCCTTCTGCAAGACCACCGCCTCTTTCAGTGTTAGTCAGCCATATCGCCCTCATCTCCTGCCGCGCTAGGAAGATGGGATTCTGCATAAGAAAAGGCCTGGTCCCACACGAGATTTCCTGCCTGTTTGGTTCTACCAGACCTTCTCTTGGCCACGTCAAGAGGATATGCCGAATTTTACGCGCGGAACTGTGGCGTCAGGTACGTCTTCTGTATGATTGGCTGCAATGGATATGTTTTTCCCAGAATTCTGCGAACATTGCAGGCGTGAAACTTCTGTCCTTCAGGCGGCTGGCCGCCCAAACTAGTGAATTCTTGTGGAAAAAGACATTGCCGGTACTATCAAAATGTGGTGAAAGAAGAAACCAAGACAGCAGCATGGCGCTCAGGGTTCTGGGGGGTACTAGTATTCCGGATGATGTAGTTGCCATCCTTAGGAAGGGCCCGAAGTACAGCATCGAGCCTAGGATTCAAGGGCATGAGCTACTTTCCTTGAACCGAAGGATTGCCGGTAAAGCTGACCCAGAGGACCAGGAAAGGTGCTTGCTAGATGGCGTGGACAGCCTCAACAGGACCGCGCCCATCAACAGAGCTAGACATGAGTCGACCACCAAAAGAGTCGTCGAGTTCTTCGCCGACCAGAAGCTGCGACTCACCCAAGCGGACAAGCAGGGCGGATTCGTCATCATTCCGTCTGGTATGTTCAACGAGAAGGCTCATGAAGCTGTGCACAAGAATTTCCGGAAGACCGTGGTTAATCTGGGAAAGCTGAAATCTAATGCGGTTTCACTGTGTGAAAGTATTGGCTTGGACAGACTTGCTAAAGGTATTCGGCTTTGTAAAGGAAACAGCTTACATGTGTTTTTCACTGCAAAAACACATAAGGAACGAATCCCATTCAGATGTATCGTGAGTGAAAGAGGGGCTTGGCAGAGCCATGTTAGTGGTTTCCTGCTAAGGCAACTTAATGGGTTAGATGTCGAAGATCCATTTTCTTGCAGGAACTCTCTTGATATTGTCAAATTTTTGAATGACAATAAGTCTTCAGGTTATATGTTTTCCATTGACGTTGTTGACCTTTTCTATTCTATCCCACAGACTGAGTTGTTAGCCGCTGTACAGTCGTGCATTGAAATGAATGGGGCGATTTCCTTCCAGAACTCTGCCGGTGTTTCTGTTGCGAATTTCATGGCATTGTTAGAATATTACTTGTCTTGCACGGTGGTTTTATTTGAAGACCGGCTGTTTGTTCAGAAAAAAGGAATTTGCATTGGTTCCTGCGTCGCTCCAGTGCTATGTAACATCTTTCTCGCGCAGATGGACAAGTCACTGGCGGATACTTTTGACGAAGCCAAAGTGCTGAAAACTTTTAGATACGTTGACGATTTTTTAATTATTTTAAAGAAACAGGTTTCCTCATCTTACCCACAAATAGTGGAAGAAGTTTTATCTGGTTTTAAACTACTTGGAAAAGGTTTGGACTTCACCTACGAGCTTGCCCAAGGCAACAGATTGCAGTTTTTAGACATTGACATTACCCTTAATGACCAAAGCTTTTGCTGGATGTATCACCCTCGCGCACAAAAAGAACTAATGCCATATGATTCCTCCCATTCAAAGACAGTAAAACGCGCCATTGCTCAGATGTGCCTGGAAGCGTCACTGAAGAAATCTTGTTGCCATAAGGCAGAGGAAAGCTTTCACACCCAGATTCGCAAGTTGGAAAAAGCAGGCTTTCCAACCTCGATCTTAACCGGAGTAGCGGAAGCCTTGCTGCGAAAAATGAAAAAAGAAAGTACAAAGAAGGGCGACCAAGATGTCGTCCCCAAAAGCAAAAGTAGACCGGTTGTCATCCCGTACACCCATAAGGTAGCGCACAATTTGAAGCATGTAGCGGCAAAATATAAGGTTCCTGTGGTTTTTTCCGCCCCAAAGAAACTGGCTGGTTTGTGCGTTAAAACTGACCCCGACAATGTAAACAAAACTGACTGTAAAAAGAGACATGCAGCCCCGTTTGTTAAGTGTGCCGTGGGTGTTGTATATCAGATACCTCTCACATGTGGAAAGAAGTACATCGGACAAACCGGCCGTTGTATTAATGACCGATTAGCGGAACATAATCGCGATTTAAAAAATGGCACTGGTTCCCATCTGCCGCATCATTGTAAAGCCTGCGGAGAAGAAAGGAAGATCAAGTGTGTGGCAAGGCTGAAAGAAGCAAAGGTTTTAAAGAGAAGTAAGGACCAGACTGCCCGTGAACTGTTGGAGGCCTACTATATTAAAAGAAACTGTAGCGATTGTGTTAGCGCCCCATCTATCTCCATTTATAAGAATGAAACTGCTTTTTTAGATACACGGGCGTGAGATACGTGTGCACTTAACCTATCTTTATCCGCTTTATGCAAATACCTCGTGCGCATGTGTGGTTCTTGCTGCCCATCTTTGTCCTTATATTCATTCGCATACGCGGTGAATAAACAGTTGGAAGTTGCGCCTGTCCCGTCTCGCTTGCTGTGTGTTGTGTTTTTTCGGCGCCATAACCCTCTTCTGGAAACATGCACCAACTAGCCCCCCAACAAGTATTACTCAGTTACCTTTCTTCTACAGTGGGCCCCTTTCTTTGTGTTCCTTCTGCAAGACCACCGCCTCTTTCAGTGTTAGTCAGCCATATCGCCCTCATCTCCTGCCGCGCTAGGAAGATGGGATTCTGCATAAGAAAAGGCCTGGTCCCACACGAGATCTCCTGCCTGTTTGGTTCTACCAGACCTTCTCTTGGCCACGTCAAGAGGATATGCCGAATTTTACGCGCGGAACTGTGGCGTCAGGTACGTCTTCTGTATGATTGGCTGCAATGGATATGTTTTTCCCAGAATTCTGCGAACATTGCAGGCGTGAAACTTCTGTCCTTCAGGCGGCTGGCCGCCCAAACTAGTGAATTCTTGTGGAAAAAGACATTGCCGGTACTATCAAAATGTGGTGAAAGAAGAAACCAAGACAGCAGCATGGCGCTCAGGGTTCTGGGGGGTACTAGTATTCCGGATGATGTAGTTGCCATCCTTAGGAAGGGCCCGAAGTACAGCATCGAGCCTAGGATTCAAGGGCATGAGCTACTTTCCTTGAACCGAAGGATTGCCGGTAAAGCTGACCCAGAGGACCAGGAAAGGTGCTTGCTAGATGGCGTGGACAGCCTCAACAGGACCGCGCCCATCAACAGAGCTAGACATGAGTCGACCACCAAAAGAGTCGTCGAGTTCTTCGCCGGCCAGAAGCTGCGACTCACCCAAGCGGACAAGCAGGGCGGATTCGTCATCATTCCGTCTGGTATGTTCAACGAGAAGGCTCATGAAGCTGTGCACAAGAATTTCCGGAAGACCGTGGTTAATCTGGGAAAGCTGAAATCTAATGCGGTTTCACTGTGTGAAAGTATTGGCTTGGACAGACTTGCTAAAGGTATTCGGCTTTGTAAAGGAAACAGCTTACATGTGTTTTTCACTGCAAAAACACATAAGGAACGAATCCCATTCAGATGTATCGTGAGTGAAAGAGGGGCTTGGCAGAGCCATGTTAGTGGTTTCCTGCTAAGGCAACTTAATGGGTTAGATGTCGAAGATCCATTTTCTTGCAGGAACTCTCTTGATATTGTCAAATTTTTGAATGACAATAAGTCTTCAGGTTATATATTTTCCATTGACGTTGTTGACCTTTTCTATTCTATCCCACAGACTGAGTTGTTAGCCGCTGTACAGTCGTGCATTGAAATGAATGGGGCGATTTCCTTCCAGAACTCTGCCGGTGTTTCTGTTGCGAATTTCATGGCATTGTTAGAATATTACTTGTCTTGCACGGTGGTTTTATTTGAAGACCGGCTGTTTGTTCAGAAAAAAGGAATTTGCATTGGTTCCTGCGTCGCTCCAGTGCTATGTAACATCTTTCTCGCGCAGATGGACAAGTCACTGGCGGATACTTTTGACGAAGCCAAAGTGCTGAAAACTTTTAGATACGTTGACGATTTTTTAATTATTTTAAAGAAACAGGTTTCCTCATCTTACCCACAAATAGTGGAAGAAGTTTTATCTGGTTTTAAACTACTTGGAAAAGGTTTGGACTTCACCTACGAGCTTGCCCAAGGCAACAGATTGCAGTTTTTAGACATTGACATTACCCTTAATGACCAAAGCTTTTGCTGGATGTATCACCCTCGCGCACAAAAAGAACTAATGCCATATGATTCCTCCCATTCAAAGACAGTAAAACGCGCCATTGCTCAGATGTGCCTGGAAGCGTCACTGAAGAAATCTTGTTGCCATAAGGCAGAGGAAAGCTTTCACACCCAGATTCGCAAGTTGGAAAAAGCAGGCTTTCCAACCTCGATCTTAACCGGAGTAGCGGAAGCCTTGCTGCGAAAAATGAAAAAAGAAAGTACAAAGAAGGGCGACCAAGATGTCGTCCCCAAAAGCAAAAGTAGACCGGTTGTCATCCCGTACACCCATAAGGTAGCGCACAATTTGAAGCATGTAGCGGCAAAATATAAGGTTCCTGTGGTTTTTTCCGCCCCAAAGAAACTGGCTGGTTTGTGCGTTAAAACTGACCCCGACAATGTAAACAAAACTGACTGTAAAAAGAGACATGCAGCCCCGTTTGTTAAGTGTGCCGTGGGTGTTGTATATCAGATACCTCTCACATGTGGAAAGAAGTACATCGGACAAACCGGCCGTTGTATTAATGACCGATTAGCGGAACATAATCGCGATTTAAAAAATGGCACTGGTTCCCATCTGCCGCATCATTGTAAAGCCTGCGGAGAAGAAAGGAAGATCAAGTGTGTGGCAAGGCTGAAAGAAGCAAAGGTTTTAAAGAGAAGTAAGGACCAGACTGCCCGTGAACTGTTGGAGGCCTACTATATTAAAAGAAACTGTAGCGATTGTGTTAGCGCCCCATCTATCTCCATTTATAAGAATGAAACTGCTTTTTTAGATACACGGGCGTGAGATACGTGTGCACTTAACCTATCTTTATCCGCTTTATGCAAATACCTCGTGCGCATGTGTGGTTCTTGCTGCCCATCTTTGTCCTTATATTCATTCGCATACGCGGTGAATAAACAGTTGGAAGTTGCGCCTGTCCCGTCTCGCTTGCTGTGTGTTGTGTTTTTTCGGCGCCATAACCCTCTTCTGGTAACTTTTATCCCCAAATCTTCCCAATCCATGTCTCTGAATACCTCCTGTAAAATAAAATGCCCAAATAAAACAAAGCACTTTGGGGGCCGTTGACCGTGCTGACGCAGTGTGATTTCTGCACAGTGCTCTAAATGTCAAAGTAAAGAAATGAAAAAAAGGTGTGGATAAACGACATGAGTAAGAATGACTCCCTTGCAGTGTGCATTCAGCTGTGCCGCTTTGCACTTTCCATTGCGCTTGAACTGGTATAGACCGGGGGAATCCGACTGTCGATTTAAAACAAAGCATTGCGGGGACTTTTGACCACGCTGACGCAATGTGATTTCTGCCCAGTCCCCTATATGTCAACTTGATAAAATGCAACAAGGCGTGGGTAAACGAAGAGACTAACAATGACTCCCATGAGGTGCGACTAGAGCAGCACAGGTCTGCACTGTCTGGTGTGGCTTACCTGGCATGCACCGCGGGAATCTCACTGTGCACTTAAAACAAACGATTGTGAAGGCTGTTGCCGATGCTGACACTATGTGATTTCTGCCCAGTGCTATTTAATGTCAACGTGAAGAAATGCAAGAAGGTGTGTATGCGATGAGAGTAACAATGACTCCCTCGAGGTGCGACTAGAGCAGTGCGGCTCTTGCGCAGTCTGCTGCACTCCAACTGGCATAGATCGGGGGAATCCGACTGTCCATTTAAAACAAATAATTGCGTGGGCCGTTCACCATGCTGACGCAATGTGATTTCTGCCTAGTGCTCTAAACGGCAAAGTGATGAAATAAAGAAATGCCTGGATAAAGGACAGGTGTAAGAGTGACTCCTGTGAGGTGCGGCTGGAGCAGTGCAGCTCTTGCGCGGTATGGTACGCCTCAACTGGCATGAACGGGCGGAATTCACTGTCCAAATGAAACAAAGCATTCTGGGAGCCAGTGCTCTAAATGTCAACGTGAAGAAATGCAAAAAGGTGGGTATAAAGGACAGGAGTAAGAATGACTCCCGTGCAGAGTTTATTGAGCAGTTTCGCTTTGTGCTATCCATTGTGCTTCATTTGGTATGGACCGGTGGAATCCAACTGTCCATTAAAACAAAGCTTTGCGAAGACTTTTGATCATGCTGACGTAATGTGACTTCTGCCCAGCGCTCTAAATGTCAACGTGAAGAAATGCAACAAGGCATGGCTACACAAAGCGAGTAACAATCGCTCTCTTGAGGTGCGGCTAGAGCAGTGTGGCGCTTGCGCTGCCTGGTGCGCTTCAACTGGCATGGACCGGGAGAATCCGACTCTCCAAATAAAACAATGCATTTTGAGGGCCGTTGACCATGCTGACGCAATGTGATTTCTGCCCAGGTCTGTAAATGTCAACGTGCAGAAATGAAAAAAAGGCGTGGTTAAACGACAGGAGTAAGAATGACTCCCTTGCAGTGTGCATTCAGCTGTGCCGCTTTGCACTTTCCATTGCGCTTGAACTGGTATAGACCGGGGGAATCCGACTGTCCATTTAAAACAAAGCATTGCGGGGACTTTTGACCACGCTGACGCAATGTGATTTCTGCCCAGTCCCCTATATGTCAACTTGATAAAATGCAACAAGGCGTGGGTAAACGAAGAGACTAACAATGACTCCCATGAGGTGCGACTAGAGCAGCACAGGTCTGCACTGTCTGGTGTGGCTTACCTGGCATGCACCGCGGGAATCTCACTGTGCACTTAAAACAAACGATTGTGAAGGCTGTTGCCGATGCTGACACTATGTGATTTCTGCCCAGTGCTATTTAATGTCAACGTGAAGAAATGCAAGAAGGTGTGAATGCGATGAGAGTAACAATGACTCCCGCGAGGTGCGACTAGAGCAGTGCGGCTCTTGCGCAGTCTGCTGCACTCCAACTGGCATAGATCGGGGGAATCCGACTGTCCATTTAAAACAAATAATTGCGTGGGCCGTTCACCATGCTGACGCAAGGTGATTTCTGCCTAGTGCTCTAAACGGCAAAGTGATGAAATAAAGAAATGCCTGGATAAAGGACAGGTGTAAGAGTGACTCCTGTGAGGTGCGGCTGGAGCAGTGCAGCTCTTGCGCGGTATGGTACGCCTCAACTGGCATGGACGGGCGGAATTCACTGTCCAAATGAAACAAAGCATTCTGGGAGCCAGTGCTCTAAATGTCAACGTGAAGAAATGCAAAAAGGTGGGTATAAAGGACAGGAGTAAGTATGACTCCCGTGCAGAGTTTATTGAGCAGTTTCGCTTTGTGCTATCCATTGTGCTTCATTTGGTATGGACCGGTGGAATCCAACTGTCCATTAAAACAAAGCTTTGCGAAGACTTTTGATCATGCTGACGTAATGTGACTTCTGCCCAGTGCTCTAAATGTCAACGTGAAGAAATGCAACAAGGCATGGCTACACAAAGCGAGTAACAATCGCTCTCTTGAGGTGCGGCTAGAGCAGTGTGGCGCTTGCGCTGCCTGGTGCGCTTCAACTGGCATGGACCGGGAGAATCCGACTCTCCAAATAAAACAATGCATTTTGAGGGCCGTTGACCATGCTGACGCAATGTGATTTCTGCCCAGGTCTGTAAATGTCAACGTGCAGAAATGAAAAAAAGGCGTGGTTAAACGACAGGAGTAAGAATGACTCCCTTGCAGTGTGGATTCAGGAGTGGCGCTTTATGCTATCTGTTGTGCATCAACTGGCATGGAGCGGCTGAAACTGACTGTCCACTTAAAACAAAGCATTGCAAGGACTTTTGACGATGCTGACGCAATGTGATTTGTGCCCAGGGCTCTAAATGTCAATGTGAGGAAATGGAACAAAGCGTGGGTGAAGGACGTTAGTAACAATGACTCCCTTGAGGTGCGGCTAGAACAGTGCTGCTTTGCACTGTCTGGTGTGGTTCAACTGGAATGCACAGGGGGAATCTTACTGTGCTTTTAAAAGATATAATTGCGAGGGCGGTTGACCATTTTTATGCAAGGTGATTTGTGCCCAGTGCCCTAAATGTCAACCTGAAGAAATAGAACAAGGCGTGGGGGAGCTAAGTGAGTAACAATGACTCCCTTGAGCTGCGCCTTGAGCAGTGCGGCTCTAGCGCTGCCTGGTGCGCTTCAACTGGGATAGATCGGGGTAATCCGACTGTCCATTTAAAACAAATGATTGCGAGGGCCGTTGACCATGCTGACGCAATTTGATTTCTGCCTAGTGCTTTAAACGTGAAATAAATAAATTAAGGAAAGGGCTGGATAAACGACAGGAGTACCTATGACACCCTTTAGGTGCGGCTAGCGCAGTGCAGCTCTTGCGCGGTCTGGTGCGAATGAACTGGCATGGACTGACAGAATCCACTGTCCAAATAAAACAAACCATTCTGGGGGCCGTTGAGCATGCTGACGCAGTGTGATTTCTGCACAGTGCTCTAAATGTCGAAGTGAAAAAATGAAAAAAAAAGCGTGGATAAAAGACAGGAGTAAGAATGACTCCCTTGCAGTGTGGATTGAGCTGTGCCGCTTTGCACTTTCCGTTGCGCTTCAACTGGTATGGACCGGGAGAATCTGACTGTCCATTTAAAACAAAGCATTGCGAGGACTTTTGACCATGCTGATGCAATGTGATCTCTGCAAGGTCCCCTATATGTCAACTTGATAAAATCAACAAGGCGAGGGTAAACGAAGAGACTAACAATGACTCCCATGAGGTGCGACTAGAGCAGCACGGCTCTGCACTGTCTGGTGTGGCTTACCTGGCATGCACCGGGGGAATCTCACTGTGCAATTAAAACAAATGATTGTGAAGGCTGTTGCCGATGCTGACACAATGTGATTTCTGCCCAGTGCTCTAAACGTCAAACTGAAGTAATTAAAAAAAGGCATGGATAAACTACAGGAGTCACAATGACTCCCTTGTGGTGCGGCTATCGCAGTGCGGCTCTTGCGTGGTCTTGTGTGCCTCAACTGGCATGGACCGGCGCAATCATCATCAGCATCAGCCTGGTTACGCCTACTGCAGGGCAAAGGCCTCTCCCATACATCTCCAACAACCCCGATCATGTACTATGTGTGGCCATGTCGTCCCTGCAAACTTCTTAATCTCATGCGCCCGCCTAACTTTCTGCCGCCCTCTGCTAAGCTTCCCTTCCCTTGGAATCCATTCCGTAACCCTCAATGACCATCGGTTATCTTCCCGCCTCATTGCGTATCCTGCCCATGCCCATTTCTTTTTCTTGATTTCAACTAAGATGTCATTAACTCGCGTTTGTTCCCTCACCCAATCTGCTCTTTTCTTATCCTTGAACGTTACACCTATCATTCTTCTTTCCATAGCTCGTTGCGTCGTCCTCAATTTGAGCAGAACCCTTTTCGTAAGCCTCCAGGTTTTTGCCCCATAGGTGAGTACTGGTAAGACACAGGTATTACGCGATAGCGTTAAGGAGCTCGTGTCGCAGAAAAGCCGGTGTCGTCGGCGTCGGGTGTCGGCGTCGGCGTCCGCGGCGTTGACCGTGAGCGATAAATCACGGCAGGCACTTCATAAATAAAAAGCAACTTCCAAGATTGGCCCGGTGGGAATCGAACCAGGGTCTCCGGAGTGTGAGACGGAGACGCTACCACTCAGCCACGAGTTCGATGCTTCCAAGCGGTGCAAACGCGCCTCTAGTGAATGCGGTGTTGCCTTCGAAACGAGCCGTGGAAAGTTATGCTGCGGTGTATATCGGTAATTATGAACATGTAACGTACAGAAGTCACAATTACACGACTTGCGAAGTGCGTTTCCGCTGCATTTCTTCTGCGCTTTCCGCACACGCAGAGCCATCTTGCGGCAAACACAGAAGACCCCCTCCTCTCAATGTACGGCGCTGCCCCGACAGGAGGCGCGCCGCGCGCGCATTGGGACCGCTGCCAGCCGCGTCGCGGGACTCCCTCTCCCCTGACGACGCTTCGCCGTGCTCCCGGTCCTTTCTTTAGATTACTATCTATCTCTCTGCCCGTGCCGATCGCGACGTTTGGCTGGCGTAGATCGTTTCCCCTCCGAGACACCGAGTTCTTTGGTTCGTTCCGTTCGCTCAGGCGCACGTTTCGTTGGCGCGCCGAACGCTGCGGTGCTCGACGCTCACCGCGTGATAGGTGGGCGCTAAGTCCGATGCGGGGCGCATCGTAAGTGATCGCTGTGCCGTAGCGCATTGTCTTATACCCCTTGGCGGGTCGACGGGAACGCTGTCGCGTCCCACTCTTGAAGGCGAAGCTTAAGCGTCCTCCAATTTTTATATACTTTCCTCTTGAGGGGATAATGGCAACCTGCTAATCATCATCTGAGAATGCCTGCCAAACGCACCCCAGCCCATTCTTGTTCTTCTGAATATTTCTGTCTCATGATCCGCATCCGCTGTCACTACCTGCCCTAAGTTGATGTATTCCCTTATGACTTCCAGTGCCTCGCTGCCAATTGTAAATTGCTGTTTTCTTCCGAGACTGTTAAGCATTACTTTAGTTTCCTGCAGATTACTTTTTAGACCCACTCTTCTGCTTTGTCTCTCCAGGTCAGTGAACATGCATTGCAATTGGTCCCCTGAGGTACTAATGAAGGCAATGTCATCAGCGAATCGCGAGTTACTAAGCTATTCTCGATTAACTTTTATCCCCAATTCTTCCCAATCCATGTCTCTGAATACCTCCTGTAAAATAAAATGCCCAAATAAAACAAAGCATTTTGGGGGCCGTTGACCATGCTGACGCAATGTGATTTCTGCCCAGGTCTGTAAATGTCAACGTGCAGAAATGAAAAAAAGGCGTGGTTAAACGACAGGAGTAAGAATGACTCCCTTGCAGTGTGGATTCAGGAGTGGCGCTTTATGCTATCTGTTGTGCATCAACTGGCATGGACCGGGGGAATCCGACTGTCCATTTAAAACAAAGCATTGCGGGGACTTTTGACCATGCTGACGCAATGTGATTTCTGCACAGTCCCCTATATGTCAACTTTATAAAATCAACAAGGCGTGGGTAAACGAAGAGACTAACAATGACTCCCATGAGGTGGGACTAGAGTAGCGCGGCTTTGCACTGTCTGGTGTGGTTTACCTGGCATGCAACGGGGGAATCTAACTCTGCCATGAAAAGAAATGTTTGCGAAGGCCGTTGCCGATGCTGACACAATGTGATTTCTGCCCAGTGCTATTTAATGTCAACGTGAAGAAATGCAAGAAGGTGTGTGTAAGCTATGAGAGTAAAAATGACTCCCTTGAGGTGCGACTAGAACAGTGCAGCTTTTGCACAGTCTGCTGCACTCCAGCTGGCATAGATCGGGGGAATCCGACTGTCCATTTAAAACAAATGATTGCGAGGGCCGTCGACCATGCTGACGCAATGTGATTTCTGCCCAGTGCTCTAAACGTGAAACTGAAGTAAATAAAAAAAGGCATGGATAAACTACAGGAGTCACAATGACTCCCTTGTGGTGCGGCTATCGCAGTGCGGCTCTTGCGTGGTCTTGTGTGCCTCAACTGGCATGGACCGGCGGAATCATCATCAGCATAGGCCTGGTTACGCCTACTGCAGGGCAAAGGCCTCTCCCGTACATCTCCAACAACCCCGATCATGTACTATGTGTGGCCATGTCGTCCCTGCAAACTTCTTAATCTCATGCGCCCGCCTAACTTTCTGCCGCCCTCTGCTAAGCTTCCCTTCCCTTGGAATCCATTCCGTAACCCTTAATGACCATCGGTTATCTTCCCTCCTCATTTCGTATCCTGCCCATGCCCATTTCTTTTTCTTGATTTCAACTAAGATGTCATTAACTCGCGTTTGTTCCCCACCCAATCTGCTCTTTTCTTATCCTTTAACGTTACACCTATCATTCTTCTTTCCATAGCTCGTTGCGTCGTCCTCAATTTGAGCAGAACCCATTTCGTAAGCCTCCAGGTTTCTTCCCCATAGGTGAGTACTGGTAAGACACAGGTATTATATACTTTCCTCTTGAGGGGATAATGGCAACCTGCTAATCATCATCTGAGAATGCCTGCCAAACGCACCCCAGCCCATTCTTGTTCTGAATATTTCTGTCTCATGATCCGCATCCGCTGTCACTACCTGCCCTAAGTTGATGTAATCCCTTACGACTTCTAGTGCCTCGCTGCCAATTGTAAATTGCTGTTTTCTTCCGAGACTGTTAAGCATTACTTTAGTTTCCTGCAGATTAATTTTTAGACCCACTCTTCTGCTTTGCCTATCCAGGTCAGTGAACATGCATTGCAATTGGTCCCCTGAGGTACTAAGGAAGGCAATGTCATCAGCGAATCGCGAGTTACTAAGCTATTCTCGATTAACTTTTATCCCCAAATCTTCCCAATCCATGTCTCTGAATACCTCCTGTAAAATAAAATGCCCAAATAAAACAAAGCATTTTGGGGGCCGTTGACCATGCTTACGCAATGTGATTTCTGCCCAGGTCTGTAAATGTCAACGTGCAGAAATGAAAAAAAGGCGTGGTTAAACGACAGGAGTAAGAATGACTCCCTTGCAGTGTGGATTCAGGAGTGGCGCTTTATGCTATCTGTTGTGCATCAACTGGCATGGACTGGGGGAATCCGACTGTCCATTTAAAACAAAGCATTGCGGGGACTTTTGACCATGCTGACGCAATGTGATTTCTGCCCAGTCCCCTATATGTCAACTTGATAAAATCAACAAGGCGTGGGTAAACGAAGAGACTAACAATGACTCCCATGAGGTGCGACTAGAGCAGCACAGCTTTGCACTGTCTGGTGTGGTTTACCTGTCATGCACCGGGGGAATCTCACTGTGCACTTAAAACAAATGATGGTGAAGGCTGTTGCCGATGCTGACACAATGTGATTTCTGCCCAGTGCTATTTAATGTAAACGTGAAGAAATGCAAGAAGGTGTGTATGCGATGAGAGTAACAATGACTCCCTCGAGGTGCGACTAGAGCAGTGCGGCTCTTGCACAATCTGCTGCACTCCAACTGGCATAGATCGGGGGAATCCGACTGTCCATTTAAAACAAATGATTACGCGGGCCGTTCACCATGCTGACGCAATGTGATTTCTGCCTAGTGCTCTAAACGGCAAAGTGATGAAATAAAGAAATGCCTGGATAAAGGACAGGTGTAAGAGTGACTCCTGTGAGGTGCGGCTGGAGCAGTGCAGGTCTTGCGTGGTATGGTACGCCTCAACTGGCATGGACGGGCGGAATTCACTGTCCAAATGAAACAAAGCATTCTGGGAGCCAGTGCTCTAAATGTCAACGTGAAGAAATGCAAAAAGGTGGGTATAAAGGACAGGAGTAAGAATGACTCCCGTGCAGAGTTTATTGAGCAGTTTCGCTTTGTGCTATCCATTGTGCTTCATTTGGTATGGACCGGTGGAATCCAACTGTCCATTAAAACAAAGCTTTGCGAAGACTTTTGATCATGCTGACGTAATGTGACTTCTGCCCAGCGCCCTAAATGTCAACGTGAAGAAATGCAACAAGGCATGGCTACACAAAGCGAGTAACAATGGCTCTCTTAAGGTGCGGCTAGAGCAGCGTGGCGCTTGCGCTGCCTGGTGCGCTTCAACTGGCATGGACCGGGAGAATCCGACTCTCGAAATAAAACAATGCATTTTGAGGGCCGTTGACCATGCTGACGCAATGTTATTTCTGCCCAGGTCTGTAAATGTCAACGTGCAGAAATGAAAAAAAAGGCGTGGTTAAGGGACAGGAGTAAGAATGACTCCCTTGCAGTGTGGATTCAGGAGTGGCGCTTTATGCTATCTGTTGTGCTTCAACTGGCATGGACCGGCTGAAACTGACTGTCCACTTAAAACAAAGCATTGCAAGGACTTTTGACGATGCTGACGCAATGTGATTTGTGCCCAGGGCTCTAAATGTCAATGTGAGGAAATGGAACAAAGCGTGGGTGAAGGACGTTAGTAACAATGACTCCCTTGAGGTGCGGCTAGAACAGTGCTGCTTTGCACTGTCTGGTGTGGTTCAACTGGAATGCACAGGGGGAATCTTACTGTGCTTTTAAAAGATATAATTGCGAGGGCGGTTGACCATTTTTATGCAAGGTGATTTGTGCCCAGTGCCCTAAATGTCAACCTGAAGAAATAGAACAAGGCGTGGGGGAGATAAGTGAGTAGCAATGACTCCCTTGAGCTGCGACTAGAGCAGTGTGGCTCTAGCGCTGCCTGGTGCGCTTCAACTGGGATAGATCGGGGTAATCCGACTGTCCATTTAAAACAAATGATTGCGAGGGCCGTTGACCATGCCGACGCAATTTGATTTCTGCCTAGTGCTTTACACGTGAAATAAATAAATTAAGGAAAGGGCTGGATAAACGACAGGAGTAACTATGACACCCTTTAGGTGCGGCTAGCGCAGTGCAGCTCTTGCGCGGTCTGGTGCGAATGAACTGGCACGGACTGACAGAATCCACTGTCCAAATAAAACAAACCATTCTGGGGGCCGTTGAGCATGCTGACGCAGTGTGATTTCTGCACAGTGCTCTAAATGTCGAAGTGAAAAAATGAAAAAAAAAGCGTGGATAAAAGACAGGAGTAAGAATGACTCCCTTGCAGTGTGGATTGAGCTGTGCCGCTTTGCACTTTCCGTTGCGCTTCAACTGGTATGGACCGGGAGAATCTGACTGTCCATTTAAAACAAAGCATTGCGAGGACTTTTGACCATGCTGATGCAATGTGATCTCTGCCCAGTCCCCTATATGTCAACTTGATAAAATCATCAAGGCGTGGGTAAACGAAGAGACTAACAATGACTCCCATGAGGTGCGACTAGAGCAGCACGGCTCTGCACTGTCTGGTGTGGCTTACCTGGCATGCACCGGGGGAATCTCACTGTGCACTTAAAACAAATGATTGTGAAGGCTGTTGCCGATGCTGACACAATGTGATTTCTGCCTAGTGCTCTAAACGGCAAAGTGATGAAATAAAGAAATGCCTGGATAAAGGACAGGTGTAAGAGTGACTCCTGTGAGGTGCGGCTGGAGCAGTGCAGCTCTTGCGCGGTATGGTACGCCTCAACTGGCATGGACGGGCGGAATTCACTGTCCAAATGAAACAAAGCATTCTGGGAGCCAGTGCTCTAAATGTCAACGTGAAGAAATGCAAAAAGGTGGGTGTAAAGGACAGGAGTAAGAATGACTCCCGTGCAGAGTTTATTGAGCAGTTTCGCTTTGTGCTATCCATTGTGCTTCATTTGGTATGGACCGGTGGAATCCAACTGTCCATTAAAACAAAGCTTTGCGAAGACTTTTGATCATGCTGACGTAATGTGACTTCTGCCCAGCGCCCTAAATGTCAACGTGAAGAAATGCAACAAGGCATGGCTACACAAAGCGAGTAACAATGGCTCTCTTAAGGTGCGGCTAGAGCAGTGTGGCGCTTGCGCTGCCTGGTGCGCTTCAACTGGCATGGACCGGGAGAATCCGACTCTCGAAATAAAACAATGCATTTCGAGGGCCGTTGACCATGCTGACGCAATGTGATTTCTGCCCAGGTCTGTAAATGTCAACGTGCAGAAATGCAAAAAAAGGCGTGGTTAAAGGACAGGAGTAAGAATGACTCCCTTGCAGTGTGGATTCAGGAGTGGCGCTTTATGCTATCTGTTGTGCTTCAACTGGCATGGACCGGCTGAAACTGACTGTCCACTTAAAACAAAGCATTGCAAGGACTTTTGACGATGCTGACGCAATGTGATTTGTGCCCAGGGCTCTAAATGTCAATGTGAGGAAATGGAACAAAGCGTGGGTGAAGGACGTTAGTAACAATGACTCCCTTGAGGTGCGGCTAGAACAGTGCTGCTTTGCACTGTCTGGTGTGGTTCAACTGGAATGCACAGGGGGAATCTTACTGTGCTTTTAAAAGATATAATTGCGAGGGCGGTTGACCATTTTTATGCAAGGTGATTTGTGCCCAGTGCCCTAAATGTCAACCTCAAGAAATAGAACAAGGCGTGGGGGAGCTAAGTGAGTAACAATGACTCCCTTGAGCTGCGACTAGAGCAGTGCGGCTCTAGCGCTGCCTGGTGCGCTTCAACTGGGATAGATCGGGGTAATCCGACTGTCCATTTAAAACAAATGATTGCGAGGGCCGTTGACCATGCCGACGCAATTTGATTTCTGCCTAGTGCTTTAAACGTGAAATAAATAAATTAAGGAAAGGGCTGGATAAACGACAGGAGTAACTATGACACCCTTTAGGTGCGGCTAGCGCAGTGCAGCTCTTGCGCGGTCTGGTGCGAATGAACTGGCACGGACTGACAGAATCCACTGTCCAAATAAAACAAACCATTCTGGGGGCCGTTGAGCATGCTGACGCAGTGTGATTTCTGCACAGTGCTCTAAATGTCGAAGTGAAAAAATGAAAAAAAAAGCGTGGATAAAAGACAGGAGTAAGAATGACTCCCTTGCAGTGTGGATTGAGCTGTGCCGCTTTGCACTTTCCGTTGCGCTTCAACTGGTATGGACCGGGAGAATCTGACTGTCCATTTAAAACAAAGCATTGCGAGGACTTTTGACCATGCTGATGCAATGTGATCTCTGCCCAGTCCCCTATATGTCAACTTGATAAAATCATCAAGGCGTGGGTAAACGAAGAGACTAACAATGACTCCCATGAGGTGCGACTAGAGCAGCACGGCTCTGCACTGTCTGGTGTGGCTTACCTGGCATGCACCGGGGGAATCTCACTGTGCACTTAAAACAAATGATTGTGAAGGCTGTTGCCGATGCTGACACTATGTGATTTCTGCCCAGTGCTATTTAATGTCAACGTGAAGAAATGCAAGAAGGTGTGTGTAAGCGGTGAGAGTAACAATGACTCCCTTGAGGTGCGACTAGAGCAGTGCAGCTTTTGCACAGTCTGCTGCACTCCAGCTGGCATAGATCGGGGGAATCCGACTGTCCATTTAAAACAAATGATTGCGAGGGCCGTCGGCCATGCTGACGCAATGTGATTTCTGCCCAGTGCTCTAAACGTGAAACTGAAGTAAATAAAAAAAGGCATGGATAAACTACAGGAGTCACAATGACTCCCGGTGCGGCTATCGCAGTGCGGCTCTTGCGTGGTCTTATGTGCCTCAACTGGCATGGACCGGCGGAATCATCATCAGCATCAGCCTGGTTACGCCTACTGCAGGGCAAAGGCCTCTCCCATACATCTCCAACAACCCCGATCTTGTACTAAGTGTGGCCATGTCGTCCCCGCAAACTTCTGAATCTCATGCGCCCGCCTAACTTTCTGCCGCCCTCTGCTAAGCTTCTCTTCCCTTGGAATCCATTCCGTAACCCTCAATGACCATCGGTTATCTTCCCTCCTCATTGCGTATCCTTCCCATGCCCCTTTCTTTTTCTTGATTTCAACTAAGATGTCATTAGGTCGCGTTTGTTCCCTCACCCAATCTGCTCTTTTCTTATCCTTGAACGTTACACCTATCATTCTTCTTTCCATAGCTCGTTGTGTCGTCCTCAATATGAGCAGAACCCTTTTCGTAAGCCTCAAGGTTTCTGCCCCATAGGTGAGTGCTGGTAAGACACAGGTATTATATACTTTCCTCTTGAGGGGATAACGGCAACCTGCTATTCATCATCTGAGAATGCCTGCCAAACGCACCCCAGCCCATTCTTGTTCTTCTGAATATTTCTGTCTTATGATCCGCATCCGCTGTCACTACCTGACCTAAGTTGGTGTATTCCCTTACGACTTCCAGTGCCTCGCTGCCTATTGTAAATTGCGGTTTTCTTCGGAGACTGTTAAGCATTACTTTAGTTTCCTGCAGATTAATTTTTAGACCCACTCTTCTGCTTTGCCTATCCAGGTCACTGAACATGCATTGCAATTGGTCCCCTGAGGTACTAAGCAAGGCAATGTCATCAGCGAATCGCGAGTTACCAAGCTATTCTCGATTAACTTTTATCCCCAATTCTTCCCAATCCATGTCTCTGAATACCTCCTGTAAAATAAAATGCCCAAATAAAACAAAGCATTTTGGGGGCCGTTGACCGTGCTGACGCAGTGTGATTTCTGCACAGTGCTCTAAATGTCAAAGTGAAAAAATGAAAAAAAGGTGTGGATAAACGACATGAGTAAGAATGACTCCCTTGCAGTGTGCATTCAGCTGTGCCGCTTTGCACTTTCCATTGCGCTTCAACTGGTATAGACCGGGGGAATCCGACTGTCCATTTAAAACAAAGCATTGCGGGGACTTTTGACCATGCTGACGCAATGTGATTTCTGCCCAGTCCCCTATATGTCAACTTGATAAAATCAACAAGGCGTGGGTAAACGAAGAGACTAACAATGACTCCCATGAGGTGCGACTAGAGCAGCACAGCTTTGCACTGTCTGGTGTGGTTTACCTGTCATGCACCGGGGGAATCTCACTGTGCACTTAAAACAAATGATTGTGAAGGCTGTTGCCGATGCTGACACAATGTGATTTCTGCCCAGTGCTATTTAATGTCAACGTGAAGAAATGCAAGAAGGTGTGTATGCGATGAGAGTAACAATGACTCCCTCGAGGTGCGACTAGAGCAGTGCGGCTCTTGCACAGTCTGCTGCACTCCAACTGGCATAGATCGGGGGAATCCGACGGTCCATTTAAAACAAATGATTACGCGGGCCGTTCACCATGCTGACGCAATGTGATTTCTGCCTAGTGCTCTAAACGGCAAAGTGATGAAATAAAGAAATGCCTGGATAAAGGACAGGTGTAAGTGACTCCTGTGAGGTGCGGCTGGAGCAGTGCAGCTCTTGCGCGGTATGGTACGCCTCAACTGGCATGCACGGGCGGAATTCACTGTCCAAATGACACAAAGCATTCTGGGAGCCAGTGCTCTAAATGTCAACGTGAAGAAATGCAAAAAGGTGGGTATAAAGGACAGGAGTAAGAATGACTCCCGTGCAGAGTTTATTGAGCAGTTTCGCTTTGTGCTATCCATTGTGCTTCATTTGGTATGGACCGGTGGAATCCAACTGTCCATTAAAACAAAGCTTTGCGAAGACTTTTGATCATGCTGACGTAATGTGACTTCTGCCCAGCGCTCTAAATGTCAACGTGAAGAAATGCAACAAGGCATGGCTACACAAAGCGAGTAACAATGGCCCTCTTGAGGTGCGGCTAGAGCAGTGTGGCGCTTGCGCTGCCTGGTGCGCTTCAACTGGCATGGACCGGGAGAATCCGACTCTCCAAATAAAACAATGCATTTTGAGGGCCGTTGACCATGCTGACGCAATGTGATTTCTGCCCAGGTCTGTAAATGTCAACGTGCAGAAATGAAAAAAAAGGCGTGGTTAAAGGACATGAGTAAGAATGACTCCCTTGCAGTGTGGATTCAGGAGTGGCGCTTTATGCTATCTGTTGTGCTTCAACTGGCATGGACCGGCTGAAACTGACTGTCCACTTAAAACAAAGCATTGCAAGGACTTTTGACGATGCTGACGCAATGTGATTTGTGCCCAGGGCTCTAAATGTCAATGTGAGGAAATGGAACAAAGCGTGGGTGAAGGACGTTAGTAACAATGACTCCCTTGAGGTGCGGCTAGAACAGTGCTGCTTTGCACTGTCTGGTGTGGTTCAACTGGAATGCACAGGGGGAATCTTACTGTGCTTTTAAAAGATATAATTGCGAGGGCGGTTGACCATTTTTATGCAAGGTGATTTGTGCCCAGTGCCCTAAATGTCAACCTGAAGAAATAGAACAAGGCGTGGGGGAGCTAAGTGAGTAACAATGACTCCCTTGAGCTGCGACTAGAGCAGTGCGGCTCTAGCGCTGCCTGGTGCGCTTCAACTGGGATAGATCGGGGTAATCCGACTGTCCATTTAAAACAAATGATTGCGAGGGCCGTTGACCATGCCGACGCAATTTGATTTCTGCCTAGTGCTTTAAACGTGAAATAAATAAATTAAGGAAAGGGCTGGATAAACGACAGGAGTAACTATGACACCCTTTAGGTGCGGCTAGCGCAGTGCAGCTCTTGCGCGGTCTGGTGCGAATGAACTGGCACGGACTGACAGAATCCACTGTCCAAATAAAACAAACCATTCTGGGGGCCGTTGAGCATGCTGACGCAGTGTGATTTCTGCACAGTGCTCTAAATGTCGAAGTGAAAAAATGAAAAAAAAGCGTGGATAAAAGACAGGAGTAAGAATGACTCCCTTGCAGTGTGGATTGAGCTGTGCCGCTTTGCACTTTCCGTTGCGCTTCAACTGGTATGGACCGGGAGAATCTGACTGTCCATTTAAAACAAAGCATTGCGAGGACTTTTGACCATGCTGATGCAATGTGATCTCTGCCCAGTCCCCTATATGTCAACTTGATAAAATCATCAAGGCGTGGGTAAACGAAGAGACTAACAATGACTCCCATGAGGTGCGACTAGAGCAGCACGGCTCTGCACTGTCTGGTGTGGCTTACCTGGCATGCACCGGGGGAATCTCACTGTGCACTTAAAACAAATGATTGTGAAGGCTGTTGCCGATGCTGACGCAATGTGATTTCTGCCTAGTGCTCTAAACGGCAAAGTGATGAAATAAAGAAATGCCTGGATAAAGGACAGGTGTAAGAGTGACTCCTGTGAGGTGCGGCTGGAGCAGTGCAGCTCTTGCGCGGTATGGTACGCCTCAACTGGCATGGACGGGCGGAATTCACTGTCCAAATGAAACAAAGCATTCTGGGAGCCAGTGCTCTAAATGTCAACGTGAAGAAATGCAAAAAGGTGGGTATAAAGGACAGTAGTAAGAATGACTCCCGTGCAGAGTTTATTGAGCAGTTTCGCTTTGTGCTATCCATTGTGCTTCATTTGGTATGGACCGGTGGAATCCAACTGTCCATTAAAACAAAGCTTTGCGAAGACTTTTGATCATGCTGACGTAATGTGACTTCTGCCCAGCGCCCTAAATGTCAACGTGAAGAAATGCAACAAGGCATGGCTACACAAAGCGAGTAACAATGGCTCTCTTAAGGTGCGGCTAGAGCAGTGTGGCGCTTGCGCTGCCTGGTGCGCTTCAACAGGCATGGACCGGGAGAATCCGACTCTCGAAATAAAACAATGCATTTTGAGGGCCGTTGACCATGCTGACGCAATGTGATTTCTGCCCAGGTCTGTAAATGTCAACGTGCAGAAATGAAAAAAAGGCGTGGTTAAAGGACAGGAGTAAGAATGACTCCCTTGCAGTGTGGATTCAGGAGTGGCGCTTTATGCTATCTGTTGTGCTTCAACTGGCATGGACCGGCTGAAACTGACTGTCCACTTAAAACAAAGCATTGCAAGGACTTTTGACGATGCTGACGCAATGTGATTTGTGCCCAGGGCTCTAAATGTCAATGTGAGGAAATGGAACAAAGCGTGGGTGAAGGACGTTAGTAACAATGACTCCCTTGAGGTGCGGCTAGAACAGTGCTGCTTTGCACTGTCTGGTGTGGTTCAACTGGAATGCACAGGGGGAATCTTACTGTGCTTTTAAAAGATATAATTGCGAGGGCGGTTGACCATTTTTATGCAAGGTGATTTGTGCCCAGTGCCCTAAATGTCAACCTGAAGAAATAGAACAAGGCGTGGGGGAGCTAAGTGAGTAACAATGACTCCCTTGAGCTGCGACTAGAGCAGTGCGGCTCTAGCGCTGCCTGGTGCGCTTCAACTGGGATAGATCAGGGTAATCCGACTGTCCATTTAAAACAAATGATTGCGAGGGCCGTTGACCATGCCGACGCAATTTGATTTCTGCCTAGTGCTTTAAACGTGAAATAAATAAATTAAGGAAAGGGCTGGATAAACGACAGGAGTAACTATGACACCCTTTAGGTGCGGCTAGCGCAGTGCAGCTCTTGCGCGGTCTGTTGCGAATGAACTGGCACGGACTGACAGAATCCACTGTCCACATAAAACAAACCATTCTGGGGGCCGTTGAGCATGCTGACGCAGTGTGATTTCTGCACAGTGCTCTAAATGTCGCAGTGAAAAAATGAAAAAAAAGCGTGGATAAAAGACAGGAGTAAGAATGACTCCCTTGCAGTGTGGATTGAGCTGTGCCGCTTTGCACTTTCCGTTGCGCTTCAACTGGTATGGACCGGGAGAATCTGACTGTCCATTTAAAACAAAGCATTGCGAGGACTTTTGACCATGCTGATGCAATGTGATCTCTGCCCAGTCCCCTATATGTCAACTTGATAAAATCATCAAGGCGTGGATAAACGAAGAGACTAACAATGACTCCCATGAGGTGCGACTAGAGCAGCACGGCTCTGCACTGTCTGGTGTGGCTTACCTGGCATGCACCGGGGGAATCTCACTGTGCACTTAAAACAAATGATTGTGAAGGCTGTTGCCGATGCTGACGCAATGTGATTTCTGCCTAGTGCTCTAAACGGCAAAGTGATGAAATAAAGAAATGCCTGGATAAAGGACAGGTGTAAGAGTGACTCCTGTGAGGTGCGGCTGGAGCAGTGCAGCTCTTGCGCGGTATGGTACGCCTCAACTGGCATGGACGGGCGGAATTCACTGTCCAAATGAAACAAAGCATTCTGTGAGCCAGTGCTCTAAATGTCAACGTGAAGAAATGCAAAAAGGTGGGTATAAAGGACAGGAGTAAGAATGACTCCCGTGCAGAGTTTATTGAGCAGTTTCGCTTTGTGCTATCCATTGTGCTTCATTTGGTATGGACCGGTGGAATCCAACTGTCCAATAAAACAAAGCTTTGCGAAGACTTTTGATCATGCTGACGTAATGTGACTTCTGCCCAGCGCCCTAAATGTCAACGTGAAGAAATGCAACAAGGCATGGCTACACAAAGCGAGTAACAATGGCTCTCTTAAGGTGCGGCTAGAGCAGTGTGGCGCTTGCGCTGCCTGGTGCGCTTCAACAGGCATGGACCGGGAGAATCCGACTCTCGAAATAAAACAATGCATTTTGAGGGCCGTTGACCATGCTGACGCAATGTGATTTCTGCCCAGGTCTGTAAATGTCAACGTGCAGAAATGAAAAAAAGGCGTGGTTAAAGGACAGGAGTAAGAATGACTCCCTTGCAGTGTGGATACAGGAGTGGCGCTTTATGCTATCTGTTGTGCTTCAACTGGCATGGACCGGCTGAAACTGACTGTCCACTTAAAACAAAGCATTGCAAGGACTTTTGACGATGCTGACGCAATGTGATTTGTGCCCAGGGCTCTAAATGTCAATGTGAGGAAATGGAACAAAGCGTGGGTGAAGGACGTTAGTAACAATGACTCCCTTGAGGTGCGGCTAGAACAGTGCTGCTTTGCACTGTCTGGTGTGGTTCAACTGGAATGCACAGGGGGAATCTTACTGTGCTTTTAAAAGATATAATTGCGAGGGCGGTTGACCATTTTTATGCAAGGTGATTTGTGCCCAGTGCCCTAAATGTCAACCTGAAGAAATAGAACAAGGCGTGGGGGAGCTAAGTGAGTAACAATGACTCCCTTGAGCTGCGACTAGAGCAGTGCGGCTCTAGCGCTGCCTGGTGCGCTTCAACTGGGATAGATCGGGGTAATCCGACTGTCCATTTAAAACAAATGATTGCGAGGGCCGTTGACCATGCCGACGCAATTTGATTTCTGCCTAGTGCTTTAAACGTGAAATAAATAAATTAAGGAAAGGGCTGGATAAACGACAGGAGTAACTATGACACCCTTTAGGTGCGGCTAGCGCAGTGCAGCTCTTGCGCGGTCTGGTGCGAATGAACTGGCACGGACTGACAGAATCCACTGTCCAAATAAAACAAACCATTCTGGGGGCCGTTGAGCATGCTGACGCAGTGTGATTTCTGCACAGTGCTCTAAATGTCGCAGTGAAAAAATGAAAAAAAAAGCGTGGATAAAAGACAGGAGTAAGAATGACTCCCTTGCAGTGTGGATTGAGCTGTGCCGCTTTGCACTTTCCGTTGCGCTTCAACTGGTATGGACCGGGAGAATCTGACTGTCCATTTAAAACAAAGCATTGCGAGGACTTTTGACCATGCTGATGCAATGTGATCTCTGCCCAGTCCCCTATATGTCAACTTGATAAAATCATCAAGGCGTGGGTAAACGAAGAGACTAACAATGACTCCCATGAGGTGCGACTAGAGCAGCACGGCTCTGCACTGTCTGGTGTGGCTTACCTGGCATGCACCGGGGGAATCTCACTGTGCACTTAAAACAAATGATTGTGAAGGCTGTTGCCGATGCTGACGCAATGTGATTTCTGCCTAGTGCTCTAAACGGCAAAGTGATGAAATAAAGAAATGCCTGGATAAAGGACAGGTGTAAGAGTGACTCCTGTGAGGTGCGGCTGGAGCAGTGCAGCTCTTGCGCGGTATTGTACGCCTCAACTGGCATGGACGGGCGGAATTCACTGTCCAAATGAAACAAAGCATTCTGGGAGCCAGTGCTCTAAATGTCAACGTGAAGAAATGCAAAAAGGTGGGTATAAAGGACAGGAGTAAGAATGACTCCCGTGCAGAGTTTATTGAGCAGTTTCGCTTTGTGCTATCCATTGTGCTTCATTTGGTATGGACCGGTGGAATCCAACTGTCCATTAAAACAAAGCTTTGCGAAGACTTTTGATCATGCTGACGTAATGTGACTTCTGCCCAGCGCCCTAAATGTCAACGTGAAGAAATGCAACAAGGCATGGCTACACAAAGCGAGTAACAATGGCTCTCTTAAGGTGCGGCTAGAGCAGTGTGGCGCTTGCGCTGCCTGGTGCGCTTCAACAGGCATGGACCGGGAGAATCCGACTCTCGAAATAAAACAATGCATTTTGAGGGCCGTTGACCATGCTGACGCAATGTGATTTCTGCCCAGGTCTGTAAATGTCAACGTGCAGAAATGAAAAAAAGGCGTGGTTAAAGGACAGGAGTAAGAATGACTCCCTTGCAGTGTGGATTCAGGAGTGGCGCTTTATGCTATCTGTTGTGCTTCAACTGGCATGGACCGGCTGAAACTGACTGTCCACTTAAAACAAAGCATTGCAAGGACTTTTGACGATGCTGACGCAATGTGATTTGTGCCCAGGGCTCTAAATGTCAATGTGAGGAAATGGAACAAAGCGTGGGTGAAGGACGTTAGTAACAATGACTCCCTTGAGGTGCGGCTAGAACAGTGCTGCTTTGCACTGTCTGGTGTGGTTCAACTGGAATGCACAGGGGGAATCTTACTGTGCTTTTAAAAGATATAATTGCGAGGGCGGTTGACCATTTTTATGCAAGGTGATTTGTGCCCAGTGCCCTAAATGTCAACCTGAAGAAATAGAACAAGGCGTGGGGGAGCTAAGTGAGTAACAATGACTCCCTTGAGCTGCGACTAGAGCAGTGCGGCTCTAGCGCTGCCTGGTGCGCTTCAACTGGGATAGATCGGGGTAATCCGACTGTCCATTTAAAACAAATGATTGCGAGGGCCGTTGACCATGCCGACGCAATTTGATTTCTGCCTAGTGCTTTAAACGTGAAATAAATAAATTAAGGAAAGGGCTGGATAAACGACAGGAGTAACTATGACACCCTTTAGGTGCGGCTAGCGCAGTGCAGCTCTTGCGCGGTCTGGTGCGAATGAACTGGCACGGACTGACAGAATCCACTGTCCAAATAAAACAAACCATTCTGGGGGCCGTTGAGCATGCTGACGCAGTGTGATTTCTGCACAGTGCTCTAAATGTCGCAGTGAAAAAATGAAAAAAAAAGCGTGGATAAAAGACAGGAGTAAGAATGACTCCCTTGCAGTGTGGATTGAGCTGTGCCGCTTTGCACTTTCCGTTGCGCTTCAACTGGTATGGACCGGGAGAATCTGACTGTCCATTTAAAACAAAGCATTGCGAGTACTTTTGACCATGCTGATGCAATGTGATCTCTGCCCAGTCCCCTATATGTCAACTTGATAAAATCATCAAGGCGTGGGTAAACGAAGAGACTAACAATGACTCCCATGAGGTGCGACTAGAGCAGCACGGCTCTGCACTGTCTGGTGTGGCTTACCTGGCATGCACCGGGGGAATCTCACTGTGCACTTAAAACAAATGATTGTGAAGGCTGTTGCCGATGCTGACGCAATGTGATTTCTGCCTAGTGCTCTAAACGGCAAAGTGGTGAAATAAAGAAATGCCTGGATAAAGGACAGGTGTAAGAGTGACTCCTGTGAGGTGCGGCTGGAGCAGTGCAGCTCTTGCGCGGTATGGTACGCCTCAACTGGCATGGACGGGCGGAATTCACTGTCCAAATGAAACAAAGCATTCTGGGAGCGAGTGCTCTAAATGTCAACGTGAAGAAATGCAAAAAGGTGGGTATAAAGGACAGGAGTAAGAATGACTCCCGTGCAGAGTTTATTGAGCAGTTTCGCTTTGTGCTATCCATTGTGCTTCATTTGGTATGGACCGGTGGAATCCAACTGTCCATTAAAACAAAGCTTTGCGAAGACTTTTGATCATGCTGACGTAATGTGACTTCTGCCCAGCGCCCTAAATGTCAACGTGAAGAAATGCAACAAGGCATGGCTACACAAAGCGAGTAACAATGGCTCTCTTAAGGTGCGGCTAGAGCAGTGTGGCGCTTGCGCTGCCTGGTGCACTTCAACTGGCATGGACCGGGAGAATCCGACTCTCGAAATAAAACAATGCATTTTGAGGGCCGTTGACCATGCTGACGCAATGTGATTTCTGCCCAGGTCTGTAAATGTCAACGTGCAGAAATGCAAAAAAAAGGCGTGGTTAAAGGACAGGAGTAAGAATGACTCCCTTGCAGTGTGGATTCAGGAGTGGCGCTTTATGCTATCTGTTGTGCTTCAACTGGCATGGACCGGCTGAAACTGACTGTCCACTTAAAACAAAGCATTGCAAGGACTTTTGACGATGCTGACGCAATGTGATTTGTGCCCAGGGCTCTAAATGTCAATGTGAGGAAATGGAACAAAGCGTGGGTGAAGGACGTTAGTAACAATGACTCCCTTGAGGTGCGGCTAGAACAGTGCTGCTTTGCACTGTCTGGTGTGGTTCAACTGGAATGCACAGGGGGAATCTTACTGTGCTTTTAAAAGATATAATTGCGAGGGCGGTTGACCATTTTTATGCAAGGTGATTTGTGCCCAGTGCCCTAAATGTCAACCTCAAGAAATAGAACAAGGCGTGGGGGAGCTAAGTGAGTAACAATGACTCCCTTGAGCTGCGACTAGAGCAGTGCGGCTCTAGCGCTGCCTGGTGCGCTTCAACTGGGATAGATCGGGGTAATCCGACTGTCCATTTAAAACAAATGATTGCGAGGGCCGTTGACCATGCCGACGCAATTTGATTTCTGCCTAGTGCTTTAAACGTGAAATAAATAAATTAAGGAAAGGGCTGGATAAACGACAGGAGTAACTATGACACCCTTTAGGTGCGGCTAGCGCAGTGCAGCTCTTGCGCGGTCTGGTGCGAATGAACTGGCACGGACTGACAGAATCCACTGTCCAAATAAAACAAACCATTCTGGGGGCCGTTGAGCATGCTGACGCAGTGTGATTTCTGCACAGTGCTCTAAATGTCGCAGTGAAAAAATGAAAAAAAAAGCGTGGATAAAAGACAGGAGTAAGAATGACTCCCTTGCAGTGTGGATTGAGCTGTGCCGCTTTGCACTTTCCGTTGCGCTTCAACTGGTATGGACCGGGAGAATCTGACTGTCCATTTAAAACAAAGCATTGCGAGGACTTTTGACCATGCTGATGCAATGTGATCTCTGCCCAGTCCCCTATATGTCAACTTGATAAAATCATCAAGGCGTGGGTAAACGAAGAGACTAACAATGACTCCCATGAGGTGCGACTAGAGCAGCACGGCTCTGCACTGTCTGGTGTGGCTTACCTGGCATGCACCGGGGGAATCTCACTGTGCACATAAAACAAATGATTGTGAAGGCTGTTGCCGATGCTGACGCAATGTGATTTCTGCCTAGTGCTCTAAACGGCAAAGTGATGAAATAAAGAAATGCCTGGATAAAGGACAGGTGTAAGAGTGACTCCTGTGAGGTGCGGCTGGAGCAGTGCAGCTCTTGCGCGGTATGGTACGCCTCAACTGGCATGGACGGGCGGAATTCACTGTCCAAATGAAACAAAGCATTCTGGGAGCCAGTGCTCTAAATGTCAACGTGAAGAAATGCAAAAAGGTGGGTATAAAGGACAGGAGTAAGAATGACTCCCGTGCAGAGTTTATTGAGCAGTTTCGCTTTGTGCTATCCATTGTGCTTCATTTGGTATGGACCGGTGGAATCCAACTGTCCATTAAAACAAAGCTTTGCGAAGACTTTTGATCATGCTGACGTAATGTGACTTCTGCCCAGCGCCCTAAATGTCAACGTGAAGAAATGCAACAAGGCATGGCTACACAAAGCGAGTAACAATGGCTCTCTTAAGGTGCGGCTAGAGCAGTGTGGCGCTTGCGCTGCCTGGTGCGCTTCAACAGGCATGGACCGGGAGAATCCGACTCTCGAAATAAAACAATGCATTTTGAGGGCCGTTGACCATGCTGACGCAATGTGATTTCTGCCCAGGTCTGTAAATGTCAACGTGCAGAAATGAAAAAACGGCGTGGTTAAAGGACAGGAGTAAGAATGACTCCCTTGCAGTGTGGATTCAGGAGTGGCGCTTTATGCTATCTGTTGTGCTTCAACTGGCATGGACCGGCTGAAACTGACTGTCCACTTAAAACAAAGCATTGCAAGGACTTTTGACGATGCTGACGCAATGTGATTTGTGCCCAGGGCTCTAAATGTCAATGTGAGGAAATGGAACAAAGCGTGGGTGAAGGACGTTAGTAACAATGACTCCCTTGAGGTGCGGCTAGAACAGTGCTGCTTTGCACTGTCTGGTGTGGTTCAACTGGAATGCACAGGGGGAATCTTACTGTGCTTTTAAAAGATATAATTGCGAGGGCGGTTGACCATTTTTATGCAAGGTGATTTGTGCCCAGTGCCCTAAATGTCAACCTGAAGAAATAGAACAAGGCGTGGGGGAGCTAAGTGAGTAACAATGACTCCCTTGAGCTGCGACTAGAGCAGTGCGGCTCTAGCGCTGCCTGGTGCGCTTCAACTGGGATAGATCGGGGTAATCCGACTGTCCATTTAAAACAAATGATTGCGAGGGCCGTTGACCATGCCGACGCAATTTGATTTCTGCCTAGTGCTTTAAACGTGAAATAAATAAATTAAGGAAAGGGCTGGATAAACGACAGGAGTAACTATGACACCCTTTAGGTGCGGCTAGCGCAGTGCAGCTCTTGCGCGGTCTGGTGCGAATGAACTGGCACGGACTGACAGAATCCACTGTCCAAATAAAACAAACCATTCTGGGGGCCGTTGAGCATGCTGACGCAGTGTGATTTCTGCACAGTGCTCTAAATGTCGCAGTGAAAAAATGAAAAAAAAAGCGTGGATAAAAGACAGGAGTAAGAATGACTCCCTTGCAGTGTGGATTGAGCTGTGCCGCTTTGCACTTTCCGTTGCGCTTCAACTGGTATGGACCGGGAGAATCTGACTGTCCATTTAAAACAAAGCATTGCGAGTACTTTTGACCATGCTGATGCAATGTGATCTCTGCCCAGTCCCCTATATGTCAACTTGATAAAATCATCAAGGCGTGGGTAAACGAAGAGACTAACAATGACTCCCATGAGGTGCGACTAGAGCAGCACGGCTCTGCACTGTCTGGTGTGGCTTACCTGGCATGCACCGGGGGAATCTCACTGTGCACTTAAAACAAATGATTGTGAAGGCTGTTGCCGATGCTGACGCAATGTGATTTCTGCCTAGTGCTCTAAACGGCAAAGTGATGAAATAAAGAAATGCCTGGATAAAGGACAGGTGTAAGAGTGACTCCTGTGAGGTGCGGCTGGAGCAGTGCAGCTCTTGCGCGGTATGGTACGCCTCAACTGGCATGGACGGGCGGAATTCACTGTCCAAATGAAACAAAGCATTCTGGGAGCGAGTGCTCTAAATGTCAACGTGAAGAAATGCAAAAAGGTGGGTATAAAGGACAGGAGTAAGAATGACTCCCGTGCAGAGTTTATTGAGCAGTTTCGCTTTGTGCTATCCATTGTGCTTCATTTGGTATGGACCGGTGGAATCCAACTGTCCATTAAAACAAAGCTTTGCGAAGACTTTTGATCATGCTGACGTAATGTGACTTCTGCCCAGCGCCCTAAATGTCAACGTGAAGAAATGCAACAAGGCATGGCTACACAAAGCGAGTAACAATGGCTCTCTTAAGGTGCGGCTAGAGCAGTGTGGCGCTTGCGCTGCCTGGTGCGCTTCAACTGGCATGGACCGGGAGAATCCGACTCTCGAAATAAAACAATGCATTTTGAGGGCCGTTGACCATGCTGACGCAATGTGATTTCTGCCCAGGTCTGTAAATGTCAACGTGCAGAAATGAAAAAAAAAGGCGTGATTAAAGGACAGGAGTAAGAATGACTCCCTTGCAGTGTGGATTCAGGAGTGGCGCTTTATGCTATCTGTTGTGCTTCAACTGGCATGGACCGGCTGAAACTGACTGTCCACTTAAAACAAAGCATTGCAAGGACTTTTGACGATGCTGACGCAATGTGATTTGTGCCCAGGGCTCTAAATGTCAATGTGAGGAAATGGAACAAAGCGTGGGTGAAGGACGTTAGTAACAATGACTCCCTTGAGGTGCGGCTAGAACAGTGCTGCTTTGCACTGTCTGGTGTGGTTCAACTGGAATGCACAGGGGGAATCTTACTGTGCTTTTAAAAGATATAATTGCGAGGGCGGTTGACCATTTTTATGCAAGGTGATTTGTGCCCAGTGCCCTAAATGTCAACCTCAAGAAATAGAACAAGGCGTGGGGGAGCTAAGTGAGTAACAATGACTCCCTTGAGCTGCGACTAGAGCAGTGCGGCTCTAGCGCTGCCTGGTGCGCTTCAATTGGGATGGATCGGGGTAATCCGACTGTCCATTTAAAACAAATGATTGCGAGGGCCGTTGACCATGCCGACGCAATTTGATTTCTGCCTAGTGCTTTAAACGTGAAATAAATAAATTAAGGAAAGGGCTGGATAAACGACAGGACTAACTATGACACCCTTTAGGTGCGGCTAGCGCAGTGCAGCTCTTGCGCGGTCTGGTGCGAATGAACTGGCACGGACTGACAGAATCCACTGTCCAAATAAAACAAACCATTCTGGGGGCCGTTGAGCATGCTGACGCAGTGTGATTTCTGCACAGTGCTCTAAATGTCGAAGTGAAAAAATAAAAAAAAAGCGTGGATAAAAGACAGGAGTAAGAATGACTCCCTTGCAGTGTGGATTGAGCTGTGCCGCTTTGCACTTTCCGTTGCGCTTCAACTGGTATGGACCGGGAGAATCTGACTGTCCATTTAAAACAAAGCATTGCGAGGACTTTTGACCATGCTGATGCAATGTGATCTCTGCCCAGTCCCCTATATGTCACCTTGATAAAATCATCAAGGCGTGGGTAAACGAAGAGACTAACAATGACTCCCATGAGGTGCGACTAGAGCAGCACCGCTCTGCACTGTCTGGTGTGGCTTACCTGGCATGCACCGGGGGAATCTCACTGTGCACTTAAAACAAATGATTGTGAAGGCTGTTGCCGATGCTGACGCAATGTGATTTCTGCCTAGTGCTCTAAACGGCAAAGTGATGAAATAAAGAAATGCCTGGATAAAGGACAGGTGTAAGAGTGACTCCTGTGAGGTGCGGCTGGAGCAGTGCAGCTCTTGCGCGGTATGGTACGCCTCAACTGGCATGGACGGGCGGAATTCACTGTCCAAATGAAACAAAGCATTCTGGGAGCCAGTGCTCTAAATGTCAACGTGAAGAAATGCAAAAAGGTGGGTATAAAGGACAGGAGTAAGAATGACTCCCGTGCAGAGTTTATTGAGCAGTTTCGCTTTGTGCTATCCATTGTGCTTCATTTGGTATGGACCGGTGGAATCCAACTGTCCATTAAAACAAAGCTTTGCGAAGACTTTTGATCATGCTGACGTAATGTGACTTCTGCCCAGCGCCCTAAATGTCAACGTGAAGAAATGCAACAAGGCATGGCTACACAAAGCGAGTAACAATGGCTCTCTTAAGGTGCGGCTAGAGCAGTGTGGCGCTTGCGCTGCCTGGTGCGCTTCAACTGGCATGGACCGGGAGAATCCGACTCTCGAAATAAAACAATGCATTTTGAGGGCCGTTGACCATGCTGACGCAATGTGATTTCTGCCCAGGTCTGTAAATGTCAACGTGCAGAAATGCAAAAAAAGGCGTGGTTAAAGGACAGGAGTAAGAATGACTCCCTTGCAGTGTGGATTCAGGAGTGGCGCTTTATGCTATCTGTTGTGCTTCAACTGGCATGGACCGGCTGAAACTGACTGTCCACTTAAAACAAAGCATTGCAAGGACTTTTGACGATGCTGACGCAATGTGATTTGTGCCCAGGGCTCTAAATGTCAATGTGAGGAAATGGAACAAAGCGTGGGTGAAGGACGTTAGTAACAATGACTCCCTTGAGGTGCGGCTAGAACAGTGCTGCTTTGCACTGTCTGGTGTGGTTCAACTGGAATGCACAGGGGGAATCTTACTGTGCTTTTAAGAGATATAATTGCGAGGGCGGTTGACCATTTTTATGCAAGGTGATTTGTGCCCAGTGCCCTAAATGTCAACCTGAAGAAATAGAACAAGGCGTGGGGGAGCTAAGTGAGTAACAATGACTCCCTTGAGCTGCGACTAGAGCAGTGCGGCTCTAGCGCTGCCTGGTGCGCTTCAACTGGGATAGATCGGGGTAATCCGACTGTCCATTTAAAACAAATGATTGCGAGGGCCGTTCACCATGCCGACGCAATTTGATTTCTGCCTAGTGCTTTAAACGTGAAATAAATAAATTAAGGAAAGGGCTGGATAAACGACAGGAGTAACTATGACACCCTTTAGGTGCGGCTAGCGCAGTGCAGCTCTTGCGCGGTCTGGTGCGAATGAACTGGCACGGACTGACAGAATCCACTGCCCAAATAAAACAAACCATTCTGGGGGCCGTTGAGCATGCTGACGCAGTGTGATTTCTGCACAGTGCTCTAAATGTCGCAGTGAAAAAATGAAAAAAAAGCGTGGATAAAAGACAGGAGTAAGAATGACTCCCTTGCAGTGTGGATTGAGCTGTGCCGCTTTGCACTTTCCGTTGCGCTTCAACTGGTATGGACCGGGAGAATCTGACTGTCCATTTAAAACAAAGCATTGCGAGGACTTTTGACCATGCTGATGCAATGTGATCTCTGCCCAGTCCCCTATATGTCAACTTGATAAAATCATCAAGGCGTGGGTAAACGAAGAGACTAACAATGACTCCCATGAGGTGCGACTAGAGCAGCACGGCTCTGCACTGTCTGGTGTGGCTTACCTGGCATGCACCGGGGGAATCTCACTGTGCACTTAAAACAAATGATTGTGAAGGCTGTTGCCGATGCTGACGCAATGTGATTTCTGCCTAGTGCTCTAAACGGCAAAGTGATGAAATAAAGAAATGCCTGGATAAAGGACAGGTGTAAGAGTGACTCCTGTGAGGTGCGGCTGGAGCAGTGCAGCTCTTGCGCGGTATGGTACGCCTCAACTGGCATGGACGGGCGGAATTCACTGTCCAAATGAAACAAAGCATTCTGGGAGCCAGTGCTCTAAATGTCAACGTGAAGAAATGCAAAAAGGTGGGTATAAAGGACAGGAGTAAGAATGACTCCCGTGCAGAGTTTATTGAGCAGTTTCGCTTTGTGCTATCCATTGTGCTTCATTTGGTATGGACCGGTGGAATCCAACTGTCCATTAAAACAAAGCTTTGCGAAGACTTTTGATCATGCTGACGTAATGTGACTTCTGCCCAGCGCCCTAAATGTCAACGTGAAGAAATGCAACAAGGCATGGCTACACAAAGCGAGTAACAATGGCTCTCTTAAGGTGCGGCTAGAGCAGTGTGGCGCTTGCGCTGCCTGGTGCGCTTCAACTGGCATGGACCGGGAGAATCCGACTCTCGAAATAAAACAATGCATTTTGAGGGCCGTTGACCATGCTGACGCAATGTGATTTCTGCCCAGGTCTGTAAATGTCAACGTGCAGAAATGAAAAAAAAAGGCGTGATTAAAGGACAGGAGTAAGAATGACTCCCTTGCAGTGTGGATTCAGGAGTGGCGCTTTATGCTATCTGTTGTGCTTCAACTGGCATGGACCGGCTGAAACTGACTGTCCACTTAAAACAAAGCATTGCAAGGACTTTTGACGATGCTGACGCAATGTGATTTGTGCCCAGGGCTCTAAATGTCAATGTGAGGAAATGGAACAAAGCGTGGGTGAAGGACGTTAGTAACAATGACTCCCTTGAGGTGCGGCTAGAACAGTGCTGCTTTGCACTGTCTGGTGTGGTTCAACTGGAATGCACAGGGGGAATCTTACTGTGCTTTTAAAAGATATAATTGCGAGGGCGGTTGACCATTTTTATGCAAGGTGATTTGTGCCCAGTGCCCTAAATGTCAACCTGAAGAAATAGAACAAGGCGTGGGGGAGCTAAGTGAGTAACAATGACTCCCTTGAGCTGCGACTAGAGCAGTGCGGCTCTAGCGCTGCCTGGTGCGCTTCAACTGGGATAGATCGGGGTAATCCGACTGTCCATTTAAAACAAATGATTGCGAGGGCCGTTGACCATGCCGACGCAATTTGATTTCTGCCTAGTGCTTTAAACGTGAAATAAATAAATTAAGGAAAGGGCTGGATAAACGACAGGAGTAACTATAACACCCTTTAGGTGCGGCTAGCGCAGTGCAGCTCTTGCGCGGTCTGGTGCGAATGAACTGGCACGGACTGACAGAATCCACTGTCCAAATAAAACAAACCATTCTGGGGGCCGTTGAGCATGCTGACGCAGTGTGATTTCTGCACAGTGCTCTAAATGTCGAAGTGAAAAAATGAAAAAAAAGCGTGGATAAAAGACAGGAGTAAGAATGACTCCCTTGCAGTGTGGATTGAGCTGTGCCGCTTTGCACTTTCCGTTGCGCTTCAACTGGTATGGACCGGGAGAATCTGACTGTCCATTTAAAACAAAGCATTGCGAGGACTTTTGACCATGCTGATGCAATGTGATCTCTGCCCAGTCCCCTATATGTCAACTTGATAAAATCATCAAGGCGTGGGTAAACGAAGAGACTAACAATGACTCCCATGAGGTGCGACTAGAGCGGCACGGCTCTGCACTGTCTGGTGTGGCTTACCTGGCATGCACCGGGGGAATCTCACTGTGCACTTAAAACAAATGTTTGTGAAGGCTGTTGCCGATGCTGACGCAATGTGATTTCTGCCTAGTGCTCTAAACGGCAAAGTGATGAAATAAAGAAATGCCTGGATAAAGGACAGGTGTAAGAGTGACTCCTGTGAGGTGCGGCTGGAGCAGTGCAGCTCTTGCGCGGTATGGTACGCCTCAACTGGCATGGACGGGCGGAATTCACTGTCCTAATGAAACAAAGCATTCTGGGAGCCAGTGCTCTAAATGTCAACGTGAAGAAATGCAAAAAGGTGGGTATAAAGGACAGGAGTAAGAATGACTGCCGTGCAGAGTTTATTGAGCAGTTTCGCTTTGTGCTATCCATTGTGCTTCATTTGGTATGGACCGGTGGAATCCAACTGTCCATTAAAACAAAGCTTTGCGAAGACTTTTGATCATGCTGACGTAATGTGACTTCTGCCCAGCGCCCTAAATGTCAACGTGAAGAAATGCAACAAGGCATGGCTACACAAAGCGAGTAACAATGGCTCTCTTAAGGTGCGGCTAGAGCAGTGTGGCGCTTGCGCTGCCTGGTGCGCTTCAACTGGCATGGACCGGGAGAATCCGACTCTCGAAATAAAACAATGCATTTTGAGGGCCGTTGACCATGCTGACGCAATGTGATTTCTGCCCAGGTCTGTAAATGTCAACGTGCAGAAATGAAAAAAAAGGCGTGGTTAAAGGACAGGAGTAAGAGTGACTCCCTTGCAGTGTGGATTCAGGAGTGGCGCTTTATGCTATCTGTTGTGCTTCAACTGGCATGGACCGGCTGAAACTGACTGTCCACTTAAAACAAAGCATTGCAAGGACTTTTGACGATGCTGACGCAATGTGATTTGTGCCCAGGGCTCTAAATGTCATTGTGAGGAAATGGAACAAAGCGTGGGTGAAGGACGTTAGTAACAATGACTCCCTTGAGGTGCGGCTAGAACAGTGCTGCTTTGCACTGTCTGGTGTGGTTCAACTGGAATGCACAGGGGGAATCTTACTGTGCTTTTAAAAGATATAATTGCGAGGGCGGTTGACCATTTTTATGCAAGGTGATTTGTGCCCAGTGCCCTAAATGTCAACCTGAAGAAATAGAACAAGGCGTGGGGGAGCTAAGTGAGTAACAATGACTCCCTTGAGCTGCGCCTAGAGCAGTGCGGCTCTAGCGCTGCCTGGTGCGCTTCAACTGGTATAGATCGGGGTAATCCGACTGTCCATTTAAAACAAATGATTGCGAGGGCCGTTGACCATGCCGACGCAATTTGATTTCTGCCTAGTGCTTTAAACGTGAAATAAATAAATTAAGGAAAGGGCTGGATAAACGACAGGAGTAACTATGACACCCTTTAGGTGCGGCTAGCGCAGTGCAGCTCTTGCGCGGTCTGGTGCGAATGAACTGGCACGGACTGACAGAATCCACTGTCCAAATAAAACAAACCATTCTGGGGGCCGTTGAGCATGCTGACGCAGTGTGATTTCTGCACAGTGCTCTAAATGTCGAGGTGAAAAAATGAAAAAAAAGCGTGGATAAAAGACAGGAGTAAGAATGACTCCCTTGCAGTGTGGATTGAGCTGTGCCGCTTTGCACTTTCCGTTGCGCTTCAACTGGTATGGACCGGGAGAATCTGACTGTCCATTTAAAACAAAGCATTGCGAGGACTTTTGACCATGCTGATGCAATGTGATCTCTGCCCAGTCCCCTATATGTCAACTTGATAAAATCATCAAGGCGTGGGTAAACGAAGAGACTAACAATGACTCCCATGAGGTGCGACTAGAGCGGCACGGCTCTGCACTGTCTGGTGTGGCTTACCTGGCATGCACCGGGGGAATCTCACTGTGCACTTAAAACAAATGATTGTGAAGGCTGTTGCCGATGCTTACGCAATGTGATTTCTGCCTAGTGCTCTAAACGGCAAAGTGATGAAATAAAGAAATGCCTGGATAAAGGACAGGTGTAAGAGTGACTCCTGTGAGGTGCGGCTGGAGCAGTGCAGCTCTTGCGCGGTATGGTACGCCTCAACTGGCATGGACGGGCGGAATTCACTGTCCAAATGAAACAAAGCATTCTGGGAGCCAGTGCTCTAAATGTCAACGTGAAGAAATGCAAAAAGGTGGGTATAAAGGACAGGAGTAAGAATGACTCCCGTGCAGAGTTTATTGAGCAGTTTCGCTTTGTGCTATCCATTGTGCTTCATTTGGTATGGACCGGTGGAATCCAACTGTCCATTAAAACAAAGCTTTGCGAAGACTTTTGATCATGCTGACGTAATGTGACTTCTGCCCAGCGCCCTAAATGTCAACGTGAAGAAATGCAACAATGCATGGCTACACAAAGCGAGTAACAATGGCTCTCTTAAGGTGCGGCTAGAGCAGTGTGGCGCTTGCGCTGCCTGGTGCGCTTCAACTGGCATGGACCGGGAGAATCCGACTCTCGAAATAAAACAATGCATTTTGAGGGCCGTTGACCATGCTGACGCAATGTGATTTCTGCCCAGGTCTGTAAATGTCAACGTGCAGAAATGAAAAAAAAGGCGTGGTTAAAGGACAGGAGTAAGAATGACTCCCTTGCAGTGTGGATTCAGGAGTGGCGCTTTATGCTATCTGTTGTGCTTCAACTGGCATGGACCGGCTGAAACTGACTGTCCACTTAAAACAAAGCATTGCAAGGACTTTTGACGATGCTGACGCAATGTGATTTGTGCCCAGGGCTCTAAATGTCAATGTGAGGAAATAGAAAAAAGCGTAGGTGAAGGAAGTTAGTAACAATGACTCCCTTGAGGTGCGGCTAGAACAGTGCTGCTTTGCACTGTCTGGTGTGGTTCAACTGGAATGCACAGGGGGAATCTTACTGTGCTTTTAAAAGATATAATTGCGAGGGCGGTTGACCATTTTTATGCAAGGTGATTTGTGCCCAGTGCCCTAAATGTCAACCTGAAGAAATAGAACAAGGCGTGGGGGAGCTAAGTGAGTAACAATGACTCCCTTGAGCTGCGACTAGAGCAGTGCGGCTCTAGCGCTGCCTGGTGCGCTTCAACTGGGATAGATCGGGGTAATCCGACTGTCCATTTAAAACAAATGATTGCGAGGGCCGTTGACCATGCCGACGCAATTTGATTTCTGCCTAGTGCTTTAAACGTGAAATAAATAAATTAAGGAAAGGGCTGGATAAACGACAGGAGTAACTATGACACCCTTTAGGTGCGGCTAGCGCAGTGCAGCTCTTGCGCGGTCTGGTGCGAATGAACTGGCATGGACTGACAGAATCCACTGTCCAAATAAAACAAACCATTCTGGGGGCCGTTGAGCATGCTGACGCAGTGTGATTTCTGCACAGTGCTCTAAATGTCGAAGTGAAAAAATGAAAAAAAAAGCGTGGATAAAAGACATGAGTAAGAATGACTCCCTTGCAGTGTGGATTGAGCTGTGCCGCTTTGCACTTTCCGTTGCGCTTCAACTGGTATGGACCGGGAGAATCTGACTGTCCATTTAAAACAAAGCATTGCGAGGACTTTTGACCATGCTGATGCAATGTGATCTCTGCCCAGTCCCCTATATGTCAACTTGATAAAATCATCAGGGCGTGGGTAAACGAAGAGACTAACAATGACTCCCATGAGGTGCGACTAGAGCGGCACGGCTCTGCACTGTCTGGTGTGGCTTACCTGGCATGCACCGGGGGAATCTCACTGTGCACTTAAAACAAATGATTGTGAAGGCTGTTGCCGATGCTGACACAATGTGATTTCTGCCCAGTGCTATTTAATGTCAACGTGAAGAAATGCAAGAAGGTGTGTGTAAGCTATGAGAGTAACAATGACTCCCTTGAGGTGCGACTAGAACAGTGCAGCTTTTGCAGTCTGCTGCACTCCAGCTGGCATAGATCGGGGGAATCCGACTGTCCATTTAAAACAAATGATTGCGAGGGCCGTCGACCATGCTGACGCAATGTGATTTCTGCCCAGTGCTCTAAACGTGAAACTGAAGTAAATAAAAAAAGGCATGGATAAACTACAGGAGTCACAATGACTCCCTTGTGGTGCGGCTATCGCAGTGCGGCTCTTGCGTGGTCTTGTGTGCCTCAACTGGCATGGACCGGCGGAATCATCATCAGCATCAGCCTGGTTACGCCTACTGCAGGGCAAAGGCCTCTCCCGTACATCTCCAACAACCCCGATCATGTACTATGTGTGGCCATGTCGTCCCTGCAAACTTCTTAATCTCATGCGCCCGCCTAACTTTCTGCCGCCCTCTGCTAAGCTTCCCTTCCCTTGGAATCCATTCCGTAACCCTTAATGACCATCGGTTATCTTCCCTCCTCATTTCGTATCCTGCCCATGCCCATTTCTTTTTCTTGATTTCAACTAAGATGTCATTAACTCGCGTTTGTTCCCTCACCCAATCTGCTCTTTTCTTATCCTTTAACGTTACACCTATCATTCTTCTTTCCATAGCTCGTTGCGTCGTCCTCAATTTGAGCAGAACCCATTTCGTAAGCCTCCAGGTTTCTGCCCCATAGGTGAGTACTGGTAAGACACAGGTATTATATACTTTCCTCTTGAGGGGATAATGGCAACCTGCTAATCATCATCTGAGAATGCCTGCCAAACGCACCCCAGCCCATTCTTGTTCTTCTGAATATTTCTGTCTCATGATCCGCATCCGCTGTCACTACCTGCCCTAAGTTGATGTAATCCCTTACGACTTCTAGTGCCTCGCTGCCAATTGTAAATTGCTGTTTTCTTCCGAGACTGTTAAGCATTACTTTAGTTTCCTGCAGATTAATTTTAGACCCACTCTTCTGCTTTGCCTATCCAGGTCAGTGAACATGCATTGCAATTGGTCCCCTGAGGTACTAAGGAAGGCAATGTCATCAGCGAATCGCGAGTTACTAAGCTATTCTCGATTAACTTTTATGCCCAAATCTTCCCAATCCATGTCTCTGAATACCTCCTGTAAAATAAAATGCCCAAATAAAACAAAGCATTTTGGGGGCCGTTGACCGTGCTGACGCAGTGTGATTTCTGCACAGTGCTCTAAATGTCAAAGTAAAGAAATGAAAAAAAGGTGTGGATAAACGACATGAGTAAGAATGACTCCCTTGCAGTGTGCATTCAGCTGTGCCGCTTTGCACTTTCCATTGCGCTTGAACTGGTATAGACCGGGGGAATCCGACTGTCGATTTAAAACAAAGCATTGCGGGGACTTTTGACCACGCTGACGCAATGTGATTTCTGCCCAGTCCCCTATATGTCAACTTGATAAAATGCAACAAGGTGTGGGTAAACGAAGAGACTAACAATGACTCCCATGAGGTGCGACTAGAGCAGCACAGGTCTGCACTGTCTGGTGTGGCTTACCTGGCATGCACCGCGGGAATCTCACTGTGCACTTAAAACAAACGATTGTGAAGGCTGTTGCCGATGCTGACACTATGTGATTTCTGCCCAGTGCTATTTAATGTCAACGTGATGAAATGCAAGAAGGTGTGTATGCGATGAGAGTAACAATGACTCCCTCGAGGTGCGACTAGAGCAGTGCGGCTCTTGCGCAGTCTGCTGCACTCCAACTGGCATAGATCGGGGGAATCCGACTGTCCATTTAAAACAAATAATTGCGTGGGCCGTTCACCATGCTGACGCAATGTGATTTCTGCCTAGTGCTCTAAACGGCAAAGTGATGAAATAAAGAAATGCCTGGATAAAGGACAGGTGTACGAGTGACTCCTGTGAGGTGCTGCTGGAGCAGTGCAGCTCTTGCGCGGTATGGTACGCCTCAACTGGCATGGACGGGCGGAATTCACTGTCCAAATGAAACAAAGCATTCTGGGAGCCAGTGCTCTAAATGTCAACGTGAAGAAATGCAAAAAGGTGGGTATAAAGGACAGGAGTAAGAATGACTCCCGTGCAGAGTTTATTGAGCAGTTTCGCTTTGTGCTATCCATTGTGCTTCATTTGGTATGGACCGGTGGAATCCAACTGTCCATTAAAACAAAGCTTTGCGAAGACTTTTGATCATGCTGACGTAATGTGACTTCTGCCCAGCGCTCTAAATGTCAACGTGAAGAAATGCAACAAGGCATGGCTACACAAAGCGAGTAACAATGGCTCTCTTGAGGTGCGGCTAGAGCAGTGTGGCGCTTGCGCTGCCTGGTGCGCTTCAACTGGCATGGACCGGGAGAATCCGACTCTCCAAATAAAACAATGCATTTTGAGGGCCGTTCACCATGCTGACGCAATGTGATTTCTGCCCAGGTCTGTAAATGTCAACGTGCAGAAATGAAAAAAAGGCATGGTTAAACGACAGGAGTAAGAATGACTCCCTTGCAGTGTGGATTCAGGACTGGCGCTTTATGCTATCTGTTGTGCATCAACTGGCATGGAGCGGCTGAAACTGACTGTCCACTTAAAACAAAGCATTGCAAGGACTTTTGACGATGCTGACGCAATGTGATTTGTGCCGAGGGCTCTAAATGTCAATGTGAGGAAATGGAACAAAGCGTGGGTGAAGGACGTTAGTAACAATGACTCCCTTGAGGTGCGGCTAGAACAGTGCTGCTTTGCACTGTCTGGTGTGGTTCAACTGGAATGCACAGGGAGAATCTTACTGTGCTTTTAAAAGATATAATTGCGAGGGCGGTTGACCATTTTTATGCAAGGTGATTTGTGCCCAGTGCCCTAAATGTCAACCTGAAGAAATAGAACAAGGCGTGGGGGAGCTAAGTGAGTAACAATGACTCCCTTGAGCTGCGGCTAGAGCAGTGCGGCTCTAGCGCTGCCTGGTGCGCTTCAACTGGGATAGATCGGGGTAATCCGACTGTCCATTTAAAACAAATGATTGCGAGGGCCGTTGACCATGCTGACGCAATTTGATTTCTGCCTAGTGCTTTAAACGTGAAATAAATAAATTAAGGAAAGGGCTGGATAAACGACAGGAGTAACTATGACACCCTTTAGGTGCGGCTAGCGCAGTACAGCTCTTGCGCGGTCTGGTGCGAATGAACTGGCATGGACTGACAGAATCCACTGTCCAAATAAAACAAACCATTCTGGGGGCCGTTGAGCATGCTGACGCAGTGTGATTTCTGCACAGTGCTCTAAATGTCGAAGTGAAAAAATGAAAAAAAAAAGCGTGGATAAAAGACAGGAGTAAGAATGACTCCCTTGCAGTGTGGATTGAGCTGTGCCGCTTTGCACTTTCCGTTGCGCTTCAACTGGTATGGACCGGGAGAATCTGACTGTCCATTTAAAACAAAGCATTGCGAGGACTTTTGACCATGCTGATGCAATGTGATCTCTGCCCAGTCCCCTAAATGTCAACGTGATAAAATGCAACAAGGCGAGGGTAAACGAAGAGACTAACAATGACTCCCATGAGGTGGGACTAGAGTAGCGCGGCTTTGCACTGTCTGGTGTGGTTTACCTGGCATGCAACGGGGGAATCTAACTCTGCCATGAAAAGAAATGATTGCGAAGGCCGTTGACCATGCTGACACAATCTGATTTCTGCCCAGTGCTATTTAATGTCAATGTGAAGAAATGCAAAAAAGGTGTGTGTAAGCGATGAGAGTAACAATGACACCCTTGAGGTGTGATTAGAGCAGCGCAGCATTTGCACAGTCTGCTGCACTCCAGCTGGCATAGATCGGGGGAATCCGACTGTCCAATTAAAACAAATGATTGTGAGCGCCGTCGACCATGCTGACGGAATGTGATTTCTGCCCAGTGCTCTAAACGTGAAACTGAAGTAAATAAAAAAAGGCATGGATAAAATACAGGAGTCACAATGACTCCCGGTGCGGCTATCGCAGTGCGGCTATTGCGTGGTCTTGTGCGCCTCAACTGGCATGGACCGGCGGAATCATCATCAGCATAGGCCTGGTTTCGCCTACTGCAGGGCAAAGGCCTCTCCCGTACATCTCCAACAACCCCGATCATGTACTAAGTGTGGCCATGTCGTCCCCGCAAACTTCTGAATCTCATGCGCCCGCCTAACTTTCTGCCGCCCTCTGCTAAGCTTCTCTTCCCTTGGAATCCATTCCGTAACCCTCAATGACCATCGGTTATCTTCCCTCCTCATTGCGTATCCTGCCCATGCCCCTTTCTTTTTCTTGATTTCAACTAAGATGTCATTAAGTCGCGTTTGTTCCCTCACCCAATCTGCTCTTTTCTTATCCTTGAACGTTACACCTATCATTCTTCTTTCCATAGCTCGTTGTGTCGTCCTCAATATGAGCAGAACCCTTTTCGTAAGCCTCAAGGTTTCTGCCCCATAGGTGAGTGCTGGTAAGACACAGGTATTATATACTTTCCTCTTGAGGGGATAACGGCAACCTGCTATTCATCATCTGAGAATGCCTGCCAAACGCACCCCAGCCCATTCTTGTTCTTCTGAATATTTCTGTCTTATGATCCGCATCCGCTGTCACTACCTGACCTAAGTTGGTGTATTCCCTTACGACTTCCAGTGCCTCGCTGCCTATTGTAAATTGCGGTTTTCTTCGGAGACTGTTAAGCAATACTTTAGTTTCCTGCAGATTAATTTTTAGACCCACTCTTCTGCTTTGCCTATCCAGGTCACTGAACATGCATTGCAATTGGTCCCCTGAGGTACTAAGCAAGGCAATGTCATCAGCGAATCGCGAGTTACCAAGCTATTCTCGATTAACTTTTATCCCCAATTCTTCCCAATCCATGTCTCTGAATAGCTCCTGTAAAATAAAATGCCCAAATAAAACAAAGCATTTTGGGGGCCGTTGACCGTGCTGACGCAGTGTGATTTCTGCACAGTGCTCTAAATGTCAAAGTGAAAAAATGAAAAAAAAGCGTGGATAAAAGACAGGAGTAAGAATGACTCCCTGGCAGTGTGGATTGAGCTGTGCCGCTTTGCACTTTCCGTTGCGCTTCAACTGGTATGGACCGGGAGAATCTGACTGTCCATTTAAAACAAAGCATTGCGAGGACTTTTGACCATGCTGATGCAATGTGATCTCTGCCCAGTCCCCTATATGTCAACTTGACAAAATCAACAAGGCGAGGGTAAACGAAGAGACTAACAATGACTCCCATGAGGTGCGACTAGAGCAGCACGGCTCTGCACTCTCTGGTGTGGCTTACCTGGCATGCACCGGGGGAATCTCACTGTGCACTTAAAACAAATGATTGTGAAGGCTGTTGCCGATGCTGACACAATGTGATTTCTGCCCAGTGCTCTAAACGTCAAACTGAAGTAATTAAAAAAAGGCATGGATAAACTACAGGAGTCACAATGACTCCCTTGTGGTGCGGCTATCGCAGTGCGGCTCTTGCGTGGTCTTGTGTGCCTCAACTGGCATGGACCCGCGCAATCATCATCAGCATCAGCCTGGTTACGCCTACTGCAGGGCAAAGGCCTCTCCCATACATCTCCAACAACCCCGATCATGTACTATGTGTGGCCATGTCGTCCCTGCAAACTTCTTAATCTCATGCGCCCGCCTAACTTTCTGCCGCCCTCTGCTAAGCTTCCCTTCCCTTGGAATCCATTCCGTAACCCTCAATGACCATCGGTTATCTTCCCTCCTCATTGCGTATCCTGCCCATGCCCATTTCTTTTTCTTGATTTCAACTAAGATGTCATTAACTCGCGTTTGTTCCCTCACCCAATCTGCTCTTTTCTTATCCTTGAACGTTACACCTATCATTCTTCTTTCCATAGCTCGTTGCGTCGTCCTCAATTTGAGCAGAACCCTTTTCGTAAGCCTCCAGGTTTTTGCCCCATAGGTGAGTACTGGTAAGACACAGGTATTATATACTTTCCTCTTGAGGGGATAATGGCAACCTGCTAATCATCATCTGAGAATGCCTGCCAAACGCACCCCAGCCCATTCTTGTTCTTCTGAATATTTCTGTCTCATGATCCGCATCCGCTGTCACTACCTGCCCTAAGTTGATGTATTCCCTTACGACTTCCAGTGCCTCGCTGCCAATTGTAAATTGCTGTTTTCTTCCGAGACTGTTAAGCATTACTTTAGTTTCCTGCAGATTACTTTTTAGACCCACTCTTCTGCTTTGTCTCTCCAGGTCAGTGAACATGCATTGCAATTGGTCCCCTGAGGTACTAATGAAGGCAATGTCATCAGCGAATCGCGAGTTACTAAGCTATTCTCGATTAACTTTTATCCCCAATTCTTCCCAATCCATGTCTCTGAATACCTCCTGTAAAATAAAATGCCCAAATAAAACAAAACATTTTGGGGGCCGTTGACCATGCTGACGCAGTGTGATTTCTGCACAGTGCTCTAAATGTCAACGTGACAAAATGAAAAAAAGCGTGGATAAACGACATGAGTAATGACTCCCTAGCAGTGTGCATTCAGCTGTGCCGCTTTGCACTTTCCGTTGTGCTTCAACTGGTATAGACCGGGGGAATCCTGCTGTCCATTTAAAACAAAGCATTGCGGGGACTTTTGACCATGCTGACGCAATGTGATTTCTGCCCAGTCCCCTATATGTCAACTTGATAAAATGCGACAAGGCGTGGGTAAACGAAGAGACTAACTATGACTCCCATGAGGTGCGACTAGAGCAGCACGGCTTTGCACTGTCTGGTGTGGTTTACCTGGCATGCACCGGGGGAATCTCACTGTGCAATTAAAACAAATAATTGTGAAGGCTGTTGCCGATGCTGACACAATGTGATTTCTGCCCACTGCTATTTAATGTCAACGTGAAGAAATGCAAGAAGGTGTGTGTAAGCGGTGAGAGTAACAATGACTCCCTTGGGGTGCGCCTAGAGCAGTGCGGCTCTTGCGCAGTCTGCTGCACTCCAACTGGCATAGATCGGGGGAATCCGACTGTCAATTTATAAAAAATGATTGCGAGGGCCGTTCACCATGCTTACGCAATGTGATTTCTGCCCAGTGCTCTAAACGTCAAAGTGAAGTAATTAAAAAAAAGGACGGATAAACGACAGGAGTAACCATGACTCCCTTGTGGAGCGGCTATCGCAGTGCGGCTCTTGCGTGGTCTTGTGTGCCTCAACTGGCATGGACCGGCGCAATCAGCATCAGCCTGGTTACGCCTACTGCAGGGCAAAGGCCTCTCCCATACATCTCCAACAACCCCGATCATGTACTAAGTGTGGCCATGTCGTCCCTGCAAACTTCTTAATCTCATGCGCCCGCCTAACTTTCTGCCGCCCTCTGCTAAGCTCCCCTTCCCATGGAATCCATTCCGTAACCCTTAATGACCATTGGTTATCTTCCCTCCTCATTTCGTGTCCTGCCCATGCCCATTTCTTTTTCTTGATTTCAACTAAGACATCATTAACTCGCGTTTGTTCCCTCACCCAATCTGCTCTTTTCTTATCCTTTAACATTACACCTATCATTCTTCTTTCCATAGCTCGTTGCGTCGTCCTCAATTTGAGCAGAACCATTTTCGTAAGCCTCCAGGTTTCTGCCCCATAGTTGAGTACTGGTAAGACACAGGTATTATATACTTTCCTCTTGAGGGGATAATGGCAACCTGCTAATCATCATCTGAGAATGCCTGCCAAACACACCCAAGCCCATTCTTGTTCTTCTGAATATTTCTGTCTCATGATCCGCATCCGCTGTCACTACCTGCCCTAAGTTGATGTATTCCCTTACGACTTCTAGTGCCTCGCTGCCAATTGTAAATTGCTGTTTTCTTCCGAGACTGTTAAGCATTACTTTAGTTTCCTGCTGATTAATTTTTAGACCCACTCTTCTGCTTTGCCTATCCAGGTCAGTGAACATGCATTGCAATTGGTCCCCTGAGGTACTGAGGAAGGCAATGTCATCAGCGAATCGCGAGTTACTAAGCTATTCTCGATTAACTTTTATCCCCAATTCTTCCCAATCCATGTCTCTGAATACCTCCTGTAAAATAAAATGCCCAAATAAAACAAAGCATTTTGGGGGCCGTTGACCGTGCTGACGCAGTGTGATTTCTGCCCAGTCCCCTATATGTCAACTTGATAAAATGCAACAAGGCGTGGGTAAACGAAGAGACTAACAATGACTCCCATGAGGTGCGACTAGAGCAGCACGGTTCTGCACTGTCTGGTGTGGTTTACCTGGCATGCACCGCGGGAATCTCACTGTGCACTTAAAACAAATGATTGTGAAGGCTGTTGCCGATGCTGACACTATGTGATTTCTGCCCAGTGCTATTTAATGTCAACGTGAAGAAATGCAAGAAGGTGTGCGTAAGCGAAGAGAGTAACAATGACTCCCTCGTGGTGCGACTAGAGCAGTGCGGCTCTTGCGCAGTCTGCTGCACTCCAACTGGCATAGATCGGGGGAATCCGACTGTCCATTTAAAACAAATAATTGCGCGGGCCGTTCACCATGCTGACGCAATGTGATTTCTGCCTAGTGCTATAAACGGCAAAGGGATGAAATAAAGAAATGCCTGGATAAAGGACAGGTGTAAGAGTGACTCCTGTGAGGTGCGGCTGGAGCAGTGCAGCTCTTGCACGGTATGGTACGCCTCAACTGGCATGGACCGGTGGAATTCACTGTCCAAATGAAACAAAGCATTCTGGGGGCCAGTGCTCTAAAGGTCAACGTGAAGAAATGCAAAAAGGTGGGTATAAAGGACAGGAGTAAGAATGACTCCCGTGCAGAGTTTATTGAGCAGTTTCGCTTTGTGCTATCCATTGTGCTTCATTTGGTATGGACCGGTGGAATCCAACTGTCCATTAAAACAAAGCTTTGCGAAGACTTTTGATCATGCTGACGTAATGTGACTTCTGCCCAGCGCTCTAAATGTCAACGTGAAGAAATGCAACAAGGCATGGCTACACAAAGCGAGTAACAATGGCTCTCTTGAGGGGCGGCTAGAGCAGTGTGGCGCTTGCGCTGCTTGGTGCGCTTCAACTGGCATGGACCGGGAGAATCCGACTCTCCAAATAAAACAATGCATTTTGAGGGCCGTTGACCATGCTGACGCAATGTGATTTCTGCACAGGTCTGTAAATGTCAACGTGAAGAAATGAAAAAAAGGCGTGGTTAAACGACAGGAGTAACTATGACACCCTTTAGGTGCGGCTAGCGCAGTACAGCTCTTGCGCGGTCTGGTGCGAATGAACTGGCATGGACTGACAGAATCCACTGTCCAAATAAAACAAACCATTCTGGGGGCCGTTGAGCATGCTGACGCAGTGTGATTTCTGCACAGTGCTCTAAATGTCGAAGTGAAAAAATGAAAAAAAAGCGTGGATAAAAGACAGGAGTAAGAATGACTCCCTTGCAGTGTGGATTGAGCTGTGCCGCTTTGCACTTTCCGTTGCGCTTCAACTGGTATGGACCGGGAGAATCTGACTGTCCATTGAAAACAAAGCATTGCGAGGACTTTTGACCATGCTGATGCAATGTGATCTCTGCCCAGTCCCCTATATGTCAACTTGATAAAATCAACAAGGCGTGGGTAAACGAAGAGACTAACAATGACTCCCATGAGGTGCGACTAGAGCAGCACGGCTCTGCACTGTCTGGTGTGGCTTACCTGGCATGCACCGGGGGAATCTCACTGTGCACTTAAAACAAATGATTGTGAAGGCTGTTGCCGATGCTGACACTATGTGATTTCTGCCCAGTGCTATTTAATGTCAACGTGAAGAAATGCAAGAAGGTGTGTGTAAGCGGTGAGAGTAACAACGACTCCCTTGAGTTGCGACTAGAGCAGTGCAGCTTTTGCACAGTCTGCTGCACTCCAGCTGGCATAGATCGGGGGAATCCGACTGTCCATTTAAAACAAATGATTGCGAGGGCCGTCGGCCATGCTGACGCAATGTGATTTCTGCCCAGTGCTCTAAACGTGAAACTGAAGTAAATAAAAAAAGGCATGGATAAACTACAGGAGTCACAATGACTCCCTTGTGGTGCGCCTATCGCAGTGCGGCTCTTGCGTGGTCTTGTGTGCCTCAACTGGCATGGACCGGCGGAATCATCATCAGCATCAGCCTGGTTACGCCTACTGCAGGGCAAAGGCCTCTCCCATACATCTCCAACAACCCCGATCATGTACTATGTGTGGCCATGTCGTCCCTGCAAACTTCTTAATCTCATGCGCCCGCCTAACTTTCTGCCGCCCTCTGCTAAGCTTCCCTTCCCTTGGAATCCATTCCGTAACCCTTAATGACCATTGGTTATCTTCCCTCCTCATTTCGTGTCCTGCCCATGCCCATTTCTTTTTCTTGATTTCAACTAAGACATCATTAACTCGCGTTTGTTCCCTCACCCAATCTGCTCTTCTCTTATCCTTTAACATTACACCTATCATTCTTCTTTCCATAGCTCGTTGCGTCGTCCTCAATTTGAGCAGAACCATTTTCGTAAGCCTCCAGGTTTCTGCCCCATAGTTGAGTACTGGTAAGACACAGGTATTATATACTTTCCTCTTGAGGGGATAATGGCAACCTGCTAATCATCATCTGAGAATGCCTGCCAAACACACCCCAGCCCATTCTTGTTCTTCTGAATATTTCTGTCTCATGATCCGCATCCGCTGTCACTACCTGCCTTAAGTTGATGTATTCCCTTACGACTTCTAGTGCCTCGCTGCCAATTGTATATAGCTGTTTTCTTCCGAGACTGTTAAGCATTACTTTAGTTTCCTGCTGATTAATTTTTAGACCCACTCTTCTGCTTTGCCTATCCAGGTCAGTGAACATGCATTGCAATTGGTCCCCTGAGGTACTGAGGAAGGCAATGTCATCAGCGAATCGCGAGTTACTAAGCTATTCTCGATTAACTTTTATCCCCAATTCTTCCCAATCCATGTCTCTGAATACCTCCTGTAAAATAAAATGCCCAAATAAAACAAAGCATTTTGGGGGCCGTTGACCGTGCTGACGCAGTGTGATTTCTGCCCAGTCCCCTATATGTCAACTTGATAAAATGCAACAAGGCGTGGGTAAACGAAGAGACTAACAATGACTCCCATGAGGTGCGACTAGAGCAGCACGGTTCTGCACTGTCTGGTGTGGTTTACCTGGCTTGCACCGCGGGAATCTCACTGTGCACTTAAAACAAATGATTGTGAAGGCTGTTGCCGATGCTGACACTATGTGATTTCTGCCCAGTGCTATTTAATGTCAACGTGAAGAAATGCAAGAAGGTGTGCGTAAGCGAAGAGAGTAACAATGACTCCCTCGTGGTGCGACTAGAGCAGTGCGGCTCTTGCGCAGTCTGCTGCACTCCAACTGGCATAGATCGGGGGAATCCGACTGTCCATTTAAAACAAATGATTCGAGGGCCGTTCACCATGCTGACGCAATGTGATTTCTGCCTAGTGCTCTAAACGGCAAAGTGATGAAATAAAGAAATGCCTGGATAAAGGACAGGTGTAAGAGTGACTCCTGTGAGGTGCGGCTGGAGCAGTGCAGCTCTTGCACGGTATGGTACGCCTCAACTGGCATGGACCGGTGGAATTCACTGTCCAAATGAAACAAAGCATTCTGGGGGCCAGTGCTCTAAAGGTCAACGTGAAGAAATGCAAAAAGGTGGGTATAAAGGACAGGAGTAAGAATGACTCCCGTGCAGAGTTTATTGAGCAGTTTCGCTTTGTGCTATCCATTGTGCTTCATTTGGTATGGACCGGTGGAATCCAACTGTCCATTAAAACAAAGCTTTGCGAAGACTTTTGATCATGCTGACGTAATGTGACTTCTGCCCAGCGCTCTAAATGTCAACGTGAAGAAATGCAACAAGGCATGGCTACACAGAGCGAGTAACAATGGCTCTCTTGTGGGGCGGCTAGAGCAGTGCGGCTCTTGCGTGGTCTTGTGTGCCTCAACTGGCATGGACCGGCGGAATCATCATCAGCATCAGCCTGGTTACGCCTACTGCAGGGCAAAGGCCTCTCCCATACATCTCCAACAACCCCGATCATGTACTATGTGTGGCCATGTCGTCCCTGCAAACTTCTTAATCTCATGCGCCCGCCTAACTTTCTGCCGCCCTCTGCTAAGCTTCCCTTCCCTTGGAATCCATTCCGTAACCCTTAATGACCATTGGTTATCTTCCCTCCTCATTTCGTGTCCTGCCCATGCCCATTTCTTTTTCTTGATTTCAACTAAGACATCATTAACTCGCGTTTGTTCCCTCACCCAATCTGCTCTTTTCTTATCCTTTAACATTACACCTATCATTCTTCTTTCCATAGCTCGTTGCGTCGTCCTCAATTTGAGCAGAACCATTTTCGTAAGCCTCCAGGTTTCTGCCCCATAGTTGAGTACTGGTAAGACACAGGTATTATATACTTTCCTCTTGAGGGGATAATGGCAACCTGCTAATCATCATCTGAGAATGCCTGCCAAACACACCCCAGCCCATTCTTGTTCTTCTGAATATTTCTGTCTCATGATCCGCATCCGCTGTCACTACCTGCCCTAAGTTGATGTATTCCCTTACGACTTCTAGTGCCTCGCTGCCAATTGTATATTGCTGTTTTCTTCCGAGACTGTTAAGCATTACTTTAGTTTCCTGCTGATTAATTTTTAGACCCACTCTTCTGCTTTGCCTATCCAGGTCAGTGAACATGCATTGCAATTGGTCCCCTGAGGTACTGAGGAAGGCAATGTCATCAGCGAATCGCGAGTTACTAAGCTATTCTCGATTAACTTTTATCCCCAATTCTTCCCAATCCATGTCTCTGAATACCTCCTGTAAAATAAAATGCCCAAATAAAACAAAGCATTTTGGGGGCCGTTGACCGTGCTGACGCAGTGTGATTTCTGCCCAGTCCCCTATATGTCAACTTGATAAAATGCAACAAGGCGTGGGTAAACGAAGAGACTAACAATGACTCCCATGACGTGCGACTAGAGCAGCACAGCTTTGCACTGTCTGGTGTGGTTTACCTGTCATGCACCGGGGGAATCTCACTGTGCACCTAAAACAAATGATTGTGAAGGCTGTTGCCGATGCTGACACAATGTGATTTCTGCCCAGTGCTATTTAATGTCAACGTGAAGAAATGCAAGAAGGTGTGTATGCGATGAGAGTAACAATGACTCCCTCGAGGTGCGACTAGAGCAGTGCGGCTCTTGCGCAGTCTGCTGCACTCCAACTGGCATAGATCGGGGGAATCCGACTGTCCATTTAAAACAAATGATTACGCGGGCCGTTCACCATGCTGACGCAATGTGATTTCTGCCTAGTGCTCTAAACGGCAAAGTGATGAAATAAAGAAATGCCTGGATAAAGGACAGGTGTAAGAGTGACTCCTGTGAGGTGCGGCTGGAGCAGTGCAGCTCTTGCGCGGTATGGTACGCCTCAACTGGCATGGACGGGCGGAATTCACTGTCCAAATGAAACAAAGCATTCTGGGAGCCAGTGCTCTAAATGTCAACGTGAAGAAATGCAAAAAGGTGGGTATAAAGGACAGGAGTAAGAATGACTCCCGTGCAGAGTTTATTGAGCAGTTTCGCTTTGTGCTATTCATTGTGCTTGATTTGGTATGGACCGGTGGAATCCAACTGTCCATTAAAACAAAGCTTTGCGAAGACTTTTGATCATGCTGACGTAATGTGACTTCTGCCCATCGCTCTAAATGTCAACGTGAAGAAATGCAACAAGGCATGGCTACACAAAGCGAGTAACAATGGCTCTCTTGAGGTGCGGCTAGAGCAGTGTGGCGCTTGCGCTGCCTGGTGCGCTTCAACTGGCATGGACCGGGAGAATCCGACTCTCCAAATAAAACAATGCATTTTGAGGGCCGTTGACCATGCTGACGCAATGTGATTTCTGCCCAGGTCTGTAAATGTCAACGTGCAGAAATGAAAAAAAAGGCGTGGTTAAACGACAGGAGTAAGAATGACTCCCTTGCAGTGTGGATTCAGGAGTGGCGCTTTATGCTATCTGTTGTGCTTCAACTGGCATGGACCGGCTGAAACTGACTGTCCACTTAAAACAAAGCATTGCAAGGACTTTTGACGATGCTGACGCAATGTGATTTGTGCCCAGGGCTCTAAATGTCAATGTGAGGAAATGGAACAAAGCGTGGGTGAAGGACGTTAGTAACAATGACTCCCCTGAGGTGCGGCTAGAACAGTGCTGCTTTGCACTGTCTGGTGTGGTTCAACTGGAATGCACAGGGGGAATCTTACTGTGCTTTTAAAAGATATAATTGCGAGGGCGGTTGACCATTTTTATGCAAGGTGATTTGTGCCCAGTGCCCTAAATGTCAACCTGAAGAAATAGAACAAGGCGTGGGGGAGCTAAGTGAGTAACAATGACTCCCTTGAGCTGCGGCTAGAGCAGTGCGGCTCTAGCGCTGCCTGGTGCGCTTCAACTGGGATAGATCGGGGTAATCCGACTGTCCATTTAAAACAAATGATTGCGAGGGCCGTTGACCATGCTGACGCAATTTGATTTCTGCCTAGTGCTTTAAACGTGAAATAAATAAATTAAGGAAAGGGCTGGATAAACGACAGGAGTAACTATGACACCCTTTAGGTGCGGCTAGCGCAGTGCAGCTCTTGCGCGGTCTGGTGCGAATGAACTGGCATGGACTGACAGAATCCACTGTCCAAATAAAACAAACCATTCTGGGGGCCGTTGAGCATGCTGACGCAGTGTGATTTCTGCACAGTGCTCTAAATGTCGAAGTGAAAAAATGAAAAAAAAAAGCGTGGATAAAAGACAGGAGTAAGAATGACTCCCTTGCAGTGTGGATTGAGCTGTGCCGCTTTGCACTTTCCGTTGCGCTTCAACTGGTATGGACCGGGAGAATCTGACTGTCCATTTAAAACAAAGCATTGCGAGGACTTTTGACCATGCTGATGCAATGTGATCTCTGCCCAGTCCCCTATATGTCAACTTGATATAAATCAACAAGGCGAGGGTAAACGAAGAGACTAACAATGACTCCCATGAGGTGCGACTAGAGCAGCACGGCTCTGCACTGTCTGGTGTGGCTTACCTGGCATGCACCGGGGGAATCTCACTGTGCACTTAAAACAAATGATTGTGAAGGCTGTTGCCGATGCTGACGCAATGTGATTTCTGCCTAGTGCTCTAAACGGCAAAGTGATGAAATAAAGAAATGCCTGGATAAAGGACAGGTGTAAGAGTGACTCCTGTGAGGTGCGGCTGGAGCAGTGCAGCTCTTGCGCGGTATGGTACGCCTCAACTGGCATGGACGGGCGGAATTCACTGTCCAAATGAAACAAAGCATTCTGGGAGCCAGTGCTCTAAATGTCAACGTGAAGAAATGCAAAAAGGTGGGTATAAAGGACAGGAGTAAGAATGACTCCCGTGCAGAGTTTATTGAGCAGTTTCGCTTTGTGCTATCCATTGTGCTTCATTTGGTATGGACCGGTGGAATCCAACTGTCCATTAAAACAAAGCTTTGCGAAGACTTTTGATCATGCTGACGTAATGTGACTTCTGCCCAGCGCTCTAAATGTCAACGTGAAGAAATGCAACAAGGCATGGCTACACAAAGCGAGTAACAATGGCCCTCTTGAGGTGCGGCTAGAGCAGTGTGGCGCTTGCGCTGCCTGGTGCGCTTCAACTGGCATGGACCGGGAGAATCCGACTCTCCAAATAAAACAATGCATTTTGAGGGCCGTTGACCATGCTGACGCAATGTGATTTCTGCCCAGGTCTGTAACTGTCAACGTGCAGAAATGAAAAAAAAGGCGTGGTTAAACGACAGGAGTAAGAATGACTCCCTTGCAGTGTGGATTCAGGAGTGGCGCTTTATGCTATCTGTTGTGCATCAACTGGCATGGACCGGCTGAAACTGACTGTCCACTTAAAACAAAGCATTGCAAGGACCTTTGACCATGCTGACGCAATGTGATTTGTGCCCAGGGCTCTAAATGTCAATGTGAGGAAATGGAACAAAGCGTGGGTGAAGGACGTTAGTAACAATGACTCCCTTAAGGTGCGGCTAGAACAGTGCTGCTTTGCACTGTCTGGTGTGGTTCAACTGGAATGCACAGGGGGAATCTTACTGTGCTTTTAAAAGATATAATTGCGAGGGCGGTTGACCATTTTTATGCAAGGTGATTTGTGCCCAGTGCCCTAAATGTCAACCTGAAGAAATAGAACAAGGCGTGGGGGAGCTAAGTGAGTAACAATGACTCCCTTGAGCTGCGGCTAGAGCAGTGCGGCTCTAGCGCTGCCTGGTGCGCTTCAACTGGGATAGATCGGGGTAATCCGACTGTCCATTTAAAACAAATGATTGCGAGGGCCGTTGACCATGCTGACGCAATTTGATTTCTGCCTAGTGCTTTAAACGTGAAATAAATAAATTAAGGAAAGGGCTGGATAAACGACAGGAGTAACTATGACACCCTTTAGGTGCGGCTAGCGCAGTGCAGCTCTTGCGCGGTCTGGTGCGAATGAACTGGCATGGACTGACAGAATCCACTGTCCAAATAAAACAAACCATTCTGGGGGCCGTTGAGCATGCTGACGCAGTGTGATTTCTGCACAGTGCTCTAAATGTCGACGTGAAAAAATGAAAAAAAAGCGTGGATAAAAGACAGGAGTAAGAATGACTCCCTTGCAGTGTGGATTGAGCTGTGCCGCTTTGCACTTTCCGTTGCGCTTCAACTGGTATGGACCGGGAGAATCTGACTGTCCATTTCAAACAAAGCATTGCGAGGACATTTGACCATGCTGATGCAATGTGATCTCTGCCCAGTCCCCTATATGTCAACTTGATAAAATCAACAAGGCGAGGGTAAACGAAGAGACTAACAATGACTCCCATGAGGTGCGACTAGAGCAGCACGGCTCTGCACTGTCTGGTGTGGCTTACCTGGCATGCACCGGGGGAATCTCACTGTGCACTTAAAACAAATGATTGTGAAGGCTGTTGCCGATGCTGACGCAATGTGATTTCTGCCTAGTGCTCTAAACTGCAAAGTGGTGAAATAAAGAAATGCCTGGATAAAGGACAGGTGTAACAGTGACTCCTGTGAGGTGCGGCTGGAGCAGTGCAGCTCTTGCGCGGTATGGTACGCCTCAACTGGCATGGACGGGCGGAATTCACTGTCCAAATGAAACAAAGCATTCTGGGAGCCAGTGCTCTAAATGTCAACGTGAAGAAATGCAAAAAGGTGGGTATAAAGGACAGGAGTAAGAATGACTCCCGTGCAGAGTTTATTGAGCAGTTTCGCTTTGTGCTATCCATTGTGCTTCATTTGGTATGGACCGGTGGAATCCAACTGTCCATTAAAACAAAGCTTTGCGAAGACTTTTGATCATGCTGACGTAATGTGACTTCTGCCCAGCGCTCTAAATGTCAACGTGAAGAAATGCAACAAGGCATGGCTACACAAAGCGAGTAACAATCGCTCTCTTGAGGTGCGGCTAGAGCAGTGTGGCGCTTGCGCTGCCTGGTGCGCTTCAACTGGCATGGACCGGGAGAATCCGACTCTCCAAATAAAACAATGCATTTTGAGGGCCGTTGACCATGCTGACGCAATGTGATTTCTGCCCAGGTCTGTAAATGTCAACGTGCAGAAATGAAAAAAAGGCGTGGTTAAACGACAGGAGTAAGAATGACTCCCTTGCAGTGTGCATTCAGCTGTGCCGCTTTGCACTTTCCATTGCGCTTGAACTGGTATAGACCGGGGGAATCCGACTGTCCATTTAAAACAAAGCATTGCGGGGACTTTTGACCACGCTGACGCAATGTGATTTCTGCCCAGTCCCCTATATGTCAACTTGATAAAAGGCAACAAGGCGTGGGTAAACGAAGAGACTAACAATGACTCCCATGAGGTGCGACTAGAGCAGCACAGGTCTGCACTGTCTGGTGTGGCTTACCTGGCATGCACCGCGGGAATCTCACTGTGCACTTAAAACAAACGATTGTGAAGGCTGTTGCCGATGCTGACACTATGTGATTTCTGCCCAGTGCTATTTAATGTCAACGTGAAGAAATGCAAGAAGGTGTGAATGCGATGAGAGTAACAATGACTCCCGCGAGGTGCGACTAGAGCAGTGCGGCTCTTGCGCAGTCTGCTGCAGTCCAACTGGCATAGATCGGGGGAATCCGACTGTCCATTTAAAACAAATAATTGCGCGGGCCGTTCACCATGCTGACGCAATGTGATTTCTGCCTAGTGCTATAAACGGCAAAGTGATGAAATAAAGAAATGCCTGGATAAAGGACAGGTGTAAGAGTGACTCCTGTGAGGTGCGGCTGGAGCAGTGCAGCTCTTGCGCGGTATGGTACGCCTCAACTGGCATGGACGGGCGGAATTCACTGTCCAAATGAAACAAAGCATTCTGGGAGCCAGTGCTCTAAATGTCAACGTGAAGAAATGCAAAAAGGTGGGTATAAAGGACAGGAGTAAGAATGACTCCCGTGCAGAGTTTATTGAGCAGTTTCGCTTTGTGCTATCCATTGTGCTTCATTTGGTATGGACCGGTGGAATCCAACTGTCCATTAAAACAAAGCTTTGCGAAGACTTTTGATCATGCTGACGTAATGTGACTTCTGCCCAGCGCTCTAAATGTCAACGTGAAGAAATGCAACAAGGCATGGCTACACAAAGCGAGTAACAATGGCTCTCTTGAGGTGCGGCTAGAGCAGTGTGGCGCTTGCGCTGCCTGGTGCGCTTCAACTGGCATGGACCGGGAGAATCCGACTCTCCAAATAAAACAATGCATTTTGAGGGCCGTTGACCATGCTGACGCAATGTGATTTCTGCCCAGGTCTGTAAATGTCAACGTGCAGAAATGAAAAAAAGGCGTGGTTAAACGACAGGAGTAAGAATGACTCCCTTGCAGTGTGGATTCAGGAGTGGCGCTTTATGCTATCTGTTGTGCATCAACTGGCATGGACCGGCTGAAACTGACTGTCCACTTAAAACAAAGCATTGCAAGGACCTTTGACCATGCTGACGCAATGTGATTTGTGCCCAGGGCTCTAAATGTCAATGTGAGGAAATGGAACAAAGCGTGGGTGAAGGACGTTAGTAACAATGACTCCCTTAAGGTGCGGCTAGAACAGTGCTGCTTTGCACTGTCTGGTGTGGTTCAACTGGAATGCACAGGGGGAATCTTACTGTGCTTTTAAAAGATATAATTGCGAGGGCGGTTGACCATTTTTATGCAAGGTGATTTGTGCCCAGTGCCCTAAATGTCAACCTGAAGAAATAGAACAAGGCGTGGGGTAGCTGAGTGAGTAACAATGACTCCCTTGAGCTGCGACTAGAGCAGTGCGGCTCTAGCGCTGCCTGGTGCGCTTCAACTGGGATAGATCGGGGTAATCCGACTGTCCATTTAAAACAAATGATTGCGAGGGCCGTTGACCATGCTGACGCAATTTGATTTCTGCCTAGTGCTTTAAACGTGAAATAAATAAATTAAGGAAAGGGCTGGATAAACGACAGGAGTAACTATGACACCCTTTAGGTGCGGCTAGCGCAGTGCAGCTCTTGCGCGGTCTGGTGCGAATGAACTGGCATGGACTGACAGAATCCACTGTCCAAATAAAACAAACCATTCTGGGGGCCGTTGAGCATGCTGACGCAGTGTGATTTCTGCACAGTGCTCTAAATGTCGAAGTGAAAAAATGAAAAAAAAAGCGTGGATAAAAGACAGGAGTAAGAATGACTCCCTTGCAGTGTGGATTGAGCTGTGCCGCTTTGCACTTTCCGTTGCGCTTCAACTGGTATGGACCGGGAGAATCTGACTGTCCATTTAAAACAAAGCATTGCGAGGACTTTTGACCATGCTGATGCAATGTGATCTCTGCCCAGTCCCCTATATGTCAACTTGATAAAATCAACAAGGCGAGGGTAAACGAAGAGACTAACAATGACTCCCATGAGGTGCGACTAGAGCAGCACGGCTCTGCACTGTCTGGTGTGGCTTACCTGGCATGCACCGGGGGAATCTCACTGTGCACTTAAAACAAATGATTGTGAAGGCTGTTGCCGATGCTGACGCAATGTGATTTCTGCCTAGTGCTCTAAACGGCAAAGTGATGAAATAAAGAAATGCCTGGATAAAGGACAGGTGTAAGAGTGACTCCTGTGAGGTGCGGCTGGAGCAGTGCAGCTCTTGCGCGGTATGGTACGCCTCAACTGGCATGGACGGGCGGAATTCACTGTCCAAATGAAACAAAGCATTCTGGGAGCCAGTGCTCTAAATGTCAACGTGAGGAAATGCAAAAAGGTGGGTATAAAGGACAGGAGTAAGAATGACTCCCGTGCAGAGTTTATTGAGCAGCTTCGCTTTGTGCTATCCATTGTGCTTCATTTGGTATGGACCGGTGGAATCCAACTGTCCATTAAAACAAAGCTTTGCGAAGACTTTTGATCATGCTGACGTAATGTGATCTCTGCCCAGTCCCCTAAATGTCAACGTGATAAAATGCAACAAGGCGAGGGTAAACGAAGAGACTAACAATGACTCCCATGAGGTGGGACTAGAGTAGCGCGGCTTTGCACTGTCTGGTGTGGTTTACCTGGCATGCAACGGGGGAATCTAACTCTGCCATGAAAAGAAATGATTGCCAAGGCCGTTGACCATGCTGACACAATGTGATTTCTGCCCAGTGCTATTTAATGTCAACGTGAAGAAATGCAAAAAAGGTGTGTGTAAGCGATGAGAGTAACAATGACGCCCTTGAGGTGTGACTAGAGCAGCGCAGCATTTGGACAGTCTGCTGCACTCCAGCTGGCATAGATCGGGGGAATCCGACTGTCCAATTAAAACAAATGATTGTGAGCGCCGTCGACCATGCTGACGGAATGTGATTTCTGCCCAGTGCTCTAAACGTCAAAGTGAAGTAATTAAAAAAAGGACGGATAAACGACAGGAGTAACAATGACTCCCTCTTGGTGCGGCTATCGCAGTGCGGCTCTTGCGTGGTCTTGTGTGCCTCAACTGGCATGGACCGGCGGAATCATCATCAGCATCAGCCTGGTTACGCCTACTGCAGGGCAAAGGCCTCTCCCATACATCTCCAACAACCCCGATCATGTACTAAGTGTGGCCATGTCGTCCCCGCAAACTTCTGAATCTCATGCGCCCGCCTAACTTTCTGCCGCCCTCTGCTAAGCTTCTCTACCCTTGGAATCCATTCCGTAACCCTCAATGACCATCGGTTATCTTCCCTCCTCATTGCGTATCCTGCCCATGCCCCTTTCTTTTTCTTGATTTCAACTAAGATGTCATTAAGTCGCGTTTGTTCCCTCACCCAATCTGCTCTTTTCTTATCCTTGAACGTTACACCTATCATTCTTCTTTCCATAGCTCGTTGTGTCGTCCTCAATATGAGCAGAACCCTTTTCGAAAGCCTCAAGGTTTCTGCCCCATAGGTGAGTGCTGGTAAGACACAGGTATTATATACTTTCCTCTTGAGGGGATAACGGCAACCTGCTATTCATCATCTGAGAATGCCTGCCAAACGCACCCCAGCCCATTCTTGTTCTTCTGAATATTTCTGTCTTATGATCCGCATCCGCTGTCACTACCTGACCTAAGTTGGTGTATTCCCTTACGACTTCCAGTGCCTCGCTGCCTATTGTAAATTGCGGTTTCCTTCGGAGACTGTTAAGCATTACTTTAGTTTCCTGCAGATTAATTTTTAGACCCACTCTTCTGCTTTGCCTATCCAGGTCACTGAACATGCATTGCAATTGGTCCCCTGAGGTACTAAGCAAGGCAATGTCATCAGCGAATCGCGCCTTACCAAGCTATTCTCGCTTAACTTTTATCCCCAATTCTTCCCAATCCATGTCTCTGAATACCTCCTGTAAAATAAAATGCCCAAATAAAACAAAGCATTTTGGGGGCCGTTGACCATGCTGACGCAATGTGATTTCTGCCCAGGTCTGTAAATGTCAACGTGCAGAAATGAAAAAAAGGCGTGGTTAAACGACAGGAGTAAGAATGACTCCCTTGCAGTGTGGATTCAGGAGTGGCGCTTTATGCTATCTGTTGTGCATCAACTGGCATGGACCGGGGGAATCCGACTGTCCATTTAAAAGAAAGCATTGCGGGGACTTTTGACCATGCTGACGCAATGTGATTTCTGCCCAGTCCCCTATATGTCAACTTGATAAAATCAACAAGGCGTGGGTAAACGAAGAGACTAACAATGACTCCCATGAGGTGCGACTAGAGCAGCACAGCTTTGCACTGTCTGGTGTGGTTTACCTGTCATGCACCGGGGGAATCTCACTGTGCACTTAAAACAAATGATTGTGAAGGCTGTTGCCGATACTGACACAATGTGATTTCTGCCCAGTGCTATTTAATGTCAACGTGAAGAAATGCAAGAAGGTGTGTATGCGATGAGAGTAACAATGACTCCCTCGAGGTGCGACTAGAGCAGTGCGGCTCTTGCGCAGTCTGCTGCACTCCAACTGGCATAGATCGGGGGAATCCGACTGTCCATTTAAAACAAATGATTACGCGGGCCGTTCACCATGCTGACGCAATGTGATTTCTGCCTAGTGCTCTAAACGGCAAAGTGATGAAATAAAGAAATGCCTGGATAAAGGACAGGTGTAAGAGTGACTCCTGTGAGGTGCGGCTGGAGCAGTGCAGGTCTTGCGCGGTATGGTACGCCTCAACTGGCATGGACGGGCGGAATTCACTGTCCAAATGAAACAAAGCATTCTGGGAGCCAGTGCTCTAAATGTCAACGTGAAGAAATGCAAAAAGGTGGGTATAAAGGACAGGAGTAAGAATGACTCCCGTGCAGAGTTTATTGAGCAGTTTCGCTTTGTGCTATCCATTGTGCTTCATTTGGTATGGACCGGTGGAATCCAACTGTCCATTAAAACAAAGCTTTGCGAAGACTTTTGATCATGCTGACGTAATGTGACTTCTGCCCAGCGCTCTAAATGTCAACGTGAAGAAATGCAACAAGGCATGGCTACACAAAGCGAGTAACAATGGCTCTCTTAAGGTGCGGCTAGAGCAGTGTGGCGCTTGCGCTGCCTGGTGCGCTTCAACTGGCATGGACCGGGAGAATCCGACTCTCCAAATAAAACAATGCATTTTGAGGGCCGTTGACCATGCTGACGCAATGTGATTTCTGCCCAGGTCTGTAAATGTCAACGTGCAGAAATGAAAAAAAAGGCGTGGTTAAACGACAGGAGTAAGAATGACTCCCTTGCAGTGTGGATTCAGGAGTGGCGCTTTATGCTATCTGTTGTGCTTCAACTGGCATGGACCGGCTGAAACTGACTGTCCACTTAAAACAAAGCATTGCAAGGACTTTTGACGATGCAGACGCAATGGGATTTGTGCCCAGGGCTCTAAATGTCAATGTGAGGAAATGGAACAAAGCGTGGGTGAAGGACGTTAGTAACAATGACTCCCTTGAGGTGCGGCTAGAACAGTGCTGCTTTGCACTGTCTGGTGTGGTTCAACTGGAATGCACAGGGGGAATCTTACTGTGCTTTTAAAAGATATAATTGCGAGGGCGGTTGACCATTTTTATGCAAGGTGATTTGTGCCCAGTGCCCTAAATGTCAACCTGAAGAAATAGAACAAGGCGTGGGGGAGCTAAGTGAGTAACAATGACTCCCTTGAGCTGCGACTAGAGCAGTGCGGCTCTAGCGCTGCCTGGTGCGCTTCAACTGGGATAGATCGGGGTAATCCGACTGTCCATTTAAAACAAATGATTGCGAGGGCCATTGACCATGCCGACGCAATTTGATTTCTGCCTAGTGCTTTAAACGTGAAATAAATAAATTAAGGAAAGGGCTGGATAAACGACAGGAGTAACTATGACAACCTTTAGGTGCGGCTAGCGCAGTGCAGCTCTTGCGCGGTCTGGTGCGAATGAACTGGCACGGACTGACAGAATCCACTGTCCAAATAAAACAAACCATTCTGGGGGCCGTTGAGCATGCTGACGCAGTGTGATTTCTGCACAGCGCTCTAAATGTCGAAGTGAAAAAATGAAAAAAAGCGTGTATAAAAGACAGGAGTAAGAATGACTCCCTTGCAGTGTGGATTGAGCTGTGCCGCTTTGCACTTTCCGTTGCGCTTCAACTGGTATGGACCGGGAGAATCTGACTGTCCATTTAAAACAAAGCATTGCGAGGACTTTTGACCATGCTGATGCAATGTGATCTCTGCCCAGTCCCCTATATGTCAACTTGATAAAATCATCAAGGCGTGGGTAAACGAAGAGACTAACAATGACTCCCATGAGGTGCGACTAGAGCAGCACGGCTCTGCACTGTCTGGTGTGGCTTACCTGGCATGCACCGGGGGAATCTCACTGTGCACTTAAAACAAATGATTGTGAAGGCTGTTGCCGATGCTGACACTATGTGATTTCTGCCCAGTGCTATTTAATGTCAACGTGAAGAAATGCAAGAAGGTGTGTGTAAGCGGTGAGAGTAACAATGACTCCCTTGAGGTGCGACTAGAGCAGTGCAGCTTTTGCACAGTCTGCTGCACTCCAGCTGGCATAGATCGGGGGAATCCGACTGTCCATTTAAAACAAATGATTGCGAGGGCCGTCGGCCATGCTGACGCAATGTGATTTCTGCCCAGTGCTCTAAACGTGAAACTGAAGTAAATAAAAAAAGGCATGGATAAACTACAGGAGTCACAATGACTCCCTTGTGGTGCGGCTATCGCAGTGCGGCTCTTGCGTGGTCTTGTGTGCCTCAACTGGCATGGACCGGCGGAATCATCATCAGCATCAGCCTGGTTACGCCTACTGCAGGGCAAAGGCCTCTCCCATACATCTCCAACAACCCCGATCATGTACTATGTGTGGCCATGTCGTCCCTGCAAACTTCTTAATCTCATGCGCCCGCCTAACTTTCTGCCGCCCTCTGCTAAGCTTCCCTTCCCTTGGAATCCATTCCGTAACCCTTAATGACCATCGGTTATCTTCCCTCCTCATTTCGTATCCTGCCCATGCCCATTTCTTTTTCTTGATTTCAACTAAGATGTCATTAACTCGCGTTTGTTCCCTCACCCAATCTGCTCTTTTCTTATCCTTTAACGTTACACCTATCATTCTTCTTTCCATAGCTCGTTGCGTCGTCCTCAATTTGAGCAGAACCCATTCCGTAAGCCTCCAGGTTTCTGCCCCATAGGTGAGTACTGGTAACACACAGGTATTATATACTTTCCTCTGGAGGGGATAATGGCAACCTGCTAATCATCATCTGAGAATGCCTGCCAAACGCACCCCAGCCCATTCTTGTTCTTCTGAATATTTCTGTCTCATGATCCGCATCCGCTGCAACTACCTGCCCTAAGTTGATGTATTCCCTTACGACTTCTAGTGCCTCGCTGCCAATTGTAAATTGCTGTTTTCTTCCGAGACTGTTAAGCATTACTTTAGTTTCCTGCAGATTAATTTTAGACCCACTATTCTGCTTTGCCTATCCAGGTCAGTGAACATGCATTGCAATTGGTCCCCTGAGGTACTAAGGAAGGCAATGTCATCAGCGAATCGCGAGTTACTAAGCTATTCTCGATTAACTTTTATCCCCAAATCTTCCCAATCCATGTCTCTGAATACCTCCTGTAAAATAAAATGCCCAAATAAAACAAAGCATTTTGGGGGCCGTTGACCATGCTGACGCAATGTGATTTCTGCCCAGGTCTGTAAATGTCAACGTGCAGAAATGAAAAAAAGGCGTGGTTAAACGACAGGAGTAAGAATGACTCCCTTGCAGTGTGGATTCAGGAGTGGCGCTTTATGCTATCTGTTGTGCATCAACTGGTATAGACCGGGAGTCCGACTGTCGATTTAAAACAAAGCATTGCGGGGACTTTTGACCACGCTGACGCAATGTGATTTCTGCCTAGTCCCCTATATGTCAACTTGATAAAATGCAACAAGGCGTGGGTAAACGAAGAGACTAACAATGACTCCCATGAGGTGCGACTAGAGCAGCACAGGTCTGCACTGTCTGGTGTGGCTTACCTGGCATGCACCGCGGGGATCTCACTGTGCACTTAAAACAAACGATTGTGAAGGCTGTTGCCGATGCTGACACTGTGTGATTTCTGCCCAGTGCTATTTAATGTCAACGTGAAGAAATGCAAGAAGGTGTGAATGCGATGAGAGTAACAATGACTCCCGCGAGGTGCGACTAGAGCAGTGCGGCTCTTGCGCAGTCTGCTGCACTCCAACTGGCATAGATCGGGGGAATCCGACTGTCCATTTAAAACAAATAATTGCGCGGGCCGTTCACCATGCTTACGCAATGTGATTTCTGCCTAGTGCTATAAACGGCAAAGTGATGAAATAAAGAAATGCCTGGATAAAGGACAGGTGTAAGAGTGACTCCTGTGAGGTGCGGCTGGAGCAGTGCAGCTCTTGCGCGGTATGGTACGCCTCAACTGGCATGGACGGGCGAAATTCACTGTCCAAATGAAACAAAGCATTCTGGGAGCCAGTGCTCTAAATGTCAACGTGAAGAAATGCAAAAAGGTGGGTATAAAGGACAGGAGTAAGAATGACTACCGTGCAGAGTTTATTGAGCAGTTTCGCTTTGTGCTATCCATTGTGCTTCATTTGGTATGGACCGGTGGAATCCAACTGTGCATTAAAACAAAGCTTTGCGGAGACTTTTGATCATGCTGACGTAATGTGACTTCTGCCCAGCGCTCTAAATGTCAACGTGAAGAAATGCAACAAGGCATGGCTACACAAAGCGAGTAACAATCGCTCTCTTGAGGTGCGGCTAGAGCAGTGTGGCGCTTGCGCTGCCTGGTGCGCTTCAACTGGCATGGACCGGGAGAATCCGACTCTGCAAATAAAACAATGCATTTTGAGGGCCGTTGACCATGCTGACGCAATGTGATTTCTGCCCAGGTCTGTAAATGTCAACGTGCAGAAATGAAAAAAAGGCGTGGTTAAACGACAGGAGTAAGAATGACTCCCTTGCAGTGTGGATTCAGGAGTGGCGCTTTATGCTATCTGTTGTGCATCAACTCGCATGGAGCGGCTGAAACTGACTGTCCACTTAAAACAAAGCATTGCAAGGACTTTTGACGATGCTGACACAATGTGATTTGTGCCCAGGGCTCTAAATGTCAATGTGAGGAAATGGAACAAAGCGTGGGTGAAGGACGTTAGTAACAATGACTCCCTTGAGGTGCGGCTAGAACAGTGCTGCTTTGCACTGTCTGGTGTGGTTCAACTGGAATGCACAGGGGGAATCGAAGCTAAACATTTCGACAGAATTGCCTGTCTGGTTGGGAAATTGATTAGAACTTGAGACTGACTCCAACCAAATAACTGAATTTTATTAGCCCGACGTTTCGGAGCCCATTCGGCTCCTTCTTCAGGGGGTTGTTCTTCGGGGGGTGGCGGTGTGCCGCTTTTAAAGCGTCTTTTTTGAAGAAAGGAGGGGGGGGGGGGGAACACGGGAGGTGGGGAGACACTCCACAGACGGAAAGGTGGGGGGAACAAAAGGAAAGGGGGTTTGTGTTGTTGACCGCTTCCAAGGTGCTGTGATGACCGGTGCTGGGTGGAGTGCTCACGAGGGTGCCCTTGATGGGCCGCGGGGGGGGGGAGGTTACAGGGTCGCGCCGACGTTCTGTGTTGGTGAAACGAGCGGGAGTCTATCTGGCTGTGCGTCCTTTTCTTCTTTTCGTCGTGTCGCCAAGGCCATGGACATAGACCGAGGGTAGGTTGCCCTTCACACGGTTTATGTTATTCTCCGTATTCTGAATGTGCCATGACTCCAGTAGTAGTCTCTTTCGCCAGTTCGTTTCTGTTTGAAGGATTTCAGTTTCCTTGAAAGCAATTTTGTGGTCGGCGACTTCAGAGTGTTCAGCAACGGCGCTGCGAATACGGTTGAATGTCCTGACGTCGTTCTCGTGTTGTCTGATCCTTTCTTTTAGATTTTTGGTTTCCCCGATGTACGACGCCGGACAGTCAGCACAACTGATTTTGTAGACGACGCCTTGAGCTTTTTCTTTTGGTGGACGATCTTTTGGTTTAGGGAGGAGGATATTGAAAGTGTTTATTGGTTTGTGCGCCACTTTGAGGCCTTCTTTTTTTAATATTCGGCTGAGCGCTTCGCTGGTACCTCTGATGTACGGGATGGACACTCGCTTCTGGGGTTGGGGAGAAGTAAACGGCTGAAGGTCCCGCATTTTGCTTCTTCTTTTTTGTTTTCTGGTTGTCTTTCGAATGAAGTCATCTGTGTAGCCATTCCTCTTAAGTTCGTTGAGAACCGTTCTCTTTTCTTTCTTTAGATCCGATTCCGATGAGGAATGAGTTTCGGCTCGTTTGAATAAAGAATCTTACTGTGCTTTTAAAAGATATAATTGCGAGGGCGGTTGACCATTTTTATGCAAGGTGATTTGTGCCCAGTGCCCTAAATGTCAACCTGAAGAAATAGAACAAGGCGTGGGGGAGCTAAGTGAGTAACAATGACTCCCTTGAGCTGCGACTAGGGTAGTGCTGCTCTAGCGCTGCCTGGTGCGCTTCAACTGGGATAGATCGGGGTAATCCGACTGTCCATTTAAAACAAATGATTGCGAGGGCCGTTGACCATGCTGACGCAATTTGATTTCTGCCTAGTGCTTTAAACGTGAAATAAATAAATTAAGGAAAGGGCTGGATAAACGACAGGAGTAACTATGACACCCTTTAGGTGCGGCTAGCGCAGTGCAGCTCTTGCGCGGTCTGGTGCGAATGAACTGGCATGGACTGACAGAATCCACTGTCCAAATAAAACAAACCATTCTGGGGGCCGTTGAGCATGCTGACGCAGTGTGATTTCTGCACAGTGCTCTAAATGTCGAAGTGAAAAAATGAAAAAAAAAGCGTGGATAAAAGACAGGAGTAAGAATGACTCCCTTGCAGTGTGGATTGAGCTGTGCCGCTTTGCACTTTCCGTTGCGCTTCAACTGGTATGGACCGGGAGAATCTGACTGTCCATTTAAAACAAAGCATTGCGAGGACTTTTGACCATGCTGATGCAATGTGATCTCTGCCCAGTCCCCTATATGTCAACTTGATAAAATCAACAAGGCGAGGGTAAACGAAGAGACTAACAATGACTCCCATGAGGTGCGACTAGAGCAGCACGGCTCTGCACTGTCTGGTGTGGCTTACCTGGCATGCACCGGGGGAATCTCACTGTGCACTTAAAACAAATGATTGTGAAGGCTGTTGCCGATGCTGACGCAATGTGATTTCTGCCTAGTGCTCTAAACGGCAAAGTGATGAAATAAAGAAATGCCTGGATAAAGGACAGGTGTAAGAGTGACTCCTGTGAGGTGCGGCTGGAGCAGTGCAGCTCTTGCGCGGTATGGTACGCCTCAACTGGCATGGACGGGCGGAATTCACTGTCCAAATGAAACAAAGCATTCTGGGAGCCAGTGCTCTAAATGTCAACGTGAAGAAATGCAAAAAGGTGGGTATAAAGGACAGGAGTAAGAATGACTCCCGTGCAGAGTTTATTGAGCAGTTTCGCTTTGTGCTATCCATTGTGCTTCATTTGGTATGGACCGGTGGAATCCAACTGTCCATTAAAACAAAGCTTTGCGAAGACTTTTGATCATGCTGACGTAATGTTATCTCTGCCCAGTCCCCTAAATGTCAACGTGATAAAATGCAACAAGGCGAGGGTAAACGAAGAGACTAACAATGACTCCCATGAGGTGGGACTAGAGTAGCGCGGCTTTGCACTGTCTGGTGTGGTTTACCTGGCATGCAACGGGGGAATCTAACTCTGCCATGAAAAGAAATGATTGCGAAGGCCGTTGACCATGCTGACACAATGTGATTTCTGCCCAGTGCTATTTAATGTCAACGTGAAGAAATGCAAAAAAGGTGTGTGTAAGCGATGAGAGTAACAATGACACCCTTGAGGTGTGAGTAGAGCAGCGCAGCATTTGCACAGTCTGCTGCACTCCAGCTGGCATAGATCGGGGGAATCCGACTGTCCAATTAAAACAAATGATTGTGAGCGCCGTCGACCATGCTGACGGATTGTGATTTCTGCCCAGTGCTCTAAACGTCAAAGTGAAGTAATTAAAAAAAGGACGTATAAACGACAGGAGTAACAATGACTCCCTCGTTGTGCGGCTATCGCAGTGCGGCTCTTGCGTGGTCTTGTGTGCCTCCACTGGCATGGACCGGCGGAATCATCATCAGCATCAGCCTGGTTACGCCTACTGCAGGGCAAAGGCCTCTCCCATACATCTCCAACAACCCCGATCATGTACTAAGTGTGGCCATGTCGTCCCCGCAAACTTCTGAATCTCATGCGCCCGCCTAACTTTCTGCCGCCCTCTGCTAAGCTTCTCTTCCCTTGGAATCCATTCCGTAACCCTCAATGACCATCGGTTATCTTCCCTCCTCATTGCGTATCCTGCCCATGCCCCTTTCTTTTTCTTGATTTCAACTAAGATGTCATTAGGTCGCGTTTGTTCCCTCACCCAATCTGCTCTTTTCTTATCCTTGAACGTTACACCTATCATTCTTCTTTCCATAGCTCGTTGTGTCGTCCTCAATATGAGCAGAACCCTTTTCGAAAGCCTCAAGGTTTCTGCCCCATAGGTGAGTGCTGGTAAGACACAGGTATTATATACTTTCCTCTTGAGGGGATAACGGCAACCTGCTATTCATCATCTGAGAATGCCTGCCAAACGCACCCCAGCCCAATCTTGTTCTTCTGAATATTTCTGTCTTATGATCCGCATCCGCTGTCACTACCTGACCTAAGTTGGTGTATTCCCTTACGACTTCCAGTGCCTCGCTGCCTATTGTAAATTGCGGTTTCCTTCGGAGACTGTTAAGCATTACTTTAGTTTCCTGCAGATTAATTTTTAGACCCACTCTTCTGCTTTGCCTATCCAGGTCACTGAACATGCATTGCAATTGGTCCCCTGAGGTACTAAGCAAGGCAATGTCATCAGCGAATCGCGAGTTACCAAGCTATTCTCGATTAACTTTTATCCCCAATTCTTCCCAATCCATGTCTCTGAATACCTCCTGTAAAATAAAATGCCCAAATAAAACAAAGCATTTTGGGGGCCGTTGACCGTGCTGACGCAGTGTGATTTCTGCACAGTGCTCTAAATGTCAAAGTGAAAAAATGAAAAAAAGGTGTGGATAAACGACATGAGTAAGACTGACTCCCTTGCAGTGTGCATTCAGCTGTGCCGCTTTGCACTTTCCATTGCGCTTCAACTGGTATAGACCGGGGGAATCCGACTGTCCATTTAAAACAAAGCATTGCGGGGACTTTTGACCATGCTGACGCAATGTGATTTCTGCCCAGTCCGCTATATGTCAACTTGATAAAATCAACAAGGCGTGGGTAAACGAAGAGACTAACAATGACTGCCATGAGGTGCGACTAGAGCAGCACGGCTTTGCACTGTCTGGTGTGGTTTACCTGTCATGCACCGGGGGAATCTCACTGTGCACTTAAAACAAATGATTGTGAAGGCTGTTGCCGATGCTGACACAATGTGATTTCTGCCCAGTGCTATTTAATGTCAACGTGAAGAAATGCAAGAAGGTGTGCATGCGATGAGAGTAACAATGACTCCCTCGGGGTGCGACTAGAGCAGTGCGGCTCTTGCGCAGTCTGCTGCACTCCAACTGGCATAGATCGGGGGAATCCGACTGTCCATTTAAAACAAATGATTACGCGGGCCGTTCACCATGCTGACGCAATGTGATTTCTGCCTAGTGCTCTAAACGGCAAAGTGATGAAATAAAGAAATGCCTGGATAAAGGACAGGTGTAAGAGTGACTCCTGTGAGGTGCGGCTGGAGCAGTGCAGCTCTTGCGCGGTTTGGTACGCCTCAACTGGCATGGACGGGCGGAATTCACTGTCCAAATGAAACAAAGCATTCTGGGAGCCAGTGCTCTAAATTTGAACGTGAAGAAATGCAAAAAGGTGGGTATAAAGGACAGGAGTAAGAATGACTCCCGTGCAGAGTTTATTGAGCAGTTTCGCTTTTGCTATCCATTGTGCTTCATTTGGTATGGACCGGTGGAATCCAACTGTCCATTAAAACAAAGCTTTGCGAAGACTTTTGTTCATGCTGACGTAATGTGACTTCTGCCCAGCGCTCTAAATGTCAACGTGAAGAAATGCAACAAGGCATGGCTACACAAAGCGAGTAACAATGGCTCTCTTGAGGTGCGGCTAGAGCAGTGTGGCGCTTGCGCTGCCTGGTGCGCTTCAACTGGCATGGACCGGGAGAATCCGACTCTCCAAATAAAACAATGCATTTTGAGGGCCGTTGACCATGCTGACGCAATGTGATTTCTGCCCAGGTCTGTAAATGTCAACGTGCAGAAATGAAAAAAAAGGCGTGGTTAAACGACAGGAGTAAGAATGACTCCCTTGCAGTGTGGATTCAGGAGTGGCGCTTTATGCTATCTGTTGTGCTTCAACTGGCATGGACCGGCTGAAACTGACTGTCCACTTAAAACAAAGCATTGCAAGGACTTTTGAGATGCTGACGCAATGTGATTTCTGCCCAGGGCTCTAAATGTCAATGTGAGGAAATGGAACAAAGCGTGAGTGAAGGACGTTAGTAACAATGACTCCCTTGAGGTGCGGCTAGAACAGTGCTGCTTTGCACTGTCTGGTGTGGTTCAACTGGAATGCACAGGGGGAATCTTACTGTGCTTTTAAAAGATATAATTGCGAGGGCGGTTGACCATTTTTATGCAAGGTGATTTGTGCCCAGTGCCCTAAATGTCAACCTGAAGAAATAGAACAAGGTGTGGGGGAGCTAAGTGAGTAACAATGACTCCCTTGAGCTGCGGCTAGAGCAGTGCGGCTCTAGCGCTGCCTGGTGCGCTTCAACTGGGATAGATCGGGGTAATCCGACTGTCCATTTAAAACAAATGATTGCGAGGGCCGTTGACCATGCTGACGCAATTTGATTTCTGCCTAGTGCTTTAAACGTGAAATAAATAAATTAAGGAAAGGGCTGGATAAACGACAGGAGTAACTATGACACCCTTTTGGTGCGGCTAGCGCAGTACAGCTCTTGCGCGGTCTGGTGCGAATGAACTGGCATGGACTGACAGAATCCACTGTCCAAATAAAACAAACCATTCTGGGGGCCGTTGAGCATGCTGACGCAGTGTGATTTCTGCACAGTGCTCTAAATGTCGAAGTGAAAAAATGAAAAAAAAAAGCGTGGATAAAAGACAGGAGTAAGAATGACTCCCTTGCAGTGTGGATTGAGCTGTGCCGCTTTGCACTTTCCGTTGCGCTTCAACTGGTATGGACCGGGAGAATCTGACTGTCCATTGAAAACAAAGCATTGCGAGGACTTTTGACCATGCTGATGCAATGTGATCTTTGCCCAGTCCCCTATATGTCAACTTGATAAAATCAACAAGGCGTGGGTAAACGAAGAGACTAACAATGACTCCCATGAGGTGCGACTAGAGCAGCACGGCTCTGCACTGTCTGGTGTGGCTTACCTGGCATGCACCGGGGGAATCTCACTGTGCACTTAAAACAAATGATTGTGAAGGCTGTTGCCGATGCTGACACAATGTGATTTCTGCCCAGTGCTATTTAATGTCAACGTGAAGAAATGCAAGAAGGTGTGTGTAAGCTATGAGAGTAACAATGACTCCCTTGAGGTGCGACTAGAACAGTGCAGCTTTTGCACAGTCTGCTGCACTCCAGCTGGCATAGATCGGGGGAATCCGACTGTCCATTTAAAACAAATGATTGCGAGGGCCGTCGACCATGCTGACGCAATGTGATTTCTGCCCAGTGCTCTAAACGTGAAACTGACGTAAATAAAGAAAGGCATGGATAAACTACAGGAGTCACAATGACTCCCTTGTGGTGCGGCTATCGCAGTGCGGCTCTTGCGTGGTCTTGTGTGCCTCAACTGGCATGGACCGGCGGAATCATCATCAGAATCAGCCTGGTTACGCCTACTGCAGGGCAAAGGCCTCTCCCGTACATCTCCAACAACCCCGATCATGTACTATGTGTGGCCATGTCGTCCCTGCAACTTCTTAATCTCATGCGCCCGCCTAACTTTCTGCCGCCCTCTGCTAAGCTTCCCTTCCCTTGGAATCCATTCCGTAACCCTTAATGACCATCGGTTATCTTCCCTCCTCATTTCGTATCCTGCCCATGCCCATTTCTTTTTCTTGATTTCAACTAAGATGTCATTACCTCGCGTTTGTTCCCTCACCCAATCTGCTCTTTTCTTATCTTTTATCGTTACACCTATCATTCTTCTTTCCTTAGCTCGTTGCGTCGTCCTCCATTTGAGCAGAACCCATTTCGTAAGCCTCCAAGTTTCTGCCCCATAGGTGAGTACTGGTAAGACACAGGTATTATATACTTTCCTCTTGAGGGGATAATGGCAACCTGCTAATCATCATCTGAGAATGCCTGCCAAACGCACCCCAGCCCATTCTTGTTCTTCTGAATATTTCTGTCTCATGATCCGCATCCGCTGTCACTACCTGCCCTAAGTTGATGTAATCCCTTACGACTTCTAGTGCCTCGCTGCCAATTGTAAATTGCTGTTTTCTTCCGAGACTGTTAAGCATTACTTTAGTTTCCTGCAGATTAATTTTTAGACCCACTCTTCTGCTTTGCCTATCCAGGTCAGTGAACATGCATTGCAATTGGTCCCCTGAGGTACTAAGGAAGGCAATGTCATCAGCGAATCGCGAGTTACTAAGCTATTCTCGATTAACCTTTATCCCCAAATCTTCCCAATCCATGTCTCTGAATACCTCCTGTAAAATAAAATGCCCAAATAAAACAAAGCATTTTGGGGGCCGTTGACCGTGCTGACGCAGTGTGATTTCTGCACAGTGCTCTAAATGTCAAAGTAAAGAAATGAAAAAAAGGTGTGGATAAACGACATGAGTAAGAATGACTCCCTTGCAGTGTGCATTCAGCTGTGCCGCTTTGCACTTTCCATTGCGCTTCAACTGGTATAGACCGGGGAAATCCGACTGTCGATTTAAAACAAAGCATTGCGGGGACTTTTGACCACGCTGACGCAATGTGATTTCTGCCCAGTCCCCTATATGTCAACTTGATAAAATGCAACAAGGCGTGGGTAAACGAAGAGACTAACAATGACTCCCATGAGGTGCGACTAGAGCAGCACAGGTCTGCACTGTCTGGTGTGGCTTACCTGGCATGCACCGCGGGAATCTCACTGTGCACTTAAAACAAACGATTGTGAAGGCTGTTGCCGATGCTGACACTATGTGATTTCTGCCCAGTGCTATTTAATGTCAACGTGAAGAAATGCAAGAAGGTGTGTATGCGATGAGAGTAACAATGACTCCCTCGAGGTGCGACTAGAGCAGTGCGGCTCTTGCGCAGTCTGCTGCACTCCAACTGGCATAGATCGGGGGAATCCGACTGTCCATTTAAAACAAATAATTGCGTGGGCCGTTCACCATGCTGACGCAATGTGATTTCTGCCTAGTGCTCTAAACGGCAAAGTGATGAAATAAAGAAATGCCTGGATAAAGGACAGGTGTAAGAGTGACTCCTGTGAGGTGCGGCTGGAGCAGTGCAGCTCTTGCGCGGTATGGTACGCCTCAACTGGCATGGACGGGCGGAATTCACTGTCCAAATGAAACAAAGCATTCTGGGAGCCAGTGCTCTAAATGTCAACGTGAAGAAATGCAAAAAGGTGGGTATAAAGGACAGGAGTAAGAATGACTCCCGTGCAGAGTTTATTGAGCAGTTTCGCTTTGTGCTATCCATTGTGCTTCATTTGGTATGGACCGGTGGAATCCAACTGTCCATTAAAACAAAGCTTTGCGAAGACTTTTGATCATGCTGACGTAATGTGACTTCTGCCCAGCGCTCTAAATGTCAACGTGAAGAAATGCAACAAGGCATGGCTACACAAAGCGAGTAACAATCGCTCTCTTGAGGTGCGGCTAGAGCAGTGTGGCGCTTGCGCTGTCTGGTGCGCTTCAACTGGCATGGACCGGGAGAATCCGACTCTCCAAATAAAACAATGCATTTTGAGGGCCGTTGACCATGCTGACGCAATGTGATTTCTGCCCAGGTCTGTAAACGTCAACGTGCAGAAATGAAAAAAAGGCGTGGTTAAACGACAGGAGTAAGAATGACTCCCTTGCAGTGTGCATTCAGCTGTGCCGCTTTGCACTTTCCATTGCGCTTGAACTGGTATAGACCGGGGGAATCCGACTGTCCATTTAAAACAAAGCATTGCGGGGACTTTTGACCACGCTGACGCAATGTGATTTCTGCCCAGTCCCCTATATGTCAACTTGATAAAATGCAACAAGGCGTGGGTAAACGAAGAGACTAACAATGACTCCCATGAGGTGCGACTAGAGCAGCACAGGTCTGCACTGTCTGGTGTGGCTTACCTGGCATGCACCGCGGGAATCTCACTGTGCACTTAAAACAAACGATTGTGAAGGCTGTTGCCGATGCTGACACTATGTGATTTCTGCCCAGTGCTATTTAATGTCAACGTGAAGAAATGCAAGAAGGTGTGAATGCGATGAGAGTAACAATGACTCCCTCGTGGTGCGACTAGAGCAGTGCGGCTCTTGCGCAGTCTGCTGCACTCCAACAGGCATAGATCGGGGGAATCCGACTGTCCATTTAAAACAAATGATTACGCGGGCCGTTCACCATGCTGACGCAATGTGATTTCTGCCTAGTGCTCTAAACGGCAAAGTGATGAAATAAAGAAATGCCTGGATAAAGGACAGGTGTAAGAGTGACTCCTGTGAGGTGCGGCTGGAGCAGTGCAGCTCTTGCGCGGTATGGTACGCCTCAACTGGCATGGACGGGCGGAATTCACTGTCCAAATGAAACAAAGCATTCTGGGAGCCAGTGCTCTAAATTTCAACGTGAAGAAATGCAAAAAGGTGGGTATAAAGGACAGGAGTAAGAATGACTCCCGTGCAGAGTTTATTGAGCAGTTTCGCTTTGTGCTATCCATTGTGCTTCATTTGGTATGGACCGGTGGAATCCAACTGTCCTATAAAACAAAGCTTTGCGAAGACTTTTGATCATGCTGACGTAATGTGACTTCTGCCCAGCGCTCTAAATGTCAACGTGAAGAAATGCAACAAGGTATGGCTACACAAAGCGAGTAACAATGGCCCTCTTGAGGTGCGGCTAGAGCAGTGTGGCGCTTGCGCTGCCTGGTGCGCTTCAACTGGCATGGACCGGGAGAATCCGACTCTCCAAATAAAACAATGCATTTTGAGGGCCGTTGACCATGCTGACGCAATGTGATTTCTGCCCAGGTCTGTAAATGTCAACGTGCAGAAATGAAAAAAAGGCGTGGTTAAACGACAGGAGTAAGAATGACTCCCTTGCAGTGTGGATTCAGGAGTGGCGCTTTATGCTATCTGTTGTGCTTCAACTGGCATGGACCGGCTGAAACTGACTGTCCACTTAAAACAAAGCATTGCAAGGACTTTTGACGATGCTGACGCAATGTGATTTGTGCCCAGGGCTCTAAATGTCAATGTGAGGAAATGGAACAAAGCGTGGGTGAAGGACGTTAGTAACAATGACTCCCTTGAGGTGCGGCTAGAACAGTGCTGCTTTGCACTGTCTGGTGTGGTTCAACTGGAATGCACAGGGGGAATCTTACTGTGCTTTTAAAAGATATAATTGCGAGGGCGGTTGACCATTTTTATGCAAGGTGATTTGTGCCCAGTGCCCTAAATGTCAACCTGAAGAAATAGAACAAGGCGTGGGGGAGCTAAGTGAGTAACAATGACTCCCGTGAGCTGCGGCTAGAGCAGTGCGGCTCTAGCGCTGCCTGGTGCGCTTCAACTGGGATAGATCGGGGTAATCCGACTGTCCATTTAAAACAAATGATTGCGAGGGCCGTTGACCATGCTGACGCAATTTGATTTCTGCCTAGTGCTTTAAACGTGAAATAAATAAATTAAGGAAAGGGCTGGATAAACGACAGGAGTGACTATGACACCCTTTAGGTGCGGCTAGTGCAGTGCAGCTCTTGCGCGGTCTGGTGCGAATGAACTGGCATGGACTGACAGAATCCACTGTCCAAATAAAACAAACCATTCTGGGGGCCGTTGAGCATGCTGACGCAGTGTGATTTCTGCACAGTGCTCTAAATGTCGAAGTGAAAAAATGAAAAAAAAAAGCGTGGATAAAAGACAGGAATAAGAATGACTCCCTTGCAGTGTGGATTGAGCTGTGCCGCTTTGCACTTTCCGTTGCGCTTCAACTGGTATGGACCGGGAGAATCTGACTGTCCATTTAAAACAAAGCATTGCGAGGACTTTTGACCATGCTGATGCAATGTGATCTCTGCCCAGTCCCCTAAATGTCAACGTGATAAAATGCAACAAGGCGAGGGTAAACGAAGAGACTAACAATGACTCCCATGAGGTGGGACTAGAGTAGCGCGGCTTTGCACTGTCTGGTGTGGTTTACCTGGCATGCAACGGGGGAATCTAACTCTGCCATGAAAAGAAATGATTGCGAAGGCCGTTGACCATGCTGACACAATGTGATTTCTGCCCAGTGCAATTTAATGTCAATGTGACGAAATGCAAAAAAGGTGTGTGTAAGCGATGAGAGTAACAATGACACCCTTGAGGTGTGATTAGAGCAGCGCAGCATTTGCACAGTCTGCTGCACTCCAGCTGGCATAGATCGGGGGAATCCGACTGTCCAATTAAAACAAATGATTGTGAGCGCCGTTGACCATGCTGACGGAATGTGATTTCTGCCCAGTGCTCTAAACGTCAAAGTGAAGTAAATAAAAAAAAGGACGGATACACGACAGGAGTAACAATGACTCCCTCGTGGTGCGGCTATCGCAGTGCGGCTATTGCGTGGTCTTGTGCGCCTCAAGTGGCATGGACCGGCGGAATCATCATCAGCATAGGCCTGGTTATGCCTACTGCAGGGCAAAGGCCTCTCCCATACATCTCCAACAACCCCGATCATGTACTAAGTGTGGCCATGTCGTCCCCGCAAACTTCTGAATCTCATGCGCCCGCCTAACTTTCTGCCGCCCTCTGCTAAGCTTCTCTCCCCTTGGAATCCATTCCGTAACCCTCAATGACCATCGGTTATCTTCCCTCCTCATTGCGTATCCTGCCCATGCCCCTTTCTTTTTCTTGATTTCAACTAAGATGTCATTAAGTCGCGTTTGTTCCCTCACCCAATCTGCTCTTTTCTTATCCTTGAACGTTACACCTATCATTCTTCTTTCCATAGCTCGTTGTGTCGTCCTCAATATGAGCAGAACCCTTTTCGTAAGCCTCAAGGTTTCTGCCCCATAGGTGAGTGCTGGTAAGACACAGGTATTATATACTTTCCTCTTGAGGGGATAACGGCAACCTGCTATTCATCATCTGAGAATGCCTGCCAAACGCACCCCAGCCCACTCTTGTTCTTCTGAATATTTCTGTCTTATGATCCGCATCCGCTGTCACTACCTGACCTAAGTTGGTGTATTCCCTTACGACTTCCAGTGCCTCGCTGCCTATTGTAAATTGCGGTTTTCTTCGGAGACTGTTAAGCATTACTTTAGTTTCCTGCAGAATAATTTTTAGACCCACTCTTCTGCTTTGCCTATCCAGGTCACTGAACATGCATTGCAATTGGTCCCCTGAGGTACTAAGCAAGGCAATGTCATCAGCGAATCGCGAGTTACCAAGCTATTCTCGATTAACTTTTATCCCCAATTCTTCCCAATCCATGTCTCTGAATACCTCCTGTAAAATAAAATGCCCAAATAAAACAAAGCATTTTGGGGGCCGTTGACCGTGCTGACGCAGTGTGATTTCTGCACAGTGCTCTAAATGTCAAAGTGAAAAAATGAAAAAAAGGTGTGGATAAACGACATGAGTAAGAATGACTCCCTTGCAGTGTGCATTCAGCTGTGCCGCTTTGCACTTTTCATTGCGCTTCAACTGGTATAGACCGGGGGAATCCGACTGTCCATTTAAAACAAAGCATTGCGGGGACTTTTGACCATGCTGACGCAATGTGATTTCTGCCCAGTCCCCTATATGTCAACTTGATAAAATCAACAAGGCGTGGGTAAACGAAGAGACTAACAATGACTCCCTTGAGGTGCGACTAGAGCAGCACAGCTTTGCACTGTCTGGTGTGGTTTACCTGTCATGCACCGGGGGAATCTCACTGTGCACTTAAAACAAATGATTGTGAAGGCTGTTGCCGATGCTGACACAATGTGATTTCTGCCCAGTGCTATTTAATGTCAACGTGAAGAAATGCAAGAAGGTGTGTATGCGATGAGAGTAACAATGACTCCCTCGAGGTGCGACTAGAGCAGTGCGGCTCTTGCGCAGTCTGCTGCACTCCAACTGGCATAGATCGGGGGAATCCGACTGTCCATTTAAAACAAATGATTACGCGGGCCGTTCACCATGCTGACGCAATGTGATTTCTGCCTAGTGCTCTAAACGGCAAAGTGATGAAATAAAGAAATGCCTGGATAAAGGACAGGTGTAAGAGTGACTCCTGTGAGGTGCGGCTGGAGCAGTGCAGCTCTTGCGCGGTATGGTACGCCTCAACTGGCATGGACGGGCGGAATTCACTGTCCAAATGAAACAAAGCATTCTGGGAGCCAGTGCTCTAAATGTCAACGTGAAGAAATGCAAAAAGGTGGGTATAAAGGACAGGAGTAAGAATGACTCCCGTGCAGAGTTTATTGAGCAGTTTCGCTTTGTGCTATCCATTGTGCTTCATTTGGTATGGACCGGTGGAATCCAACTGTCCATTAAAACAAAGCTTTGCGAAGACTTTTGATCATGCTGACGTAATGTGACTTCTGCCCAGCGCTCTAAATGTCAACGTGAAGAAATGCAACAAGGCATGGCTACACAAAGCGAGTAACAATGGCTCTCTTGAGGTGCGGCTAGAGCAGTGTGGCGCTTGCGCTGCCTGGTGCGCTTCAACTGGCATGGACCGGGAGAATCCGACTCTCCAAATAAAACAATGCATTTTGAGGGCCGTTGACCATGCTGACGCAATGTGATTTCTGCCCAGGTCTGTAAATGTCAACGTGCAGAAATGAAAAAAAAAGGCGTGGTTAAACGACAGGAGTAAGAATGACTCCCTTGCAGTGTGGATTCAGGAGTGGCGCTTTATGCTATCTGTTGTGCTTCAACTGGCATGGACCGGCTGAAACTGACTGTCCACTTAAAACAAAGCATTGCAAGGACTTTTGACGATGCTGACGCAATGTGATTTGTGCCCAGGGCTCTAAATGTCAATGTGAGGAAATGGAACAAAGCGTGGGTGAAGGACGTTAGTAACAATGACTCCCCTGAGGTGCGGCTAGAACAGTACTGCTTTGCACTGTCTGGTGTGGTTCAACTGGAATGCACAGGGGGAATCTTACTGTGCTTTTAAAAGATATAATTGCGAGGGCGGTTGACCATTTTTATGCAAGGTGATTTGTGCCCAGTGCCCTAAATGTCAACCTGAAGAAATAGAACAAGGCGTGGGGGAGCTAAGTGAGTAACAATGACTCCCTTGAGCAGTGCGGCTCTAGCGCTGCCTGGTGCGCTTCAACTGGGATAGATCGGGTTAATCCGACTGTCCATTTAAAACAAATGATTGCGAGGGCCGTTGACCATGCTGACGCAATTTGATTTCTGCCTAGTGCTTTAAACGTGAAATAAATAAATTAAGGAAAGGGCTGGATAAACGACAGGAGTAACTATGACACCCTTTAGGTGCGGCTAGCGCAGTGCAGCTCTTGCGCGGTCTGGTGCGAATGAACTGGCATGGACTGACAGAATCCACTGTCCAAATAAAACAAACCATTCTGGGGGCCGTTGAGCATGCTGACGCAGTGTGATTTCTGCACAGTGCTCTAAATGTCGAAGTGAAAAAATGAAAAAAAAAGCGTGGATAAAAGGCAGGAGTAAGAATGACTCCCTTGCAGTGTGGATTGAGCTGTGCCGCTTTGCACTTTCCGTTGCGCTTCAACTGGTATGGACCGGGAGAATCTGACTGTCCATTTAAAACAAAGCATTGCGAGGACTTTTGACCATGCTGATGCAATGTGAACTCTGCCCAGTCCCCTATATGTCAACTTGATAAAATCATCAAGGCGTGGGTAAACGAAGAGACTAACAATGACTCCCATGAGGTGCGACTAGAGCAGCACGGCTCTGCACTGTCTGGTGTGGCTTACCTGGCATGCATCGGGGGAATCTCACTGTGCACTTAAAACAAATGATTGTGAAGGCTGTTGCCGATGCTGACACTATTTGATTTCTGCCCAGTGCTATTTAATGTCAACGTGAAGAAATGCAAGAAGGTGTGTGTAAGCGGTGAGAGTAACTATGACTCCCTTGAGGTGCGACTAGAGCAGTGCAGCTTTTGCACAGTCTGCTGCACTCCAGCTGGCATAGATCGGGGGAATCCGACTGTCCATTTAAAACAAATGATTGCGAGGGCCGTCGGCCATGCTGACGCAATGTGATTTCTGCCCAGTGCTCTACACGTGAAACTGAAGTAAATAAAAAAAGGCATGGATAAACTACAGGAGTCACAATGACTCCCTTGTGGTGCGGCTATCGCAGTGTGGCTCTTGCGTGGTCTTGTGTGCCTCAACTGGCATGGACCGGCGGAATCATCATCAGCATCAGCCTGGTTACGCCTACTGCAGGGCAAATGCCTCTCCCATACATCTCCAACAACCCCGATCATGTACTATGTGTGGCCATGTCGTCCCTGCAAACTTCTTAATCTCATGCGCCCGCCTAACTTTCTGCCGCCCTCTGCTAAGCTTCTCTCCCCTTGGAATCCATTCCGTAACCCTTAATGACCATCGGTTATCTTCCCTCCTCATTTCGTATCCTGCCCATGCCCATTTCTTTTTCTTGATTTCAACTAAGATGTCATTAACTCGCGTTTGTTCCCTCACCCAATCTGCTCTTTTCTTATCCTTTAACGTTACACCTATCATTCTTCTTTCCATAGCTCGTTGCGTCGTCCTCAATTTGAGCAGAACCCATTTCGTAAGCCTCCAGGTTTCTGCCCCTTAGGTGAGTACTGGTAAGACACAGGTATTATATACTTTCCTCTGGAGGGGATAATGGCAACCTGCTAATCATCATCTGAGAATGCCTGCCAAACGCACCCCAGCCCATTCTTGTTCTTCTGAATATTTCTGTCTCATGATCCGCATCCGCTGTCACTACCTGCCCTAAGTTGATGTATTCCCTTACGACTTCTAGTGCCTCGCTGCCAATTGTAAATTGCTGTTTTCTTCCGAGACTGTTAAGCATTACTTTAGTTTCCTGCAGATTAATTTTAGACCCACTCTTCTGCTTTGCCTATCCAGGTCAGTGAACATGCAGTGCAATTGGTCCCCTGAGGTACTAAGGAAGGCAATGTCATCAGCGAATCGCGAGTTACTAAGCTATTCTCGATTAACTTTTATCCCCAAATCTTCCCAATCCATGTCTCTGAATACCTCCTGTAAAATAAAATGCCCAAATAAAACAAAGCATTTTGGGGGCCGTTGACCGTGCTGACGCAGTGTGATTTCTGCACAGTGCTCTAAATGTCAAAGTAAAGAAATGAAAAAAAGGTGTGGATAAACGACATGAGTAAGAATGACTCCCTTGCAGTGTGCATTCAGCTGTGCCGCTTTGCACTTTCCATTGCGCTTGAACTGGTATAGACCGGGGGAATCCGACTGTCGATTTAAAACAAAGCATTGCGGGGACTTTTGACCACGCTGACGCAATGTGATTTCTGCCCAGTCCCCTATATGTCAAGTTGATAAAATGCAACAAGGCGTGGGTAAACGAAGAGACTAACAATGACTCCCATGAGGTGCGACTAGAGCAGCACAGGTCTGCACTGTCTGGTGTGGCTTACCTGGCATGCACCGCGGGAATCTCACTGTGCACTTAAAACAAACGATTGTGAAGGCTGTTGCCGATGCTGACACTATGTGATTTCTGCCCAGTGCTATTTAATGTCAACGTGAAGAAATGCAAGAAGGTGTGTATGCGATGAGAGTAACAATGACTCCCTCGAGGTGCGACTAGAGCAGTGCGGCTCTTGCGCAGTCTGCTGCACTCCAACTGGCATAGATCGGGGGAATCCGACTGTCCATTTAAAACAAATAATTGCGTGGGCCGTTCACCATGCTGACGCAATGTGATTTCTGCCTAGTGCTCTAAACGGCAAAGTGATGAAATAAAGAAATGCCTGGATAAAGGACAGGTGTAAGAGTGACTCCTGTGAGGTGCGGCTGGAGCAGTGCAGCTCTTGCGCGGTATGGTACGCCTCAACTGGCATGGACGGGCGGAATTCACTGTCCAAATGAAACAAAGCATTCTGGGAGCCAGTGCTCTAAATGTCAACGTGAAGAAATGCAAAAAGGTGGGTATAAAGGACAGGAGTAAGAATGACTCCCGTGCAGAGTTTATTGAGCAGTTTCGCTTTGTGCTATCCATTGTGCTTCATTTGGTATGGACCGGTGGAATCCAACTGTCCATTAAAACAAAGCTTTGCGAAGACTTTTGATCATGCTGACGTAATGTGACTTCTGCCCAGCGCTCTAAATGTCAACGTGAAGAAATGCAACAAGGCATGGCTACACAAAGCGAGTAACAATCGCTCTCTTGAGGTGCGGCTAGAGCAGTGTGGCGCTTGCGCTGCCTCGTGCGCTTCAACTGGCATGGACCGGGAGAATCCGACTCTCCAAATAAAACAATGCATTTTGAGGGCCGTTGACCATGCTGACGCAATGTGATTTCTGTCCAGGTCTGTAAATGTCAACGTGCAGAAATGAAAAAAAGGCGTGGTTAAACGACAGGAGTAAGAATGACTCCCTTGCAGTGTGGATTCAGGAGTGGCGCTTTATGCTATCTGTTGTGAATCAACTGGCATGGAGCGGCTGAAACTGACTGTCCACTTAAAACAAAGCATTGCAAGGACTTTTGACGATGCTGACGCAATGTGATTTGTGCCCAGGGCTCTAAATGTCAATGTGAGGAAATGGAACAAAGCGTGGGTGAAGGACGTTAGTAACAATGACTCCCTTGAGGTGCGGCTAGAACAGTGCTGCTTTGCACTGTCTGGTGTGGTTCAACTGGAATGCACAGGGGGAATCTTACTGTGCTTTTAAAAGATATAATTGCGAGGGCGGTTGACCATTTTTATGCAAGGTGATTTGTGCCCAGTGCCCTAAATGTCAACCTGAAGAAATAGAACAAGGCGTGGGGGAGCTAAGTGAGTAACAATGACTCCCTTGAGCTGCGACTAGAGCAGTGCGGCTCTAGCGCTGCCTGGTGCGCTTCAACTGGGATAGATCGGGGTAATCCGACTGTCCATTTAAAACAAATGATTGCGAGGGCCGTTGACCATGCTGACGCAATTTGATTTCTGCCTAGTGCTTTAAACGTGAAATAAATAAATTAGGGAAAGGGCTGGATAAACGACAGGAGTAACTATGACACCCTCAAGGTGCGGCTAGCGCAGTGCAGCTCTTGCGCGGTCTGGTGCGAATGAACTGGCATGGACTGACAGAATCCACTGTCCAAATAAAACAAACCATTCTGGGGGCCGTTGAGCATGCTGACGCAGTGTGATTTCTGCACAGTGCTCTAAATGTCGAAGTGAAAAAATGAAAAAAAAGCGTGGATAAAAGACAGGAGTAAGGATGTCTCCCTTGCAGTGTGGATTGAGCTGTGCCGCTTTGCACTTTTCGTTGCGCTTAAACTGGTATGGACCGGGAGAATCTGACTGTCCATTTAAAACAAAGCATTGCGAGGACTTTTGACCATGCTGATGCAATGTGATCTCTGCCCAGTCCCCTAAATGTCAACGTGATAAAATGCAACAAGGCGATGGTAAACGAAGAGACTAAGAATGACTCCCATGACGTGGGACTAGAGTAGCGCGGCTTTGCACTGTCTGGTGTGGTTTACCTGGCATGCAACGGGGGAATGTAACTCTGCCATGAAAAGAAATGATTGCGAAGGCCGTTGACCATGCTGACACAATGTGATTTCTGCCCAGTGCTATTTAATGTCAATGTGAGGAAATGCAAAAAAGGTGTGTGTAAGCGATGAGAGTAACAATGACACCCTTGAGGTGTGATTAGAGCAGCGCAGCATTTGCACAGTCTGCTGCACTCCAGCTGGCATAGATCGGGGGAATCCGACTGTCCAATTAAAACAAATGATTGTGAGCGCCGTCGACCATGCTGACGGAATGTGATTTCTGCCCAGTGCTCTAAACGTCAAAGTGAAGTAAATAAAAAAAAGGACGGATAAACGACAGGAGTAACAATGACTCCCTCGTGGTGCGGCTATCGCAGTGCGGCTATTGCGTGGTCTTGTGCGCCTCAACTGGCATGGACCGGCGGAATCATCATCAGCATCAGCCTGGTTACGCCTACTGCAGGGCAAAGGCCTCTCCCATACATCTCCAACAACCCCGATCATGTACTAAGTGTGGCCATGTCGTCCCCGCAAACTTCTGAATCTCATGCGCCCGCCTAACTTTCTGCCGCCCTCTGCTAAGCTTCTCTTCCCTTGGAATCCATTCCGTAACCCTCAATGACCATCGGTTATCTTCCCTCCTCATTGCGTATCCTGCCCATGCCCCATTCTTTTTCTTGATTTCAACTAAGATGTCATTAAGTCGCGTTTGTTCCCTCACCCAATCTGCTCTTTTCTTATCCTTGAACGTTACACCTATCATTCTTCTTTCCATAGCTCGTTGTGTCGTCCTCAATATGAGCAGAACCCTTTTCGTAAGCCTCAAGGTTTCTGCCCCATAGGTGAGTGCTGGTAAGACACAGGTATTATATACTTTCCTCTTGAGGGGATAACGGCAACCTGCTATTCATCATCTGAGAATGCCTGCCAAACGCACCCCAGCCCATTCTTGTTCTTCTGAATATTTCTGTCTTATGATCCGCATCCGCTATCACTACCTGACCTAAGTTGGTGTATTCCCTTACGACTTCCAGTGCCTCGCTGCCTATTGTAAATTGCGGTTTTCTTCGGAGACTGTTAAGCATTACTTTAGTTTCCTGCAGATTAATTTTTAGACCCACTCTTCTGCTTTGCCTATCCAGGTCACTGAACATGCATTGCAATTGGTCCCCTGAGGTACTAAGCAAGGCAATGTCATCAGCGAATCGCGAGTTACCAAGCTATTCTCGATTAACTTTTATCCCCAATTCTTCCCAATCCATGTCTCTGAATACCTCCTGTAAAATAAAATGCCCAAATAAAACAAAGCATTTTGGGGGCCGTTGACCGTGCTGACGCAGTGTGATTTCTGCACAGTGCTCTAAATGTCAAAGTGAAAAAATGAAAAAAAGGTGTGGATAAACGACATGAGTAAGAATGACTCCCTTCCAGTGTGCATTCAGCTGTGCCGCTTTGCACTTTCCATTGCGCTTCAACTGGTATAGACCGGGGGAATCCGACTGTCCATTTAAAACAAAGCATTGCGGGGACTTTTGACCATGCTGACGCAATGTGATTTCTGCCCAGTCCCCTATATGTCAACTTGATAAAATCAGCAAGGCGTGGGTAAACGAAGAGACTAACAATGACTCCCATGAGGTGCGACTAGAGCAGCACAGCTTTGCACTGTCTGGTGTGGTTTACCTGTCATGCACCGGGGGAATCTCACTGTGCACTTAAAACAAATGATTGTGAAGGCTGTTGCCGATGCTGACACAATGTGATTTCTGCCCAGTGCTATTTAATATCAACGTGAAGAAATGCAAGAAGGTGTGTATGCGATGAGAGTAACAATGACTCCCTCGAGGTGCGACTAGAGCAGTGCGGCTCTTGCGCAGTCTGCTGCACTCCAACTGGCATAGATCGGGGGAATCCGACTGTCCATTTAAAACAAATAATTGCGTGGGCCGTTCACCATGCTGACGCAATGTGATTTCTGCCTAGTGCTCTAAACGGCAAAGTGATGAAATAAAGAAATGCCTGGATAAAGGACAGGTGTAAGAGTGACTCCTGTGAGGTGCGGCTGGAGCAGTGCAGCTCTTGCGCGGTATGGTACGCCTCAACTGGCATGGACGGGCGGAATTCACTGTCCAAATGAAACAAAGCATTCTGGGAGCCAGTGCTCTAAATGTCAACGTGAAGAAATGCAAAAAGGTGGGTATAAAGGACAGGAGTAAGAATGACTCCCATGCAGAGTTTATTGAGCAGTTTCGCTTTGTGCTATCCATTGTGCTTCATTTGGTATGGACCGGTGGAATCCAACTGTCCATTAAAACAAAGCTTTGCGAAGACTTTTGATCATACTGACGTAATGTGACTTCTGCCCAGCGCTCTAAATGTCAACGTGAAGAAATGCAACAAGGCATGGCTACACAAAGCGAGTAACAATGGCTCTCTTGAGGTGCGGCTAGAGCAGTGTGGCGCTTGCGCTGCCTGGTGCGCTTCAACTGGCATGGACCGGGAGAATCCGACTCTCCAAATAAAACAATGCATTTTGAGGGCCGTTGACCATGCTGACGCAATGTGATTTCTGCCCAGGTCTGTAAATGTCAACGTGCAGAAATGAAAAAAAAGGCGTGGTTAAACGACAGGAGTAAGAATGACTCCCTTGCAGTGTGGATTCAGGAGTGGCGCTTTATGCTATCTGTTGTGCTTCAACTGGCATGGACCGGCTGAAACTGACTGTCCACTTAAAACAAAGCATTGCAAGGACTTTTGACGATGCTGACGCAATGTGATTTGTGCCCAGGGCTCTAAATGTCAATGTGAGGAAATGGAACAAAGCGTGGGTGAAGGACGTTAGTAACAATGACTCCCCTGAGGTGCGGCTAGAACAGTGCTGCTTTGCACTGTCTGGTGTGGTTCAACTGGAATGCACAGGGGGAATCTTACTGTGCTTTTAAAAGATATAATTGCGAGGGCGGTTGACCATTTTTATGCAAGGTGATTTGTGCCCAGTGCCCTAAATGTCAACCTGAAGAAATAGAACAAGCCGTGGGGGAGCTAAGTGAGTAACAATGACTCCCTTGAGCTGCGGCTAGAGCAGTGCGGCTCTAGCGCTGCCTGGTGCGCTTCAACTGGGATAGATCGGGGTAATCCGACTGTCCATTTAAAACAAATGATTGCGAGGGCCGTTGACCATGCTGACGCAATTTGATTTCTGCCTAGTGCTTTAAACGTGAAATAAATAAATTAAGAAAAGGGCTGGATAAACGACAGGAGTAACTATGACACCCTTTAGGTGCGGCTAGCGCAGTGCAGCTCTTGCGCGGTCTGGTGCGAATGAACTGGCATGGACTGACAGAATCCACTGTCCAAATAAAACAAACCATTCTGGGGGCCGTTGAGCATGCTGACGCAGTGTGATTTCTGCACAGTGCTCTAAATGTCGAAGTGAAAAAATGAAAAAAAAGCGTGGATAAAAGACAGGAGTAAGGATGACTCCCTTGCAGTGTGGATTGAGCTGTGCCGCTTTGCACTTTTCGTTGCGCTTAAACTGGTATGGACCGGGAGAATCTGACTGTCCATTTAAAACAAAGCATTGCGAGGACTTTTGACCATGCTGATGCAATGTGATCTCTGCCCAGTCCCCTAAATGTCAACGTGATAAAATGCAACAAGGCGATGGTAAACGAAGAGACTAAGAATGACTCCCATGAGGTGGGACTAGAGTAGCGCGGCTTTGCACTGTCTGGTGTGGTTTACCTGGCATGCAACGGGGGAATCTAACTCTGCCATGAAAAGAAATGATTGCGAAGGCCGTTGACCATGCTGACACAATGTGATTTCTGCCCAGTGCTATTTAATGTCAATGTGAGGAAATGCAAAAAAGGTGTGTGTAAGCGATGAGAGTAACAATGACACCCTTGAGGTGTGATTAGAGCAGCGCAGCATTTGCACAGTCTGCTGCACTCCAGCTGGCATAGATCGGGGGAATCCGACTGTCCAATTAAAACAAATGATTGTGAGCGCCGTCGACCATGCTGACGGAATGTGATTTCTGCCCAGTGCTCTAATCGTCAAAGTGAAGTAAATAAAAAAAAGGACGGATAAACGACAGGAGTAACAATGACTCCCTCGTGGTGCGGCTATCGCAGTGCGGCTATTGCGTGGTCTTGTGCGCCTCAACTGGCATGGACCGGCGGAATCATCATCAGCATCAGCCTGGTTACGCCTACTGCAGGGCAAAGGCCTCTCCCATACATCTCCAACAACCCCGATCATGTACTAAGTGTGGCCATGTCGTCCCCGCAAACTTCTGAATCTCATGCGCCCGCCTAACTTTCTGCCGCCCTCTGCTAAGCTTCTCTTCCCTTGGAATCCATTCCGTAACCCTCAATGACCATCGGTTATCTTCCCTCCTCATTGCGTATCCTGCCCATGCCCCATTCTTTTTCTTGATTTCAACTAAGATGTCATTAAGTCGCGTTTGTTCCCTCACCCAATCTGCTCTTTTCTTATCCTTGAACGTTACACCTATCATTCTTCTTTCCATAGCTCGTTGTGTCGTCCTCAATATGAGCAGAACCCTTTTCGTAAGCCTCAAGGTTTCTGCCCCATAGGTGAGTGCTGGTAAGGCACAGGTATTATATACTTTCCTCTTGAGGGGATAACGGCAACCTGCTATTCATCATCTGAGAATGCCTGCCAAACGCACCCCAGCCCATTCTTGTTCTTCTGAATATTTCTGTCTTATGATCCGCATCCGCTATCACTACCTGACCTAAGTTGGTGTATTCCCTTACGACTTCCAGTGCCTCGCTGCCTATTGTAAATTGCGGTTTTCTTCGGAGACTGTTAAGCATTACTTTAGTTTCCTGCAGATTAATTTTTAGACCCACTCTTCTGCTTTGCCTATCCAGGTCACTGAACATGCATTGCAATTGGTCCCCTGAGGTACTAAGCAAGGCAATGTCATCAGCGAATCGCGAGTTACCAAGCTATTCTCGATTAACTTTTATCCCCAATTCTTCCCAATCCATGTCTCTGAATACCTCCTGTAAAATAAAATGCCCAAATAAAACAAAGCATTTTGGGGGCCGTTGACCGTGCTGACGCAGTGTGATTTCTGCACAGTGCTCTAAATGTCAAAGTGAAAAAATGAAAAAAAGGTGTGGATAAACGACATGAGTAAGAATGACTCCCTTGCAGTGTGCATTCAGCTGTGCCGCTTTGCACTTTCCATTGCGCTTCAACTGGTATAGACCGGGGGAATCCGACTGTCCATTTAAAACAAAGCATTGCGGGGACTTTTGACCATGCTGACGCAATGTGATTTCTGCCCAGTCCCCTATATGTCAACTTGATAAAATCAACAAGGCGTGGGTAAACGAAGAGACTAACAATGACTCCCATGAGGTGCGACTAGAGCAGCACAGCTTTGCACTGTCTGGCGTGGTTTACCTGTCATGCACCGGGGGAATCTCACTGTGCACTTAAAACAAATGATTGTGAAGGCTGTTGCCGATGCTGACACAATGTGATTTCTGCCCAGTGCTATTTAATGTCAACGTGAAGAAATGCAAGAAGGTGTGTATGCGATGAGAGTAACAATGACTCCCTCGAGGTGCGGCTAGAGCAGTGCGGCTCTTGCGCAGTCTGCTGCACTCCAACTGGCATAGATCGGGGGAATCCGACTGTCCATTTAAAACAAATGATTACGCGGGCCGTTCACCATGCTGACGCAATGTGATTTCTGCCTAGTGCTCTAAACGGCAAAGTGATGAAATAAAGAAATGCCTGGATAAAGGACAGGTGTAAGAGTGACTCCTGTGAGGTGCGGCTGGAGCAGTGCAGCTCTTGCGCGGTATGGTACGCCTCAACTGGCATGGACGGGCGGAATTCACTGTCCAAATGAAACAAAGCATTCTGGGAGCCAGTGCTCTAAATGTCAACGTGAAGAAATGCAAAAAGGTGGGTATAAAGGACAGGAGTAAGACTGACTCCCATGCAGAGTTTATTGAGCAGTTTCGCTTTGTGCTATCCATTGTGCTTCATTTGGTATGGACCGGTGGAATCCAACTGTCCATTAAAACAAAGCTTTGTGAAGACTTTTGATCATGCTGACGTAATGTGACTTCTGCCCAGCGCTCTAAATGTCAACGTGAAGAAATGCAACAAGGCATGGCTACACAAAGCGAGTAACAATGGCTCTCTTGAGGTGCGGCTAGAGCAGTGTGGCGCTTTCGCTGCCTGGTGCGCTTCAACTGGCATGGACCGGGAGAATCCGACTCTCCAAATAAAACAATGCATTTTGAGGGCCGTTGACCATGCTGACGCAATGTGATTTCTGCCCAGGTCTGTAAATGTCAACGTGCAGAAATGAAAAAAAAGGCGTGGTTAAACGACAGGAGTAAGAATGACTCCCTTGCAGTGTGGATTCAGGAGTGGCGCATTATGCTATCTGTTGTGCTTCAACTGGCATGGACCGGCTGAAACTGACTGTCCACTTAAAACAAAGCATTGCAAGGACTTTTGACGATGCTGACGCAATGTGATTTGTGCCCAGGGCTCTAAATGTCAATGTGAGGAAATGGAACAAAGCGTGGGTGAAGGACGTTAGTAACAATGACTCCCCTGAGGTGCGGCTAGAACAGTGCTGCTTTGCACTGTCTGGTGTGGTTCAACTGGAATGCACAGGGGGAATCTTACTGTGCTTTTAAAAGATATAATTGCGAGGGCGGTTGACCATTTTTATGCAAGGTGATTTGTGCCCAGTGCCCTAAATGTCAACCTGAAGAAATAGAACAAGGCGTGGGGGAGCTAAGTGGGTAACAATGACTCCCTTGAGCTGCGGCTAGAGCAGTGCGGCTCTAGCGCTGCCTGGTGCGCTTCAACTGGGATAGATCGGGGTAATCCGACTGTCCATTTAAAACAAATGATTGCGAGGGCCGTTGACCATGCTGACGCAATTTGATTTCTGCCTAGTGCATTAAACGTGAAATAAATAAATTAAGAAAAGGGCTGGTTAAACGACAGGAGTAACTATGACACCCTTTAGGTGCGGCTAGCGCAGTGCAGCTCTTGCGCGGTCTGGTGCGAATGAACTGGCATGGACTGACAGAATCCACTGTCCAAATAAAACAAACCATTCTGGGGGCCGTTGAGCATGCTGACGCAGTGTGATTTCTGCACAGTGCTCTAAATGTCGAAGTGAAAAAATGAAAAAAAAAGCGTGGATAAAAGACAGGAGTAAGAATGACTCCCTTGCAGTGTGGATTGAGCTGTGCCGCTTTGCACTTTCCGTTGCGCTTCAACTGGTATGGACCGGGAGAATCCGACTGTCCATTTAAAACAAAGCATTGCGGGGACTTTTGACCATGCTGACGCAATGTGATTTCTGCCCAGTCCCCTATATGTCAACTTGATAAAATCATCAAGGCGTGGGTAAACGAAGAGACTAACAATGACTCCCATGAGGTGCGACTAGAGCAGCACAGCTTTGCACTGTCTGGTGTGGTTTACCTGTCATGCACCGGGGGAATCTCACTGTGCACTTAAAACAAATGATTGTGAAGGCTGTTGCCGATGCTGACACAATGTGATTTCTGCCCAGTGCTATTTAATGTCAACGTGAAGAAATGCAAGAAGGTGTGTATGTGATGAGAGTAACAATGACTCCCTCGAGGTGCGACTAGAGTAGTGCGGCTCTTGCGCAGTCTGCTGCACTCCAACTGGCATAGATCGGGGGAATCCGACTGTCCATTTAAAACAATGATTACGCGGGCCGTTCACCATGCTGACGCAATGTGATTTCTGCCTAGTGCTCTAAACGGCAAAGTGATGAAATAAAGAAATGCCTGGATAAAGGACAGGTGTAAGAGTGACTCCTGTGAGGTGCGGCTGGAGCAGTGCAGCTCTTGCGCGGTATGGTACGCCTCAACTGGCATGGACGGGCGGAATTCACTGTCCAAATGAAACAAAGCATTCTGGGAGCCAGTGCTCTAAATGTCAACGTGAAGAAATGCAAAAAGGTGGGTATAAAGGACAGGAGTAAGAATGACTCCCGTGCAGAGTTTATTGAGCAGTTTCGCTTTGTGCTATCCATTGTGCTTCAGTTGGTATGGACCGGTGGAATCCAACTGTCCATTAAAACAAAGCTTTGCGAAGACTTTTGATCATGCTGACGTAATGTGACTTCTGCCCAGCGCTCTAAATGTCAACGTGAAGAAATGCAACAAGGCATGGCTACACAAAGCGAGTAACAATGGCTCTCTTGAGGTGCGGCTAGAGCAGTGTGGCGCTTGCGCTGCCTGGTGCGCTTCAACTGGCATGGACCGGGAGAATCCGACTCTCCAAATAAAACAATGCATTTTGAGGGCCGTTGACCATGCTGACGCAATGTGATTTCTGCCCAGGTCTGTAAATGTCAACGTGCAGAAATGAAAAAAAAGGCGTGGTTAAACGACAGGAGTAAGAATGACTCCCTTGCAGTGTGGATTCAGGAGTGGCGCTTTATGCTATCTGTTGTGCTTCAACTGGCATGGACCGGCTGAAACTGACTGTCCACTTAAAACAAAGCATTGCAAGGACTTTTGACGATGCTGACGCAATGTGAATTGTGCCCAGGGCTCTAAATGTCAATGTGAAGAAATGGAACAAAGCGTGGGTGAAGGACGTTAGTAACAATGACTCCCCTGAGGTGCGGCTAAAACAGTGCTGCTTTGCACTGTCTGGTGTGGTTCAACTGGAATGCACAGGGGGAATCTTACTGTGCTTTTAAAAGATATAATTGCGAGGGCGGTTGACCATTTTTATGCAAGGTGATTTGTGCCCAGTGCCCTAAATGTCAACCTGAAGAAATAGAACAAGGCGTGGGGGAGCTAAGTGAGTAACAATGACTCCCTTGAGCTGCGGCTAGAGCAGTGCGGGTCTAGCGCTGCCTGGTGCGCTTCAACTGGGATAGATCGGGGTAATCCGACTGTCCATTTAAAACAAATGATTGCGAGGGCCGTTGACCATGCTGACGCAATTTGATTTCTGCCTAGTGCTTTAAACGTGAAATAAATAAATTAAGAAAAGGGCTGGATAAACGACAGGAGTAACTATGACACCCTTTAGGTGCGGCTAGCGCAGTGCAGCTCTTGCGCGGTCTGGTGCGAATGAACTGGCATGGACTGACAGAATCCACTGTCCAAATAAAACAAACCATTCTGGGGGCCGTTGAGCATGCTGACGCAGTGTGATTTCTGCACAGTGCTCTAAATGTCGAAGTGAAAAAATGAAAAAAAAGCGTGGATAAAAGACAGGAGTAAGAATGACTCCCTTGCAGTGTGGATTGAGCTGTGCCGCTTTGCACTTTCCGTTGCGCTTCAACTGGTATGGACCGGGAGAATCCGACTGTCCATTTAAAACAAAGCATTGCGAGGACTTTTGACCATGCTGATGCAATGTGATCTCTGCCCAGTCCCCTATATGTCAACTTGATAAAATCATCAAGGCGTGGGTAAACGAAGAGACTAACAATGACTCCCATGAGGTGCGACTAGAGCAGCACGGCTCTGCACTGTCTGGTGTGGCTTACCTGGCATGCACCGGGGGAATCTCACTGTGCACTTAAAACAAATGATTGTGAAGGCTGTTGCCGATGCTGACACAATGTGATTTCTGCCCAGTGCTATTTAATGTCAACGTGAAGAAATGCAAGAAGGTGTGTATGTGATGAGAGTAACAATGACTCCCTCGAGGTGCGACTAGAGTAGTGCGGCTCTTGCGCAGTCTGCTGCACTCCAACTGGCATAGATCGGGGGAATCCGACTGTCCATTTAAAACAATGATTACGCGGGCCGTTCACCATGCTGACGCAATGTGATTTCTGCCTAGTGCTCTAAACGGCAAAGTGATGAAATAAAGAAATGCCTGGATAAAGGACAGGTGTAAGAGTGACTCCTGTGAGGTGCGGCTGGAGCAGTGCAGCTCTTGCGCGGTATGGTACGCCTCAACTGGCATGGACGGGCGGAATTCACTGTCCAAATGAAACAAAGCATTCTGGGAGCCAGTGCTCTAAATGTCAACGTGAAGAAATGCAAAAAGGTGGGTATAAAGGACAGGAGTAAGAATGACTCCCGTGCAGAGTTTATTGAGCAGTTTCGCTTTGTGCTATCCATTGTGCTTCAGTTGGTATGGACCGGTGGAATCCAACTGTCCATTAAAACAAAGCTTTGCGAAGACTTTTGATCATGCTGACGTAATGTGACTTCTGCCCAGCGCTCTAAATGTCAACGTGAAGAAATGCAACAAGGCATGGCTACACAAAGCGAGTAACAATGGCTCTCTTGAGGTGCGGCTAGAGCAGTGTGGCGCTTGCGCTGCCTGGTGCGCTTCAACTGGCATGGACCGGGAGAATCCGACTCTCCAAATAAAACAATGCATTTTGAGGGCCGTTGACCATGCTGACGCAATGTGATTTCTGCCCAGGTCTGTAAATGTCAACGTGCAGAAATGAAAAAAAAGGCGTGGTTAAACGACAGGAGTAAGAATGACTCCCTTGCAGTGTGGATTCAGGAGTGGCGCTTTATGCTATCTGTTGTGCTTCAACTGGCATGGACCGGCTGAAACTGACTGTCCACTTAAAACAAAGCATTGCAAGGACTTTTGACGATGCTGACGCAATGTGATTTGTGCCCAGGGCTCTAAATGTCAATGTGAGGAAATGGAACAAAGCGTGGGTGAAGGACGTTAGTAACAATGACTCCCCTGAGGTGCGGCTAGAACAGTGCTGCTTTGCACTGTCTGGTGTGGTTCAACTGGAATGCACAGGGGGAATCTTACTGTGCTTTTAAAAGATATAATTGCGAGGGCGGTTGACCATTTTTATGCAAGGTGATTTGTGCCCAGTGCCCTAAATGTCAACCTGAAGAAATAGAACAAGGCGTGGGGGAGCTAAGTGAGTAACAATGACTCCCTTGAGCTGCGGCTAGAGCAGTGCGGCTCTAGCGCTGCCTGGTGCGCTTCAACTGGGATAGATCGGGGTAATCCGACTGTCCATTTAAAACAAATGATTGCGAGGGCCGTTGACCATGCTGACGCAATTTGATTTCTGCCTAGTGCTTTAAACGTGAAATAAATAAATTAAGAAAAGGGCTGGATAAACGACAGGAGTAACTATGACACCCTTTAGGTGCGGCTAGCGCAGTGCAGCTCTTGCGCGGTCTGGTGCGAATGAACTGGCATGGACTGACAGAATCCACTGTCCAAATAAAACAAACCATTCTGGGGGCCGTTGAGCATGCTGACGCAGTGTGATTTCTGCACAGTGCTCTAAATGTCGAAGTGAAAAAATGAAAAAAAAGCGTGGATAAAAGACAGGAGTAAGAATGACTCCCTTGCAGTGTGGATTGAGCTGTGCCGCTTTGCACTTTCCGTTGCGCTTCAACTGGTATGGACCGGGAGAATCTGACTGTCCATTTAAAACAAAGCATTGCGAGGACTTTTGACCATGCTGATGCAATGTGATCTCTGCCCAGTCCCCTATATGTCAACTTGATAAAATCATCAAGGCGTGGGTAAACGAAGAGACTAACAATGACTCCCATGAGGTGCGACTAGAGCAGCACGGCTCTGCACTGTCTGGTGTGGCTTACCTGGCATGCACCGGGGGAATCTCACTGTGCACTTAAAACAAATGATTGTGAAGGCTGTTGCCGATGCTGACACTATGTGATTTCTGCCCAGTGCTATTTAATGTCAACGTGAAGAAATGCAAGAAGGTGTGTGTAAGCGGTGAGAGTAACAATGACTCCCTTGAGGTGCGACTAGAGCAGTGCAGCTTTTGCACAGTCTGCTGCACTCCAGCTGGCATAGATCGGGGGAATCCGACTGTCCATTTAAAACAAATGATTGCGAGGGCCGTCGGCCATGCTGACGCAATGTGATTTCTGCCCAGTGCTCTACACGTGAAACTGAAGTAAATAAAAAAGGCATGGATAAACTACAGGAGTCACAATGACTCCCTTGTGGTGCGGCTATCGCAGTGCGGCTCTTGCGTGGTCTTGTGTGCCTCAACTGGCATGGACCGGCGGAATCATCATCAGCATCAGCCTGGTTACGCCTACTGCAGGGCAAAGGTGTCTCCCATACATCTCCAGCAACCCCGATCATGTACTATGTGTGGCCATGTCGTCCCTGCAAACTTCTTAATCTCATGCGCCCGCCTAACTTTCTGCCGCCCTCTGCTAAGCTTCCCTTCCCTTGGAATCCATTCCGTAACCCTTAATGACCATCGGTTATCTTCCCTCCTCATTTCGTATCCTGCCCATGCCCATTTCTTTTTCTTGATTTCAACTAAGATGTCATTAACTCGCGTTTGTTCCCTCACCCAATCTGCTCTTTTCTTATCCTTTAACGTTACACCTATCATTCTTCTTTCCATAGCTCGTTGCGTCGTCCTCAATTTGAGCAGAAACCATTTCGTAAGCCTCCAGGTTTCTGCCCCATAGGTGAGTACTGGTAAGACACAGGTATTATATACTTTCCTCTGGAGGGGATAATGGCAACCTGCTAATCATCATCTGAGAATGCCTGCCAAACGCACCCCAGCCCATTCTTGTTCTTCTGAATATTTCTGTCTCATGATCCGCATCCGCTGTCACTACCTGCCCTAAGTTGATGTATTCCCTTACGACTTCTAGTGCCTCGCTGCCAATTGTAAATTGCTGTTTTCTTCCGAGACTGTTAAGCATTACTTTAGTTTCCTGCAGATTAATTTTAGACCCACTCTTCTGCTTTGCCTATCCAGGTCAGTGAACATGCATTGCAATTGGTCCCCTGAGGTACTAAGGAAGGCAATGTCATCAGCGAATCGCGAGTTACTAAGCTATTCTCGATTAACTTTTATCCCCAAATCTTCCCAATCCATGTCTCTGAATACCTCCTGTAAAATAAAATGCCCAAATAAAACAAAGCATTTTGGGGGCCGTTGACCGTGCTGACGCAGTGTGATTTCTGCACAGTGCTCTAAATGTCAAAGTAAAGAAATGAAAAAAAGGTGTGGATAAACGACATGAGTAAGAATGACTCCCTTGCAGTGTGCATTCAGCTGTGCCGCTTTGCACTTTCCATTGCGCTTGAACTGGTATAGACCGGGGGAATCCGACTGTCGATTTAAAACAAAGCATTGCGGGGACTTTTGACCACGCTGACGCAATGTGATTTCTGCCCAGTCCCCTATATGTCAACTTGATAAAATGCAACAAGGCGTGGGTAAACGAAGAGACTAACAATGACTCCCATGAGGTGCGACTAGAGCAGCAAAGGTCTGCACTGTCTGGTGTGGCTTACCTGGCATGCACCGCGGGAATCTCACTGTGCACTTAAAACAAACGATTGTGAAGGCTGTTGCCGATGCTGACACTATGTGATTTCTGCCCAGTGCTATTTAATGTCAACGTGAAGAAATGCAAGAAGGTGTGTATGCGATGAGAGTAACAATGACTCCCTCGAGGTGCGACTAGAGCAGTGCGGCTCTTGCGCAGTCTGCTGCACTCCAACTGGCATAGATCGGGGGAATCCGACTGTCCATTTAAAACAAATGATTACGCGGGCCGTTCACCATGCTGACGCAATGTGATTTCTGCCTAGTGCTCTAAACGGCAAAGTGATGAAATAAAGAAATGCCTGGATAAAGGACAGGTGTAAGAGTGACTCCTGTGAGGTGCGGCTGGAGCAGTGCAGCTCTTGCGCGGTATGGTACGCCTCAACTGGCATGGACGGGCGGAATTCACTGTCCAAATGAAACAAAGCATTCTGGGAGCCAGTGCTCTAAATGTCAACGTGAAGAAATGCAAAAAGGTGGGTATAAAGGACAGGAGTAAGAATGACTCCCGTGCAGAGTTTATTGAGCAGTTTCGCTTTGTGCTATCCATTGTGCTTCATTTGGTATGGACCGGTGGAATCCAACTGTCCATTAAAACAAAGCTTTGCGAAGACTTTTGATCATGCTGACGTAATGTGACTTCTGCCCATCGCTCTAAATGTCAACGTGAAGAAATGCAACAAGGCATGGCTACACAAAGCGAGTAACAATGGCTCTCTTGAGGTGCGGCTAGAGAAGTGTGGCGCTTGCGCTGCCTGGTGCGCTTCAACTGGCATGGACCGGGAGAATCCGACTCTCCAAATAAAACAATGCATTTTGAGGGCCGTTGACCATGCTGACGCAATGTGATTTCTGCCCAGGTCTGTAAATGTCAACGTGCAGAAATGAAAAAAAAGGCGTGGTTAAACGACAGGAGTAAGAATGACTCCCTTGCAGTGTGGATTCAGGAGTGGCGCTTTATGCTATCTGTTGTGCTTCAACTGGCATGGACCGGCTGAAACTGACTGTCCACTTAAAACAAAGCATTGCAAGGACTTTTGACGATGCTGACGCAATGTGATTTGTGCCCAGGGCTCTAAATGTCAATGTGAGGAAATGGAACAAAGCGTGGGTGAAGGACGTTAGTAACAATGACTCCCCTGAGGTGCGGCTAGAACAGTGCTGCTTTGCACTGTCTGGTGTGGTTCAACTGGAATGCACAGGGGGAATCTTACTGTGCTTTTAAAAGATATAATTGCGAGGGCGGTTGACCATTTTTATGCAAGGTGATTTGTGCCCAGTGCCCTAAATGTCAACCTGAAGAAATAGAACAAGGCGTGGGGGAGCTAAGTGAGTAACAATGACTCCCTTGAGCTGCGGCTAGAGCAGTGCGGCTCTAGCGCTGCCTGGTGCGCTTCAACTGGGATAGATCGGGGTAATCCGACTGTCCATTTAAAACAAATGATTGCGAGGGCCGTTGACCATGCTGACGCAATTTGATTTCTGCCTAGTGCTTTAAACGTGAAATAAATAAATTAAGAAAAGGGCTGGGTAAACGACAGGAGTAACTATGACACCCTTTAGGTGCGGCTAGCGCAGTGCAGCTCTTGCGCGGTCTGGTGCGAATGAACTGGCATGGACTGACAGAATCCACTGTCCAAATAAAACAAACCATTCTGGGGGCCGTTGAGCATGCTGACGCAGTGTGATTTCTGCACAGTGCTCTAAATGTCGAAGTGAAAAAATGAAAAAAAAAGCGTGGATAAAAGACAGGAGTAAGAATGACTCCCTTGCAGTGTGGATTGAGCTGTGCCGCTTTGCACTTTCCGTTGCGCTTCAACTTGTATGGACCGGGAGAATCCGACTGTCCATTTAAAACAAAGCATTGCGGGGACTTTTGACCATGCTGACGCAATGTGATTTCTGCCCAGTCCCCTATATGTCAACTTGATAAAATCAACAAGGCGTGGGTAAACGAAGAGACTAACAATGACTCCCATGAGGTGCGACTAGAGCAGCACAGCTTTGCACTGTCTGGTGTGGTTTACCTGTCATGCACCGGGGGAATCTCACTGTGCACTTAAAACAAATGATTGTGAAGGCTGTTGCCGATGCTGACACTATGTGATTTCTGCCCAGTGCTATTTAATGTCAACGTGAAGAAATGCAAGAAGGTGTGTATGCGATGAGAGTAACAATGACTCCCTCGAGGTGCGACTAGAGCAGTGCGGCTCTTGCGCAGTCTGCTGCACTCCAACTGGCATAGATCGGGGGAATCCGACTGTCCATTTAAAACAAATGATTACGCGGGCCGTTCACCATGCTGACGCAATGTGATTTCTGCCTAGTGCTCTAAACGGCAAAGTGATGAAATAAAGAAATGCCTGGATAAAGGACAGGTGTAAGAGTGACTCCTGTGAGGTGCGGCTGGAGCAGTGCAGCTCTTGCGCGGTATGGTACGCCTCAACTGGCATGGACGGGCGGAATTCACTGTCCAAATGAAACAAAGCATTCTGGGAGCCAGTGCTCTAAATGTCAACGTGAAGAAATGCAAAAAGGTGGGTATAAAGGACAGGAGTAAGAATGACTCCCGTGCAGAGTTTATTGAGCAGTTTCGCTTTGTGCTATCCATTGTGCTTCATTTGGTATGGACCGGTGGAATCCAACTGTCCATTAAAACAAAGCTTTGCGAAGACTTTTGATCATGCTGACGTAATGTGACTTCTGCCCAGCGCTCTAAATGTCAACGTGAAGAAATGCAACAAGGCATGGCTACACAAAGCGAGTAACAATGGCTCTCTTGAGGTGCGGCTAGAGCAGTGTGGCGCTTGCGCTGCCTGGTGCGCTTCAACTGGCATGGACCGGGAGAATCCGACTCTCCAAATAAAACAATGCATTTTGAGGGCCGTTGACCATGCTGACGCAATGTGATTTCTGCCCAGGTCTGTAAATGTCAACATGCAGAAATGAAAAAAAAGGCGTGGTTAAACGACAGGAGTAAGAATGACTCCCTTGCAGTGTGGATTCAGGAGTGGCGCTTTATGCTATCTGTTGTGCTTCAACTGGCATGGACCGGCTGAAACTGACTGTCCACTTAAAACAAAGCATTGCAAGGACTTTTGACGATGCTGACGCAATGTGATTTGTGCCCAGGGCTCTAAATGTCAATGTGAGGAAATGGAACAAAGCGTGGGTGAAGGACGTTAGTAACAATGACTCCCCTGAGGTGCGGCTAGAACAGTGCTGCTTTGCACTGTCTGGTGTGGTTCAACTGGAATGCACAGGGGGAATCTTACTGTGCTTTTAAAAGATATAATTGCGAGGGCGGTTGACCATTTTTATGCAAGGTGATTTGTGCCCAGTGCCCTAAATGTCAACCTGAAGAAATAGAACAAGGCGTGGGGGAGCTAAGTGAGTAACAATGACTCCCTTGAGCTGCGGCTAGAGCAGTGCGGCTCTAGCGCTGCCTGGTGCGCTTCAACTGGGATAGATCGGGGTAATCCGACTGTCCATTTAAAACAAATGATTGCGAGGGCCGTTGACCATGCTGACGCAATTTGATTTCTGCCTAGTGCTTTAAACGTGAAATAAATAAATTAAGAAAAGGGCTGGATAAACGACAGGAGTAACTATGACACCCTTTAGGTGCGGCTAGCGCAGTGCAGCTCTTGCGCGGTCTGGTGCGAATGAACTGGCATGGACTGACAGAATCCACTCTCCAAATAAAACAAACCATTCTGGGGGCCGTTGAGCATGCTGACGCAGTGTGATTTCTGCACAGTGCTCTAAATGTCGAAGAGAAAAAATGAAAAAAAAAGCGTGGATAAAAGACAGGAGTAAGAATGACTCCCTTGCAGTGTGGATTGAGCTGTGCCGCTTTGCACTTTCCGTTGCGCTTCAACTGGTATGGACCGGGAGAATCCGACTGTCCATTTAAAACAAAGCATTGCGGGGACTTTTGACCATGCTGACGCAATGTGATTTCTGCCCAGTCCCCTATATGTCAACTTGATAAAATCAACAAGGCGTGGGTAAACGAAGAGACTAACAATGACTCCCATGACGTGCGACTAGAGCAGCACAGCTTTGCACTGTCTGGTGTGGTTTACCTGTCATGCACCGGGGGAATCTCACTGTGCACTTAAAACAAATGATTGTGAAGGCTGTTGCCGATGCTGACACAATGTGATTTCTGCCCAGTGCTATTTATTGTCAACGTGAAGAAATGCAAGAAGGTGTGTATGCGATGAGAGTAACAATGACTCCCTCGAGGTGCGACTAGAGCAGTGCGGCTCTTGCGCAGTCTGCTGCACTCCAACTGGCATAGATCGGGGGAATCCGACTGTCCATTTAAAACAAATGATTACGCGGGCCGTTCACCATGCTGACGCAATGTGATTTCTGCCTAGTGCTCTAAACGGCAAAGTGATGAAATAAAGAAATGCCTGGATAAAGGACAGGTGTAAGAGTGACTCCTGTGAGGTGCGGCTGGAGCAGTGCAGCTCTTGCGCGGTATGGTACGCCTCAACTGGCATGGACGGGCGGAATTCACTGTCCAAATGAAACAAAGCATTCTGGGAGCCAGTGCTCTAAATGTCAACGTGAAGAAATGCAAAAAGGTGGGTATAAAGGACAGGAGTAAGAATGACTCCCGTGCAGAGTTTATTGAGCAGTTTCGCTTTGTGCTATCCATTGTGCTTCATTTGGTATGGACCGGTGGAATCCAACTGTCCATTAAAACAAAGCTTTGCGAAGACTTTTGATCATGCTGACGTAATGTGACTTCTGCCCAGCGCTCTAAATGTCAACGTGAAGAAATGCAACAAGGCATGGCTACACAAAGCGAGTAACAATGGCTCTCTTGAGGTGCGGCTAGAGCAGTGTGGCGCTTGCGCTGCCTGGTGCGCTTCAACTGGCATGGACCGGGAGAATCCGACTCTCCAAATAAAACAATGCATTTTGAGGGCCGTTGACCATGCTGACGCAATGTGATTTCTGCCCAGGTCTGTAAATGTCAACGTGCAGAAATGAAAAAAAAGGCGTGGTTAAACGACAGGAGTAAGAATGACTCCCTTGCAGTGTGGATTCAGGAGTGGCGCTTTATGCTATCTGTTGTGCTTCAACTGGCATGGACCTGCTGAAACTGACTGTCCACTTAAAACAAAGCATTGCAAGGACTTTTGACGATGCTGACGCAATGTGATTTGTGCCCAGGGCTCTAAATGTCAATGTGAGGAAATGGAACAAAGCGTGGGTGAAGGACGTTAGTAACAATGACTCCCCTGAGGTGCGGCTAGAACAGTGCTGCTTTGCACTGTCTGGTGTGGTTCAACTGGAATGCACAGGGGGAATCTTACTGTGCTTTTAAAAGATATAATTGCGAGGGCGGTTGACCATTTTTATGCAAGGTGATTTGTGCCCAGTGCCCTAAATGTCAACCTGAAGAAATAGAACAAGGCGTGGGGGAGCTAAGTGAGTAACAATGACTCCCTTGAGCTGCGGCTAGAGCAGTGCGGCTCTAGCGCTGCCTGGTGCGCTTCAACTGGGATAGATCGGGGTAATCCGACTGTCCATTTAAAACAAATGATTGCGAGGGCCGTTGACCATGCTGACGCAATTTGATTTCTGCCTAGTGCTTTAAACGTGAAATAAATAAATTAAGAAAAGGGCTGGATAAACGACAGGAGTAACTATGACACCCTTTAGGTGCGGCTAGCGCAGTGCAGCTCTTGCGCGGTCTGGTGCGAATGAACTGGCATGGACTGACAGAATCCACTCTCCAAATAAAACAAACCATTCTGGGGGCCGTTGAGCATGCTGACGCAGTGTGATTTCTGCACAGTGCTCTAAATGTCGAAGTGAAAAAATGAAAAAAAAAGCGTGGATAAAAGACAGGAGTAAGAATGACTCCCTTGCAGTGTGGATTGAGCTGTGCCGCTTTGCACTTTCCGTTGCGCTTCAACTGGTATGGACCGGGAGAATCCGACTGTCCATTTAAAACAAAGCATTGCGGGGACTTTTGACCATGCTGACGCAATGTGATTTCTGCCCAGTCCCCTATATGTCAACTTGATAAAATCAACAAGGCGTGGGTAAACGAAGAGACTAACAATGACTCCCATGACGTGCGACTAGAGCAGCACAGCTTTGCACTGTCTGGTGTGGTTTACCTGTCATGCACCGGGGGAATCTCACTGTGCACCTAAAACAAATGATTGTGAAGGCTGTTGCCGATGCTGACACAATGTGATTTCTGCCCAGTGCTATTTAATGTCAACGTGAAGAAATGCAAGAAGGTGTGTATGCGATGAGAGTAACAATGACTCCCTCGAGGTGCGACTAGAGCAGTGCGGCTCTTGCGCAGTCTGCTGCACTCCAACTGGCATAGATCGGGGGAATCCGACTGTCCATTTAAAACAAATGATTACGCGGGCCGTTCACCATGCTGACGCAATGTGATTTCTGCCTAGTGCTCTAAACGGCAAAGTGATGAAATAAAGAAATGCCTGGATAAAGGACAGGTGTAAGAGTGACTCCTGTGAGGTGCGGCTGGAGCAGTGCAGCTCTTGCGCGGTATGGTACGCCTCAACTGGCATGGACGGGCGGAATTCACTGTCCAAATGAAACAAAGCATTCTGGGAGCCAGTGCTCTAAATGTCAACGTGAAGAAATGCAAAAAGGTGGGTATAAAGGACAGGAGTAAGAATGACTCCCGTGCAGAGCTTATTGAGCAGTTTCGCTTTGTGCTATCCATTGTGCTTCATTTGGTATGGACCGGTGGAATCCAACTGTCCATTAAAACAAAGCTTTGCGAAGACTTTTGATCATGCTGACGTAATGTGACTTCTGCCCAGCGCTCTAAATGTCAACGTGAAGAAATGCAACAAGGCATGGCTACACAAAGCGAGTAACAATGGCTCTCTTGAGGTGCGGCTAGAGCAGTGTGGCGCTTGCGCTGCCTGGTGCGCTTCAACTGGCATGGACCGGGAGAATCCGACTCTCCAAATAAAACAATGAATTTTGAGGGCCGTTGACCATGCTGACGCAATGTGATTTCTGCCCAGGTCTGTAAATGTCAACGTGCAGAAATGAAAAAAAAGGCGTGGTTAAACGACAGGAGTAAGAATGACTCCCTTGCAGTGTGGATTCAGGAGTGGCGCTTTATGCTATCTGTTGTGCTTCAACTGGCATGGACCGGCTGAAACTGACTGTCCACTTAAAACAAAGCATTGCAAGGACTTTTGACGATGCTGACGCAATGTGATTTGTGCCCAGGGCTCTAAATGTCAATGTGAGGAAATGGAACAAAGCGTGGGTGAAGGACGTTAGTAACAATGACTCCCCTGAGGTGCGGCTAGAACAGTGCTGCTTTGCACTGTCTGGTGTGGTTCAACTGGAATGCACAGGCGGAATCTTACTGTGCTTTTAAAAGATATAATTGCGAGGGCGGTTGACCATTTTTATGCAAGGTGATTTGTGCCCAGTGCCCTAAATGTCAACCTGAAGAAATAGAACAAGGCGTGGGGGAGCTAAGTGAGTAACAATGACTCCCTTGAGCTGCGGCTAGAGCAGTGCGGCTCTAGCGCTGCCTGGTGCGCTTCAACTGGGATAGATCGGGGTAATCCGACTGTCCATTTAAAACAAATGATTGCGAGGGCCGTTGACCATGCTGACGCAATTTGATTTCTGCCTAGTGCTTTAAACGTGAAATAAATAAATTAAGAAAAGGGTTGGATAAACGACAGGAGTAACTATGACACCCTTTAGGTGCGGCTAGCGCAGTGCAGCTCTTGCGCGGTCTGGTGCGAATGAACTGGCATGGACTGACAGAATCCACTGTCCAAATAAAACAAACCATTCTGGGGGCCGTTGAGCATGCTGACGCAGTGTGATTTCTGCACAGTGCTCTAAATGTCGAAGTGAAAAAATGAAAAAAAAGCGTGGATAAAAGACAGGAGTAAGAATGACTCCCTTGCAGTGTGGATTGAGCTGTGCCGCTTTGCACTTTTCGTTGCGCTTCAACTGGTATGGACCGGGAGAATCTGACTGTCCATTTAAAACAAAGCATTGCGAGGACTTTTGACCATGCTGATGCAATGTGATCTCTGCCCAGTCCCCTATATGTCAACTTGATAAAATCATCAAGGCGTGGGTAAACGAAGAGACTAACAATGACTCCCATTAGGTGCGACTAGAGCAGCACGGCTCTGCACTGTCTGGTGTGGCTTACCTGGCATGCACCGGGGGAATCTCACTGTGCACTTAAAACAAATGATTGTGAAGGCTGTTGCCGATGCTGACACTATGTGATTTCTGCCCAGTGCTATTTAATGTCAACGTGTAGAAATGCAAGAAGGTGTGTGTAAGCGGTGAGAGTAACAATGACTCCCTTGAGGTGCGACTAGAGCAGTGCAGCTTTTGCACAGTCTGCTGCACTCCAGCTGGCATAGATCGGGGGAATCCGACTGTCCATTTAAAACAAATGATTGCGAGGGCCGTCGGCCATGCTGACGCAATGTGATTTCTGCCCAGTGCTCTACACGTGAAACTGAAGTAAATAAAAAAGGCATGGATAAACTACAGGAGTCACAATGACTCCCTTGTGGTGCGGCTATCGCAGTGCGGCTCTTGCGTGGTCTTGTGTGCCTCAACTGGCATGGACCGGCGGAATCATCATCAGCATCAGCCTGGTTACGCCTACTGCAGGGCAAAGGTGTCTCCCATACATCTCCAGCAACCCCGATCATGTACTATGTGTGGCCATGTCGTCCCTGCAAACTTCTTAATCTCATGCGCCCGCCTAACTTTCTGCCGCCCTCTGCTAAGCTTCCCTTCCCTTGGAATCCATTCCGTAACCCTTAATGACCATCGGTTATCTTCCCTCCTCATTTCGTATCCTGCCCATGCCCATTTCTTTTTCTTGATTTCAACTAAGATGTCATTAACTCGCGTTTGTTCCCTCACCCAATCTGCTCTTTTCTTATCCTTTAACGTTACACCTATCATTCTTCTTTCCATAGCTCGTTGCGTCGTCCTCAATTTGAGCAGAAACCATTTCGTAAGCCTCCAGGTTTCTGCCCCATAGGTGAGTACTGGTAAGACACAGGTATTATATACTTTCCTCTGGAGGGGATAATGGCAACATGCTAATCATCATCTGAGAATGCCTGCCAAACGCACCCCAGCCCATTCTTGTTCTTCTGAATATTTCTGTCTCATGATCCGCATCCGCTGTCACTACCTGCCCTAAGTTGATGTAATCCCTTACGACTTCTAGTGCCTCGCTGCCAATTGTAAATTGCTGTTTTCTTCCGAGACTGTTAAGCATTACTTTAGTTTCCTGCAGATTAATTTTAGACCCACTCTTCTGCTTTGCCTATCCAGGTCAGTGAACATGCATTGCAATTGGTCCCCTGAGGTACTAAGGAAGGCAATGTCATCAGCGAATCGCGAGTTACTAAGCTATTCTCGATTAACTTTTATCCCCAAATCTTCCCAATCCATGTCTCTGAATACCTCCTGTAAAATAAAATGCCCAAATAAAACAAAGCATTTTGGGGGCCGTTGACCGTGCTGACGCAGTGTGATTTCTGCACAGTGCTCTAAATGTCAAAGTAAAGAAATGAAAAAAAGGTGTGGATAAACGACATGAGTAAGAATGACTCCCTTGCAGTGTGCATTCAGCTGTGCCGCTTTGCACTTTCCATTGCGCTTGAACTGGTATAGACCGGGGGAATCCGACTGTCGATTTAAAACAAAGCATTGCGGGGACTTTTGACCACGCTGACGCAATGTGATTTCTGCCCAGTCCCCTATATGTCAACTTGATAAAATGCAACAAGGCGTGGGTAAACGAAGAGACTAACAATGACTCCCATGAGGTGCGACTAGAGCAGCAAAGGTCTGCACTGTCTGGTGTGGCTTACCTGGCATGCACCGCGGGAATCTCACTGTGCACTTAAAACAAACGATTGTGAAGGCTGTTGCCGATGCTGACACTATGTGATTTCTGCCCAGTGCTATTTAATGTCAACGTGAAGAAATGCAAGAAGGTGTGTATGCGATGAGAGTAAAAATGACTCCCTAGAGGTGCGACTAGAGCAGTGCGGCTCTTGCGCAGTCTGCTGCACTCCAACTGGCATAGATCGGGGGAATCCGACTGTCCATTTAAAACAAATGATTACGCGGGCCGTTCACCATGCTGACGCAATGTGATTTCTGCGTAGTGCTCTAAACGGCAAAGTGATGAAATAAAGAAATGCCTGGATAAAGGACAGGTGTAAGAGTGACTCCTGTGAGGTGCGGCTGGAGCAGTGCAGCTCTTGCGCGGTATGGTACGCCTCAACTGGCATGGACGGGCGGAATTCACTGTCCAAATGAAACAAAGCATTCTGGGAGCCAGTGCTCTAAATGTCAACGTGAAGAAATGCAAAAAGGTGGGTATAAAGGACAGGAGTAAGAATGACTCCCGTGCAGAGTTTATTGAGCAGTTTCGCTTTGTGCTATTCATTGTGCTTGATTTGGTATGGACCGGTGGAATCCAACTGTCCATTAAAACAAAGCTTTGCGAAGACTTTTGATCATGCTGACGTAATGTGACTTCTGCCCATCGCTCTAAATGTCAACGTGAAGAAATGCAACAAGGCATGGCTACACAAAGCGAGTAACAATGGCTCTCTTGAGGTGCGGCTAGAGCAGTGTGGCGCTTGCGCTGCCTGGTGCGCTTCAACTGGCATGGACCGGGAGAATCCGACTCTCCAAATAAAACAATGCATTTTGAGGGCCGTTGACCATGCTGACGCAATGTGATTTCTGCCCAGGTCTGTAAATGTCAACGTGCAGAAATGAAAAAAAAGGCGTGGTTAAACGACAGGAGTAAGAATGACTCCCTTGCAGTGTGGATTCAGGAGTGGCGCTTTATGCTATCTGTTGTGCTTCAACTGGCATGGACCGGCTGAAACTGACTGTCCACTTAAAACAAAGCATTGCAAGGACTTTTGACGATGCTGACGCAATGTGATTTGTGCCCAGGGCTCTAAATGTCAATGTGAGGAAATGGAACAAAGCGTGGGTGAAGGACGTTAGTAACAATGACTCCCCTGAGGTGCGGCTAGAACAGTGCTGCTTTGCACTGTCTGGTGTGGTTCAACTGGAATGCACAGGGGGAATCTTACTGTGCTTTTAAAAGATATAATTGCGAGGGCGGTTGACCATTTTTATGCAAGGTGATTTGTGCCCAGTGCCCTAAATGTCAACCTGAAGAAATAGAACAAGGCGTGGGGGAGCTAAGTGAGTAACAATGACTCCCTTGAGCTGCGGCTAGAGCAGTGCGGCTCTAGCGCTGCCTGGTGCGCTTCAACTGGGATAGATCGGGGTAATCCGACTGTCCATTTAAAACAAATGATTGCGAGGGCCGTTGACCATGCTGACGCAATTTGATTTCTGCCTAGTGCTTTAAACGTGAAATAAATAAATTAAGAAAAGGGCTGGATAAACGACAGGAGTAACTATGACACCCTTTAGGTGCGGCTAGCGCAGTGCAGCTCTTGCGCGGTCTGGTGCGAATGAACTGGCATGGACTGACAGAATCCACTCTCCAAATAAAACAAACCATTCTGGGGGCCGTTGAGCATGCTGACGCAGTGTGATTTCTGCACAGTGCTCTAAATGTCGAAGTGAAAAAATGAAAAAAAAAGCGTGGATAAAAGACAGGAGTAAGAATGACTCCCTTGCAGTGTGGATTGAGCTGTGCCGCTTTGCACTTTCCGTTGCGCTTCAACTGGTATGGACCGGGAGAATCCGACTGTCCATTTAAAACAAAGCATTGCGGGGACTTTTGACCATGCTGACGCAATGTGATTTCTGCCCAGTCCCCTATATGTCAACTTGATAAAATCAACAAGGCGTGGGTAAACGAAGAGACTAACAATGACTCCCATGACGTGCGACTAGAGCAGCACAGCTTTGCACTGTCTGGTGTGGTTTACCTGTCATGCACCGGGGGAATCTCACTGTGCACCTAAAACAAATGATTGTGAAGGCTGTTGCCGATGCTGACACAATGTGATTTCTGCCCAGTGCTATTTAATGTCAACGTGAAGAAATGCAAGAAGGTGTGTATGCGATGAGAGTAACAATGACTCCCTCGAGGTGCGACTAGAGCAGTGCGGCTCTTGCGCAGTCTGCTGCACTCCAACTGGCATAGATCGGGGGAATCCGACTGTCCATTTAAAACAAATGATTACGCGGGCCGTTCACCATGCTGACGCAATGTGATTTCTGCCTAGTGCTCTAAACGGCAAAGTGATGAAATAAAGAAATGCCTGGATAAAGGACAGGTGTAAGAGTGACTCCTGTGAGGTGCGGCTGGAGCAGTGCAGCTCTTGCGCGGTATGGTACGCCTCAACTGGCATGGACGGGCGGAATTCACTGTCCAAATGAAACAAAGCATTCTGGGAGCCAGTGCTCTAAATGTCAACGTGAAGAAATGCAAAAAGGTGGGTATAAAGGACAGGAGTAAGAATGACTCCCGTGCAGAGCTTATTGAGCAGTTTCGCTTTGTGCTATCCATTGTGCTTCATTTGGTATGGACCGGTGGAATCCAACTGTCCATTAAAACAAAGCTTTGCGAAGACTTTTGATCATGCTGACGTAATGTGACTTCTGCCCAGCGCTCTAAATGTCAACGTGAAGAAATGCAACAAGGCATGGCTACACAAAGCGAGTAACAATGGCTCTCTTGAGGTGCGGCTAGAGCAGTGTGGCGCTTGCGCTGCCTGGTGCGCTTCAACTGGCATGGACCGGGAGAATCCGACTCTCCAAATAAAACAATGAATTTTGAGGGCCGTTGACCATGCTGACGCAATGTGATTTCTGCCCAGGTCTGTAAATGTCAACGTGCAGAAATGAAAAAAAAGGCGTGGTTAAACGACAGGAGTAAGAATGACTCCCTTGCAGTGTGGATTCAGGAGTGGCGCTTTATGCTATCTGTTGTGCTTCAACTGGCATGGACCGGCTGAAACTGACTGTCCACTTAAAACAAAGCATTGCAAGGACTTTTGACGATGCTGACGCAATGTGATTTGTGCCCAGGGCTCTAAATGTCAATGTGAGGAAATGGAACAAAGCGTGGGTGAAGGACGTTAGTAACAATGACTCCCCTGAGGTGCGGCTAGAACAGTGCTGCTTTGCACTGTCTGGTGTGGTTCAACTGGAATGCACAGGCGGAATCTTACTGTGCTTTTAAAAGATATAATTGCGAGGGCGGTTGACCATTTTTATGCAAGGTGATTTGTGCCCAGTGCCCTAAATGTCAACCTGAAGAAATAGAACAAGGCGTGGGGGAGCTAAGTGAGTAACAATGACTCCCTTGAGCTGCGGCTAGAGCAGTGCGGCTCTAGCGCTGCCTGGTGCGCTTCAACTGGGATAGATCGGGGTAATCCGACTGTCCATTTAAAACAAATGATTGCGAGGGCCGTTGACCATGCTGACGCAATTTGATTTCTGCCTAGTGCTTTAAACGTGAAATAAATAAATTAAGAAAAGGGTTGGATAAACGACAGGAGTAACTATGACACCCTTTAGGTGCGGCTAGCGCAGTGCAGCTCTTGCGCGGTCTGGTGCGAATGAACTGGCATGGACTGACAGAATCCACTGTCCAAATAAAACAAACCATTCTGGGGGCCGTTGAGCATGCTGACGCAGTGTGATTTCTGCACAGTGCTCTAAATGTCGAAGTGAAAAAATGAAAAAAAAGCGTGGATAAAAGACAGGAGTAAGAATGACTCCCTTGCAGTGTGGATTGAGCTGTGCCGCTTTGCACTTTTCGTTGCGCTTCAACTGGTATGGACCGGGAGAATCTGACTGTCCATTTAAAACAAAGCATTGCGAGGACTTTTGACCATGCTGATGCAATGTGATCTCTGCCCAGTCCCCTATATGTCAACTTGATAAAATCATCAAGGCGTGGGTAAACGAAGAGACTAACAATGACTCCCATTAGGTGCGACTAGAGCAGCACGGCTCTGCACTGTCTGGTGTGGCTTACCTGGCATGCACCGGGGGAATCTCACTGTGCACTTAAAACAAATGATTGTGAAGGCTGTTGCCGATGCTGACACTATGTGATTTCTGCCCAGTGCTATTTAATGTCAACGTGTAGAAATGCAAGAAGGTGTGTGTAAGCGGTGAGAGTAACAATGACTCCCTTGAGGTGCGACTAGAGCAGTGCAGCTTTTGCACAGTCTGCTGCACTCCAGCTGGCATAGATCGGGGGAATCCGACTGTCCATTTAAAACAAATGATTGCGAGGGCCGTCGGCCATGCTGACGCAATGTGATTTCTGCCCAGTGCTCTACACGTGAAACTGAAGTAAATAAAAAAGGCATGGATAAACTACAGGAGTCACAATGACTCCCTTGTGGTGCGGCTATCGCAGTGCGGCTCTTGCGTGGTCTTGTGTGCCTCAACTGGCATGGACCGGCGGAATCATCATCAGCATCAGCCTGGTTACGCCTACTGCAGGGCAAAGGTGTCTCCCATACATCTCCAGCAACCCCGATCATGTACTATGTGTGGCCATGTCGTCCCTGCAAACTTCTTAATCTCATGCGCCCGCCTAACTTTCTGCCGCCCTCTGCTAAGCTTCCCTTCCCTTGGAATCCATTCCGTAACCCTTAATGACCATCGGTTATCTTCCCTCCTCATTTCGTATCCTGCCCATGCCCATTTCTTTTTCTTGATTTCAACTAAGATGTCATTAACTCGCGTTTGTTCCCTCACCCAATCTGCTCTTTTCTTATCCTTTAACGTTACACCTATCATTCTTCTTTCCATAGCTCGTTGCGTCGTCCTCAATTTGAGCAGAAACCATTTCGTAAGCCTCCAGGTTTCTGCCCCATAGGTGAGTACTGGTAAGACACAGGTATTATATACTTTCCTCTGGAGGGGATAATGGCAACATGCTAATCATCATCTGAGAATGCCTGCCAAACGCACCCCAGCCCATTCTTGTTCTTCTGAATATTTCTGTCTCATGATCCGCATCCGCTGTCACTACCTGCCCTAAGTTGATGTAATCCCTTACGACTTCTAGTGCCTCGCTGCCAATTGTAAATTGCTGTTTTCTTCCGAGACTGTTAAGCATTACTTTAGTTTCCTGCAGATTAATTTTAGACCCACTCTTCTGCTTTGCCTATCCAGGTCAGTGAACATGCATTGCAATTGGTCCCCTGAGGTACTAAGGAAGGCAATGTCATCAGCGAATCGCGAGTTACTAAGCTATTCTCGATTAACTTTTATCCCCAAATCTTCCCAATCCATGTCTCTGAATACCTCCTGTAAAATAAAATGCCCAAATAAAACAAAGCATTTTGGGGGCCGTTGACCGTGCTGACGCAGTGTGATTTCTGCACAGTGCTCTAAATGTCAAAGTAAAGAAATGAAAAAAAGGTGTGGATAAACGACATGAGTAAGAATGACTCCCTTGCAGTGTGCATTCAGCTGTGCCGCTTTGCACTTTCCATTGCGCTTGAACTGGTATAGACCGGGGGAATCCGACTGTCGATTTAAAACAAAGCATTGCGGGGACTTTTGACCACGCTGACGCAATGTGATTTCTGCCCAGTCCCCTATATGTCAACTTGATAAAATGCAACAAGGCGTGGGTAAACGAAGAGACTAACAATGACTCCCATGAGGTGCGACTAGAGCAGCAAAGGTCTGCACTGTCTGGTGTGGCTTACCTGGCATGCACCGCGGGAATCTCACTGTGCACTTAAAACAAACGATTGTGAAGGCTGTTGCCGATGCTGACACTATGTGATTTCTGCCCAGTGCTATTTAATGTCAACGTGAAGAAATGCAAGAAGGTGTGTATGCGATGAGAGTAAAAATGACTCCCTAGAGGTGCGACTAGAGCAGTGCGGCTCTTGCGCAGTCTGCTGCACTCCAACTGGCATAGATCGGGGGAATCCGACTGTCCATTTAAAACAAATGATTACGCGGGCCGTTCACCATGCTGACGCAATGTGATTTCTGCGTAGTGCTCTAAACGGCAAAGTGATGAAATAAAGAAATGCCTGGATAAAGGACAGGTGTAAGAGTGACTCCTGTGAGGTGCGGCTGGAGCAGTGCAGCTCTTGCGCGGTATGGTACGCCTCAACTGGCATGGACGGGCGGAATTCACTGTCCAAATGAAACAAAGCATTCTGGGAGCCAGTGCTCTAAATGTCAACGTGAAGAAATGCAAAAAGGTGGGTATAAAGGACAGGAGTAAGAATGACTCCCGTGCAGAGTTTATTGAGCAGTTTCGCTTTGTGCTATTCATTGTGCTTGATTTGGTATGGACCGGTGGAATCCAACTGTCCATTAAAACAAAGCTTTGCGAAGACTTTTGATCATGCTGACGTAATGTGACTTCTGCCCATCGCTCTAAATGTCAACGTGAAGAAATGCAACAAGGCATGGCTACACAAAGCGAGTAACAATGGCTCTCTTGAGGTGCGGCTAGAGCAGTGTGGCGCTTGCGCTGCCTGGTGCGCTTCAACTGGCATGGACCGGGAGAATCCGACTCTCCAAATAAAACAATGCATTTTGAGGGCCGTTGACCATGCTGACGCAATGTGATTTCTGCCCAGGTCTGTAAATGTCAACGTGCAGAAATGAAAAAAAAGGCGTGGTTAAACGACAGGAGTAAGAATGACTCCCTTGCAGTGTGGATTCAGGAGTGGCGCTTTATGCTATCTGTTGTGCTTCAACTGGCATGGACCGGCTGAAACTGACTGTCCACTTAAAACAAAGCATTGCAAGGACTTTTGACGATGCTGACGCAATGTGATTTGTGCCCAGGGCTCTAAATGTCAATGTGAGGAAATGGAACAAAGCGTGGGTGAAGGACGTTAGTAACAATGACTCCCCTGAGGTGCGGCTAGAACAGTGCTGCTTTGCACTGTCTGGTGTGGTTCAACTGGAATGCACAGGGGGAATCTTACTGTGCTTTTAAAAGATATAATTGCGAGGGCGGTTGACCATTTTTATGCAAGGTGATTTGTGCCCAGTGCCCTAAATGTCAACCTGAAGAAATAGAACAAGGCGTGGGGGAGCTAAGTGAGTAACAATGACTCCCTTGAGCTGCGGCTAGAGCAGTGCGGCTCTAGCGCTGCCTGGTGCGCTTCAACTGGGATAGATCGGGGTAATCCGACTGTCCATTTAAAACAAATGATTGCGAGGGCCGTTGACCATGCTGACGCAATTTGATTTCTGCCTAGTGCTTTAAACGTGAAATAAATAAATTAAGAAAAGGGCTGGTTAAACGACAGGAGTAACTATGACACCCTTTAGGTGCGGCTAGCGCAGTGCAGCTCTTGCGCGGTCTGGTGCGAATGAACTGGCATGGACTGACAGAATCCACTGTCCAAATAAAACAAACCATTCTGGGGGCCGTTGAGCATGCTGACGCAGTGTGATTTCTGCACAGTGCTCTAAATGTCGAAGTGAAAAAATGAAAAAAAAAGCGTGGATAAAAGACAGGAGTAAGAATGACTCCCTTGCAGTGTGGATTGAGCTGTGCCGCTTTGCACTTTCCGTTGCGCTTCAACTGGTATGGACCGGGAGAATCCGACTGTCCATTTAAAACAAAGCATTGCGGGGACTTTTGACCATGCTGACGCAATGTGATTTCTGCCCAGTCCCCTATATGTCAACTTGATAAAATCAACAAGGCGTGGGTAAACGAAGAGACTAACAATGACTCCCATGAGGTGCGACTAGAGCAGCACAGCTTTGCACTGTCTGGTGTGGTTTACCTGTCATGCACCGGGGGAATCTCACTGTGCACTTAAAACAAATGATTGTGAAGGCTGTTGCCGATGCTGACACAATGTGATTTCTGCCCAGTGCTATTTAATGTCAACGTGAAGAAATGCAAGAAGGTGTGTATGTGATGAGAGTAACAATGACTCCCTCGAGGTGCGACTAGAGTAGTGCGGCTCTTGCGCAGTCTGCTGCACTCCAACTGGCATAGATCGGGGGAATCCGACTGTCCATTTAAAACAATGATTACGCGGGCCGTTCACCATGCTGACGCAATGTGATTTCTGCCTAGTGCTCTAAACGGCAAAGTGATGAAATAAAGAAATGCCTGGATAAAGGACAGGTGTAAGAGTGACTCCTGTGAGGTGCGGCTGGAGCAGTGCAGCTCTTGCGCGGTATGGTACGCCTCAACTGGCATGGACGGGCGGAATTCACTGTCCAAATGAAACAAAGCATTCTGGGAGCCAGTGCTCTAAATGTCAACGTGAAGAAATGCAAAAAGGTGGGTATAAAGGACAGGAGTAAGAATGACTCCCGTGCAGAGTTTATTGAGCAGTTTCGCTTTGTGCTATCCATTGTGCTTCAGTTGGTATGGACCGGTGGAATCCAACTGTCCATTAAAACAAAGCTTTGCGAAGACTTTTGATCATGCTGACGTAATGTGACTTCTGCCCAGCGCTCTAAATGTCAACGTGAAGAAATGCAACAAGGCATGGCTACACAAAGCGAGTAACAATGGCTCTCTTGAGGTGCGGCTAGAGCAGTGTGGCGCTTGCGCTGCCTGGTGCGCTTCAACTGTTATGGACCGGGAGAATCCGACTCTCCAAATAAAACAATGCATTTTGAGGGCCGTTGACCATGCTGACGCAATGTGATTTCTGCCCAGGTCTGTAAATGTCAACGTGCAGAAATGAAAAAAAAGGCGTGGTTAAACGACAGGAGTAAGAATGACTCCCTTGCAGTGTGGATTCAGGAGTGGCGCTTTATGCTATCTGTTGTGCTTCAACTGGCATGGACCGGCTGAAACTGACTGTCCACTTAAAACAAAGCATTGCAAGGACTTTTGACGATGCTGACGCAATGTGATTTGTGCCCAGGGCTCTAAATGTCAATGTGAGGAAATGGAACAAAGCGTGGGTGAAGGACGTTAGTAACAATGACTCCCCTGAGGTGCGGCTAGAACAGTGCTGCTTTGCACTGTCTGGTGTGGTTCAACTGGAATGCACAGGGGGAATCTTACTGTGCTTTTAAAAGATATAATTGCGAGGGCGGTTGACCATTTTTATGCAAGGTGATTTGTGCCCAGTGCCCTAAATGTCAACCTGAAGAAATAGAACAAGGCGTGGGGGAGCTAAGTGAGTAACAATGACTCCCTTGAGCTGCGGCTAGAGCAGTGCGGCTCTAGCGCTGCCTGGTGCGCTTCAACTGGGATAGATCGGGGTAATCCGACTGTCCATTTAAAACAAATGATTGCGAGGGCCGTTGACCATGCTGACGCAATTTGATTTCTGCCTAGTGCTTTAAACGTGAAATAAATAAATTAAGAAAAGGGCTGGATAAACGACAGGAGTAACTATGACACCCTTTAGGTGCGGCTAGCGCAGTGCAGCTCTTGCGCGGTCTGGTGCGAATGAACTGGCATGGACTGACAGAATCCACTGTCCAAATAAAACAAACCATTCTGGGGGCCGTTGAGCATGCTGACGCAGTGTGATTTCTGCACAGTGCTCTAAATGTCGAAGTGAAAAAATGAAAAAAAAGCGTGGATAAAAGACAGGAGTAAGAATGACTCCCTTGCAGTGTGGATTGAGCTGTGCCGCTTTGCACTTTCCGTTGCGCTTCAACTGGTATGGACCGGGAGAATCTGACTGTCCATTTAAAACAAAGCATTGCGAGGACTTTTGACCATGCTGATGCAATGTGATCTCTGCCCAGTCCCCTATATGTCAACTTGATAAAATCATCAAGGCGTGGGTAAACGAAGAGACTAACAATGACTCCCATGAGGTGCGACTAGAGCAGCACGGCTCTGCACTGTCTGGTGTGGCTTACCTGGCATGCATCGGGGGAATCTCACTGTGCACTTAAAACAAATGATTGTGAAGGCTGTTGCCGATGCTGACACTATGTGATTTCTGCCCAGTGCTATTTAATGTCAACGTGAAGAAATGCAAGAAGGTGTGTGTAAGCGGTGAGAGTAACAATGACTCCCTTGAGGTGCGACTAGAGCAGTGCAGCTTTTGCACAGTCTGCTGCACTCCAGCTGGCATAGATCGGGGGAATCCGACTGTCCATTTAAAACAAATGATTGCGAGGGCCGTCGGCCATGCTGACGCAATGTGATTTCTGCCCAGTGCTCTACACGTGAAACTGAAGTAAATAAAAAAGGCATGGATAAACTACAGGAGTCACAATGACTCCCTTGTGGTGCGGCTATCGCAGTGCGGCTCTTGCGTGGTCTTGTGTGCCTCAACTGGCATGGACCGGCGGAATCATCATCAGCATCAGCCTGGTTACGCCTACTGCAGGGCAAAGGTGTCTCCCATACATCTCCAGCAACCCCGATCATGTACTATGTGTGGCCATGTCGTCCCTGCAAACTTCTTAATCTCATGCGCCCGCCTAACTTTCTGCCGCCCTCTGCTAAGCTTCCCTTCCCTTGGAATCCATTCCGTAACCCTTAATGACCATCGGTTATCTTCCCTCCTCATTTCGTATCCTGCCCATGCCCATTTCTTTTTCTTGATTTCAACTAAGATGTCATTAACTCGCGTTTGTTCCCTCACCCAATCTGCTCTTTTCTTATCCTTTAACGTTACACCTATCATTCTTCTTTCCATAGCTCGTTGCGTCGTCCTCAATTTGAGCAGAAACCATTTCGTAAGCCTCCAGGTTTCTGCCCCATAGGTGAGTACTGGTAAGACACAGGTATTATATACTTTCCTCTGGAGGGGATAATGGCAACCTGCTAATCATCATCTGAGAATGCCTGCCAAACGCACCCCAGCCCATTCTTGTTCTTCTGAATATTTCTGTCTCATGATCCGCATCCGCTGTCACTACCTGCCCTAAGTTGATGTATTCCCTTACGACTTCTAGTGCCTCGCTGCCAATTGTAAATTGCTGTTTTCTTCCGAGACTGTTAAGCATTACTTTAGTTTCCTGCAGATTAATTTTAGACCCACTCTTCTGCTTTGCCTATCCAGGTCAGTGAACATGCATTGCAATTGGTCCCCTGAGGTACTAAGGAAGGCAATGTCATCAGCGAATCGCGAGTTACTAAGCTATTCTCGATTAACTTTTATCCCCAAATCTTCCCAATCCATGTCTCTGAATACCTCCTGTAAAATAAAATGCCCAAATAAAACAAAGCATTTTGGGGGCCGTTGACCGTGCTGACGCAGTGTGATTTCTGCACAGTGCTCTAAATGTCAAAGTAAAGAAATGAAAAAAAGGTGTGGATAAACGACATGAGTAAGAATGACTCCCTTGCAGTGTGCATTCAGCTGTGCCGCTTTGCACTTTCCATTGCGCTTGAACTGGTATAGACCGGGGGAATCCGACTGTCGATTTAAAACAAAGCATTGCGGGGACTTTTGACCACGCTGACGCAATGTGATTTCTGCCCAGTCCCCTATATGTCAACTTGATAAAATGCAACAAGGCGTGGGTAAACGAAGAGACTAACAATGACTCCCATGAGGTGCGACTAGAGCAGCAAAGGTCTGCACTGTCTGGTGTGGCTTACCTGGCATGCACCGCGGGAATCTCACTGCGCACTTAAAACAAACGATTGTGAAGGCTGTTGCCGATGCTGACACTATGTGATTTCTGCCCAGTGCTATTTAATGTCAACGTGAAGAAATGCAAGAAGGTGTGTATGCGATGAGAGTAACAATGACTCCCTCGAGGTGCGACTAGAGCAGTGCGGCTCTTGCGCAGTCTGCTGCACTCCAACTGGCATAGATCGGGGGAATCCGACTGTCCATTTAAAACAAATGATTACGCGGGCCGTTCACCATGCTGACGCAATGTGATTTCTGCCTAGTGCTCTAAACGGCAAAGTGATGAAATAAAGAAATGCCTGGATAAAGGACAGGTGTAAGAGTGACTCCTGTGAGGTGCGGCTGGAGCAGTGCAGCTCTTGCGCGGTATGGTACGCCTCAACTGGCATGGACGGGCGGAATTCACTGTCCAAATGAAACAAAGCATTCTGGGAGCCAGTGCTCTAAATGTCAACGTGAAGAAATGCAAAAAGGTGGGTATAAAGGACAGGAGTAAGAATGACTCCCGTGCAGAGTTTATTGAGCAGTTTCGCTTTGTGCTATCCATTGTGCTTCATTTGGTATGGACCGGTGGAATCCAACTGTCCATTAAAACAAAGCTTTGCGAAGACTTTTGATCATGCTGACGTAATGTGACTTCTGCCCATCGCTCTAAATGTCAACGTGAAGAAATGCAACAAGGCATGGCTACACAAAGCGAGTAACAATGGCTCTCTTGAGGTGCGGCTAGAGCAGTGTGGCGCTTGCGCTGCCTGGTGCGCTTCAACTGGCATGGACCGGGAGAATCCGACTCTCCAAATAAAACAATGCATTTTGAGGGCCGTTGACCATGCTGACGCAATGTGATTTCTGCCCAGGTCTGTAAATGTCAACGTGCAGAAATGAAAAAAAAGGCGTGGTTAAACGACAGGAGTAAGAATGACTCCCTTGCAGTGTGGATTCAGGAGTGGCGCTTTATGCTATCTGTTGTGCTTCAACTGGCATGGACCGGCTGAAACTGACTGTCCACTTAAAACAAAGCATTGCAAGGACTTTTGACGATGCTGACGCAATGTGATTTGTGCCCAGGGCTCTAAATGTCAATGTGAGGAAATGGAACAAAGCGTGGGTGAAGGACGTTAGTAACAATGACTCCCCTGAGGTGCGGCTAGAACAGTGCTGCTTTGCACTGTCTGGTGTGGTTCAACTGGAATGCACAGGGGGAATCTTACTGTGCTTTTAAAAGATATAATTGCGAGGGCGGTTGACCATTTTTATGCAAGGTGATTTGTGCCCAGTGCCCTAAATGTCAACCTGAAGAAATAGAACAAGGCGTGGGGGAGCTAAGTGAGTAACAATGACTCCCTTGAGCTGCGACTAGAGCAGTGCGGCTCTAGCGCTGCCTGGTGCGCTTCAACTGGGATAGATCGGGGTAATCCGACTGTCCATTTAAAACAAATGATTGCGAGGGCCGTTGACCATGCTGACGCAATTTGATTTCTGCCTAGTGCTTTAAACGTGAAATAAATAAATTAAGGAAAGGGCTGGATAAACGACAGGAGTAACTATGACACCCTTTAGGTGCGGCTAGCGCAGTGCAGCTCTTGCGCGGTCTGGTGCGAATGAACTGGCATGGACTGACAGAATCCACTGTCCAAATAAAACAAACCATTCTGGGGGCCGTTGAGCATGCTGACGCAGTGTGATTTCTGCACAGTGCTCTAAATGTCGAAGTGAAAAAATGAAAAAAAAGCGTGGATAAAAGACAGGAGTAAGAATGACTCCCTTGCAGTGTGGATTGAGCTGTGCCGCTTTGCACTTTCCGTTGCGCTTCAACTGGTATGGACCGGGAGAATCTGACTGTCCATTTAAAACAAAGCATTGCGAGGACTTTTGACCATGCTGATGCAATGTGATCTCTGCCCAGTCCCCTATATGTCAACTTGATAAAATCATCAAGGCGTGGGTAAACGAAGAGACTAACAATGACTCCCATGAGGTGCGACTAGAGCAGCACGGCTCTGCACTGTCTGGTGTAGCTTACCTGGCATGCACCCGGGGAATCTCACCGTGCACTTAAAACAAATGATTGTGAAGGCTGTTGCCGATGCTGACACTATGTGATTTCTGCCCAGTGCTATTTAATGTCAACGTGAAGAAATGCAAGAAGGTGTGTGTAAGCGGTGAGAGTAACAATGACTCCCTTGAGGTGCGACTAGAGCAGTGCAGCTTTTGCACAGTCTGCTGACCTCCAGCTGGCATAGATCGGGGGAATCCGACTGTCCATTTAAAACAAATGATTGCGAGGGCCGTCGGCCATGCTGACGCAATGTGATTTCTGCCCAGTGCTCTAAACGTCAAAGTGAAGTAAATAAAAGAAAGGACGGATAAACGACAAGAGTAACAATGACTCCCTCGTGGTGCGGCTATCGCAGTGCGGCTATTGCGTGGTCTTGTGCGCCTCAACTGGCATGGACCGGCGGAATCATCATCAGCATAGGCCTGGTTACGCCTACTGCAGGGCAAAGGCCTCTCCCATACATCTCCAACAACCCCGATCATGTACTAAGCGTGGCCATGTCGTCCCCGCAAACTTCTGAATCTCATGCGCCCGCCTAACTTTCTGCCGCCCTCTGCTAAGCTTCTCTTCCCTTGGAATCCATTCCGTAACCCTCAATGACCATCGGTTATCTTCCCTCCTCATTGCGTATCCTGCCCATGCCCCTTTCTTTTTCTTGATTTCAACTAAGATGTCACTAAGTCGCGTTTGTTCCCTCACCCAATCTGCTCTTTTCTTATCCTTGAACGTTACACCTATCATTCTTCTTTCCATAGCTCGTTGTGTCGTCCTCAATATGAGCAGAACCCTTTTCGTAAGCCTCAAGGTTTCTGCCCCATAGGTGAGTGCTGGTAAGACACAGGTATTATATACTTTCCTCTTGAGGGGATAACGGCAACCTGCTATTCATCATCTGAGAATGCCTGCCAAACGCACCCCAGCCCATTCTTGTTCTTCTGAATATTTCTGTCTTATGATCCGCATCCGCTGTCACTACCTGACCTAAGTTGGCGTATTCCCTTACGACTTCCAGTGCCTCGCTGCCTATTGTAAATTTCGGTTTTCTTCGGAGACTGTTAAGCATTACTTTAGTTTCCTGCAGATTAATTTTTAGACCCACTCTTCTGCTTTGCCTATCCAGGTCACTGAACATGCATTGCAATTGGTCCCCTGAGGTACTAAGGAAGGCAATGTCATCAGCGAATCGCGAGTTACCAAGCTATTCTCGATTAACTTTTAACCCCAATTCTTCCCAATCCATGTCTCTGAATACCTCCTGTAAAATAAAATGCCCAAATAAAACAAAGCATTTTGGGGGCCGTTGACCGTGCTGACGCAGTGTGATTTCTGCACAGTGCTCTAAATGTCAAAGTGAAAAAATGAAAAAAAGGTGTGGATAAACGACATGAGTAAGAATGACTCCCTTGCAGTGTGCATTCAGCTGTGCCGCTTTGCACTTTCCATTGCGCTTCAACTGGTATAGACCGGGGGAATCCGACTGTCCATTTAAAACAAAGCATTGCGGGGACTTTTGACCATGCTGACGCAATGTGATTTCTGCCCAGTCCCCTATATGTCAACTTGATAAAATCAACAAGGCGTGGGTAAACGAAGAGACTAACAATGACTCCCATGAGGTGCGACTAGAGCAGCACAGCTTTGCACTGTCTGGTGTGGTTTGCCTGTCATGCACCGGGGGAATCTCACTGTGCACTTAAAACAAATGATTGTGAAGGCTGTTGCCGATGCTGACACAATGTGATTTCTGCCCAGTGCTATTTAATGTCAACGTGAAGAAATGCAAGAAGGTGTGTATGCGATGAGAGTAACAATGACTCCCTCGAGGTGCGACTAGAGCAGTGCGGCTCTTGCGCAGTCTGCTGCACTCCAACTGGCATAGATCGGGGGAATCCGACTGTCCATTTAAAACAAATGATTACGCGGGCCGTTCACCATGCTGACGCAATGTGATTTCTGCCTAGTGCTCTAAACGGCAAAGTGATGAAATAAAGAAATGCCTGGATAAAGGACAGGTGTAAGAGTGACTCCTGTGAGGTGCGGCTGGAGCAGTGCAGCTCTTGCGCGGTATGGTACGCCTCAACTGGCATGGACGGGCGGAATTCACTGTCCAAATGAAACAAAGCATTCTGGGAGCCAGTGCTCTAAATGTCAACGTGAAGAAATGCAAAAAGGTGGGTATAAAGGACAGGAGTAAGAATGACTCCCGTGCAGAGTTTATTGAGCAGTTTCGCTTTGTGCTATCCATTGTGCTTCATTTGGTATGGACCGGTGGAATCCAACTGTCCATTAAAACAAAGCTTTGCGAAGACTTTTGATCATGCTGACGTAATGTGACTTCTGCCCAGCGCTCTAAATGTCAACGTGAAGAAATGCAACAAGGCATGGCTACACAAAGCGAGTAACAATGGCTCTCTTGAGGTGCGGCTAGAGCAGTGTGGCGCTTGCGCTGCCTGGTGCGCTTCAACTGGCATGGACCGGGAGAATCCGACTCTCCAAATAAAACAATGCATTTTGAGGGCCGTTGACCATGCTGACGCAATGTGATTTCTGCCCAGGTCTGTAAATGTCAACGTGCAGAAATGAAAAAAAAAGGCGTGGTTAAACGACAGGAGTAAGAATGACTCCCTTGCAGTGTGGATTCAGGAGTGGCGCTTTATGCTATCTGTTGTGCTTCAACTGGCATGGACCGGCTGAAACTGACTGTCCACTTAAAACAAAGCATTGCAAGGACTTTTGACGATGCTGACGCAATGTGATTTGTGCCCAGGGCTCTAAATGTCAATGTGAGGAAATGGAACAAAGCGTGGGTGAAGGACGTTAGTAACAATGACTCCCCTGAGGTGCGGCTAGAACAGTGCTGCTTTGCACTGTCTGGTGTGGTTCAACTGGAATGCACAGGGGGAATCTTACTGTGCTTTTAAAAGATATAATTGCGAGGGCGGTTGACCAGTTTTATGCAAGGTGATTTGTGCCCAGTGCCCTAAATGTCAACCTGAAGAAATAGAACAAGGCGTGGGGGAGCTAAGTGAGTAACAATGACTCCCTTGAGCTGCGGCTAGAGCAGTGTGGCTCTAGCGCTGCCTGGTGCGCTTCAACTGGGATAGATCGGGGTAATCCGACTGTCCATTTAAAACAAATGATTGCGAGGGCCGTTGACCATGCTGACGCCATTTGATTTCTGCCTAGTGCTTTAAACGTGAAATAAATAAATTAAGGAAAGGGCTGGATAAACGACAGGAGTAACTATGACACCCTTTAGGTGCGGCTAGCGCAGTGCAGCTCTTGCGCGGTCTGGTGCGAATGAACTGGCATGGACTGACAGAATCCACTGTCCAAATAAAACAAACCATTCTGGGGGCCGTTGAGCATGCTGACGCAGTGTGATTTCTGCACAGTGCTCTAAATGTCGAAGTGAAAAAATGAAAAAAAAGCGTGGATAAAAGACAGGAGTAAGAATGACTCCCTTGCAGTGTGGATTGAGCTGTGCCGCTTTGCACTTTCCGTTGCGCTTCAACTGGTATGGACCGGGAGAATCTGACTGTCCATTTAAAACAAAGCATTGCGAGGACTTTTGACCATGCTGATGCAATGTGATCTCTGCCCAGTCCCCTATATGTCAACTTGATAAAATCATCAAGGCGTGGGTAAACGAAGAGACTAACAATGACTCCCATGAGGTGCGACTAGAGCAGCACGGCTCTGCACTGTCTGGTGTGGCTTACCTGGCATGCACCGGGGGAATCTCACCGTGCACTGAAAACAAATGATTGTGAAGGCTGTTGCCGATGCTGACACTATGTGATTTCTGCCCAGTGCTATTTAATGTCAACGTGAAGAAATGCAAGAAGGTGTGTGTAAGCGGTGAGAGTAACAATGACTCCCTTGAGGTGCGACTAGAGCAGTGCAGCTTTTGCACAGTCTGCTGCACTCCAGCTGGCATAGATCGGGGGAATCCGACTGTACATTTAAAACAAATGATTGCGAGGGCCGTCGGCCATGCTGACGCAATGTGATTTCTGCCCAGTGCTCTAAACGTCAAAGTGAAGTAAATAAAAGAAAGGACGGATAAACGACAAGAGTAACAATGACTCCCTCGTGGTGCGGCTATCGCAGTGCGGCTATTGCGTGGTCTTGTGCGCCTCAACTGGCATGGACCGGCGGAATCATCATCAGCATAGGCCTGGTTACGCCTACTGCAGGGCAAAGGCCTCTCCCATACATCTCCAACAACCCCGATCATGTACTAAGCGTGGCCATGTCGTCCCCGCAAACTTCTGAATCTCATGCACCCGCCTAACTTTCTGCCGCCCTCTGCTAAGCTTCTCTTCCCTTGGAATCCATTCCGTAACCCTCAATGACCATCGGTTATCTTCCCTCCTCATTGCGTATCCTGCCCATGCCCCTTTCTTTTTCTTGATTTCAACTAAGATGTCACTAAGTCGCGTTTGTTCCCTCACCCAATCTGCTCTTTTCTTATCCTTGAACGTTACACCTATCATTCTTCTTTCCATAGCTCGTTGTGTCGTCCTCAATATGAGCAGAACCCTTTTCGTAAGCCTCAAGGTTTCTGCCCCATAGGTGAGTGCTGGTAAGACACAGGTATTATATACTTTCCTCTTGAGGGGATAACGGCAACCTGCTATTCATCATCTGAGAATGCCTGCCAAACGCACCCCAGCCCATTCTTGTTCTTCTGAATATTTCTGTCTTATGATCCGCATCCGCTGTCACTACCTGACCTAAGTTGGTGTATTCCCTTACGACTTCCAGTGCCTCGCTGCCTATTGTAAATTTCGGTTTTCTTCGGAGACTGTTAAGCATTACTTTAGTTTCCTGCAGATTAATTTTTAGACCCACTCTTCTGCTTTGCCTATCCAGGTCACTGAACATGCATTGCAATTGGTCCCCTGAGGTACTAAGGAAGGCAATGTCATCAGCGAATCGCGAGTTACCAAGCTATTCTCGATTAACTTTTAACCCCAATTCTTCCCAATCCATGTCTCTGAATACCTCCTGTAAAATAAAATGCCCAAATAAAACAAAGCATTTTGGGGGCCGTTGACCGTGCTGACGCAGTGTGATTTCTGCACAGTGCTCTAAATGTCAAAGTGAAAAAATGAAAAAAAGGTGTGGATAAACGACATGAGTAAGAATGACTCCCTTGCAGTGTGCATTCAGCTGTGCCGCTTTGCACTTTCCATTGCGCTTCAACTGGTATAGACCGGGGGAATCCGACTGTCCATTTAAAACAAAGCATTGCGGGGACTTTTGACCATGCTGACGCAATGTGATTTCTGCCCAGTCCCCTATATGTCAACTTGATAAAATCAACAAGGCGTGGGTAAACGAAGAGACTAACAATGACTCCCATGAGGTGCGACTAGAGCAGCACAGCTTTGCACTGTCTGGTGTGGTTTGCCTGTCATGCACCGGGGGAATCTCACTGTGCACTTAAAACAAATGATTGTGAAGGCTGTTGCCGATGCTGACACAATGTGATTTCTGCCCAGTGCTATTTAATGTCAACGTGAAGAAATGCAAGAAGGTGTGTATGCGATGAGAGTAACAATGACTCCCTCGAGGTGCGACTAGAGCAGTGCGGCTCTTGCGCAGTCTGCTGCACTCCAACTGGCATAGATCGGGGGAATCCGACTGTCCATTTAAAACAAATGATTACGCGGGCCGTTCACCATGCTGACGCAATGTGATTTCTGCCTAGTGCTCTAAACGGCAAAGTGATGAAATAAAGAAATGCCTGGATAAAGGACAGGTGTAAGAGTGACTCCTGTGAGGTGCGGCTGGAGCAGTGCAGCTCTTGCGTGGTATGGTACGCCTCAACTGGCATGGACGGGCGGAATTCACTGTCCAAATGAAACAAAGCATTCTGGGAGCCAGTGCTCTAAATGTCAACGTGAAGAAATGCAAAAAGGTGGGTATAAAGGACAGGAGTAAGAATGACTCCCGTGCAGAGTTTATTGAGCAGTTTCGCTTTGTGCTATCCATTGTGCTTCATTTGGTATGGACCGGTGGAATCCAACTGTCCATTAAAACAAAGCTTTGCGAAGACTTTTGATCATGCTGACGTAATGTGACTTCTGCCCAGCGCTCTAAATGTCAACGTGAAGAAATGCAACAAGGCATGGCTACAGAAAGCGAGTAACAATGGCTCTCTTGAGGTGCGGCTAGAGCAGTGTGGCGCTTGCGCTGCCTGGTGCGCTTCAACTGGCATGGACCGGGAGAATCCGACTCTCCAAATAAAACAATGCATTTTGAGGGCCGTTGACCATGCTGACGCAATGTGATTTCTGCCCAGGTCTGTAAATGTCAACGTGCAGAAATGAAAAAAAAGGCGTGGTTAAACGACAGGAGTAAGAATGACTCCCTTGCAGTGTGGATTCAGGAGTGGCGCTTTATGCTATCTGTTGTGCTTCAACTGGCATGGACCGGCTGAAACTGACTGTCCACTTAAAACAAAGCATTGCAAGGACTTTTGACGATGCTGACGCAATGTGATTTGTGCCCAGGGCTCTAAATGTCAATGTGAGGAAATGGAACAAAGCGTGGGTGAAGGACGTTAGTAACAATGACTCCCCTGAGGTGCGGCTAGAACAGTGCTGCTTTGCACTGTCTGGTGTGGTTCAACTGGAATGCACAGGGGGAATCTTACTGTGCTTTTAAAAGATATAATTGCGAGGGCGGTTGACCAGTTTTATGCAAGGTGATTTGTGCCCAGTGCCCTAAATGTCAACCTGAAGAAATAGAACAAGGCGTGGGGGAGCTAAGTGAGTAACAATGACTCCCTTGAGCTGCGGCTAGAGCAGTGCGGCTCTAGCTCTGCCTGGTGCGCTTCAACTGGGATAGATCGGGGTAATCCGACTGTCCATTTAAAACAAATGATTGCGAGGGCCGTTGACCATGCTGACGCAATTTGATTTCTGCCTAGTGCTTTAAACGTGAAATAAATAAATTAAGGAAAGGGCTGGATAAACGACAGGAGTAACTATGACACCCTTTAGGTGCGGCTAGCGCAGTGCAGCTCTTGCGCGGTCTGGTGCGAATGAACTGGCATGGACTGACAGAATCCACTGTCCAAATAAAACAAAACCATTCTGGGGGCCGTTGAGCATGCTGACGCAGTGTGATTTCTGCACAGTGCTCTAAATGTCGAAGTGAAAAAATGAAAAAAAAGCGTGGATAAAAGACAGGAGTAAGAATGACTCCCTTGCAGTGTGGATTGAGCTGTGCCGCTTTGCACTTTCCGTTGCGCTTCAACTGGTATGGACCGGGAGAATCTGACTGTCCATTTAAAACAAAGCATTGCGAGGACTTTTGACCATGCTGATGCAATGTGATCTCTGCCCAGTCCCCTATATGTCAACTTGATAAAATCATCAAGGCGTGGGTAAACGAAGAGACTAACAATGACTCCCATGAGGTGCGACTAGAGCAGCACGGCTCTGCACTGTCTGGTGTGGCTTACCTGGCATGCACCGGGGGAATCTCACCGTGCACCTAAAACAAATGATTGTGAAGGCTGTTGCCGATGCTGACACTATGTGATTTCTGCCCAGTGCTATTTAATGTCAACGTGAAGAAATGCAAGAAGGTGTGTGTAAGCGGTGAGAGTAACAATGACTCCCTTGAGGTGCGACTAGAGCAGTGCAGCTTTTGCACAGTCTGCTGCACTCCAGCTGGCATAGATCGGGGGAATCCGACTGTCCATTTAAAACAAATGATTGCGAGGGCCGTCGGCCATGCTGACGCAATGTGATTTCTGCCCAGTGCTCTAAACGTCAAAGTGAAGTAAATAAAAGAAAGGACGGATAAACGACAAGAGTAACAATGACTCCCTCGTGGTGCGGCTATCGCAGTGCGGCTATTGCGTGGTCTTGTGCGCCTCAACTGGCATGGACCGGCGGAATCATCATCAGCATAGGCCTGGTTACGCCTACTGCAGGGCAAAGGCCTCTCCCATACATCTCCAACAACCCCGATCATGTACTAAGTGTGGCTATGTCGTCCCCGCAAACTTCTGAATCTCATGCGCCCGCCTAACTTTCTGCCGCCCTCTGCTAAGCTTCTCTTCCCTTGGAATCCATTCCGTAACCCTCAATGACCATCGGTTATCTTCCCTCCTCATTGCGTATCCTGCCCATGCCCCTTTCTTTTTCTTGATTTCAACTAAGATGTCACTAAGTCGCGTTTGTTCCCTCACCCAATCTGCTCTTTTCTTATCCTTGAACGTTACACCTATCATTCTTCTTTCCATAGCTCGTTGTGTCGTCCTCAATATGAGCAGAACCCTTTTCGTAAGCCTCAAGGTTTCTGCCCCATAGGTGAGTGCTGGTAAGACACAGGTATTATATACTTTCCTCTTGAGGGGATAACGGCAACCTGCTATTCATCATCTGAGAATGCCTGCCAAACGCACCCCAGCCCATTCTTGTTCTTCTGAATATTTCCGTCTTATGATCCGCATCCGCTGTCACTACCTGACCTAAGTTGGTGTATTCCCTTACGACTTCCAGTGCCTCGCTGCCTATTGTAAATTGCGGTTTTCTTCGGAGACTGTTAAGCATTACTTTAGTTTCCTGCAGATTAATTTTTAGACCCACTCTTCTGCTTTGCCTATCCAGGTCACTGAACATGCATTGCAATTGGTCCCCTGAGGTACTAAGGAAGGCAATGTCATCAGCGAATCGCGAGTTACCAAGCTATTCTCGATTAACTTTTAACCCCAATTCTTCCCAATCCATGTCTCTGAATACCTCCTGTAAAATAAAATGCCCAAATAAAACAAAGCATTTTGGGGGCCGTTGACCGTGCTGACGCAGTGTGATTTCTGCACAGTGCTCTAAATGTCAAAGTGAAAAAATGAAAAAAGGTGTGGATAAACGACATGAGTAAGAATGACTCCCTTGCAGTGTGCATTCAGCTGTGCCGCTTTGCACTTTCCATTGCGCTTCAACTGGTATAGACCGGGGGAATCCGACTGTCCATTTAAAACAAAGCATTGCGGGGACTTTTGACCATGCTGACGCAATGTGATTTCTGCCCAGTCCCCTATATGTCAACTTGATAAAATCAACAAGGCGTGGGTAAACGAAGAGACTAACAATGACTCCCATGAGGTGCGACTAGAGCAGCACAGGTCTGCACTGTCTGGTGTGGCTTACCTGGCATGCACCGCGGGAATCTCACTGTGCACTTAAAACAAACGATTGTGAAGGCTGTTGCCGATGCTGACACAATGTGATTTCTGCCCAGTGCTATTTAATGTCAACGTGAAGAAATGCAAGAAGGTGTGTATGCGATGAGAGTAACAATGACTCCCTCGAGGTGCGACTAGAGCAGTGCGGCTCTTGCGCAGTCTGCTGCACTCCAACTGGCATAGATCGGGGGAATCCGACTGTCCATTTAAAACAAATAATTGCGTGGGCCGTTCACCATGCTGACGCAATGTGATTTCTGCCTAGTGCTCTAAACGGCAAAGTGATGAAATAAAGAAATGCCTGGATAAAGGACAGGTGTAAGAGTGACTCCTGTGAGGTGCGGCTGGAGCAGTGCAGCTCTTGCGTGGTATGGTACGCCTCAACTGGCATGGACGGGCGGAATTCACTGTCCAAATGAAACAAAGCATTCTGGGAGCCAGTGCTCTAAATGTCAACGTGAAGAAATGCAAAAAGGTGGGTATAAAGGACAGGAGTAAGAATGACTCCCGTGCAGAGTTTATTGAGCAGTTTCGCTTTGTGCTATCCATTGTGCTTCATTTGGTATGGACCGGTGGAATCAAACTGTCCATTAAAACAAAGCTTTGCGAAGACTTTTGATCATGCTGACGTAATGTGACTTCTGCCCAGCGCTCTAAATGTCAACGTGAAGAAATGCAACAAGGCATGGCTACACAAAGCGAGTAACAATGGCTCTCTTGAGGTGCGGCTAGAGCAGTGTGGCGCTTGCGCTGCCTGGTGCGCTTCAACTGGCATGGACCGGGAGAATCCGACTCTCCAAATAAAACAATGCATTTTGAGGGCCGTTGACCATGCTGACGCAATGTGATTTCTGCCCAGGTCTGTAAATGTCAACGTGCAGAAATGAAAAAAAAGGCGTGGTTAAACGACAGGAGTAAGAATGACTCCCTTGCAGTGTGGATTCAGGAGTGGCGCTTTATGCTATCTGTTGTGCTTCAACTGGCATGGGCCTGCTGAAACTGACTGTCCACTTAAAACAAAGCATTGCAAGGACTTTTGACGATGCTGACGCAATGTGATTTGTGCCCAGGGCTCTAAATGTCAATGTGAGGAAATGGAACAAAGCGTGGGTGAAGGACGTTAGTAACAATGACTCCCCTGAGGTGCGGCTAGAACAGTGCTGCTTTGCACTGTCTGGTGTGGTTCAACTGGAATGCACAGGGGGAATCTTACTGTGCTTTTAAAAGATATAATTGCGAGGGCGGTTGACCATTTTTATGCAAGGTGATTTGTGCCCAGTGCCCTAAATGTCAACCTGAAGAAATAGAACAAGGCGTGGGGGAGCTAAGTGAGTAACAATGACTCCCTTGAGCTGCGACTAGAGCAGTGCGGCTCTAGCGCTGCCTGGTGCGCTTCAACTGGGATAGATCGGGGTAATCCGACTGTCCATTTAAAACAAATGATTGCGAGGGCCGTTGACCATGCTGACGCAATTTGATTTCTGCCTAGTGCTTTAAACGTGAAATAAATAAATTAAGGAAAGGGCTGGATAAACGACAGGAGTAACTATGACACCCTTTAGGTGCGGCTAGCGCAGTGCAGCTCTTGCGCGGTCTGGTGCGAATGAACTGGCATGGACTGACAGAATCCACTGTCCAAATAAAACAAACCATTCTGGGGGCCGTTGAGCATGCTGACGCAGTGTGATTTCTGCACAGTGCTCTAAATGTCGAAGTGAAAAAATGAAAAAAAAAGCGTGGATAAAAGACAGGAGTAAGAATGACTCCCTTGCAGTGTGGATTGAGCTGTGCCGCTTTGCACTTTCCGTTGCGCTTCAACTGGTATGGACCGGGAGAATCTGACTGTCCATTTAAAACAAAGCATTGCGAGGATTTTTGACCATGCTGATGCAATGTGATCTCTGCCCAGTCCCCTAAATGTCAACGTGATAAAATGCAACAAGGCGAGGGTAAACGAAGAGACTAACAATGATTCCCATGAGGTGGGACTAGAGTAGCGCGGCTTTGCACTGTCTGGTGTGGTTTACCTGGCATGCAACGGGGGAATCTAACTCTGCCACGAAAAGAAATGATTGCGAAGGCCGGTGACCATGCTGACACAATGTGATTTCTGCCCAGTGCTATTTAATGTCAATGTGAAGAAATGCAAAAAAGGTGTGTGTAAGCGATGAGAGTAACAATGACACCCTTGAGGTGTGATTAGAGCAGCGCAGCATTTGCACAGTCTGCTGCACTCCAGCTGGCATAGATCGGGGGAATCCGACTGTCCAATTAAAACAAATGATTGTGAGCGCCGTCGACCATGCTGACGGAAGGTGATTTCTGCCCAGTGCTCTAAACGTCAAAGTGAAGTAAATAAAAAAAAGGACGGATAAACGACAGGAGTAACAATGACTCCCTCGTGGTGCGGCTATCGCAGTGCGGCTATTGCGTGGTCTTGTGCGCCTCAACTGGCATGGACCGGCGGAATCATCATCAGCATAGGCCTGGTTACGCCTACTGCAGGGCAAAGGCCTCTCCCATACATCTCCAACAACCCCGATCATGTACTAAGTGTGGCCATGTCGTCCCCGCAAACTTCTGAATCTCATGCGCCCGCCTAACTTTCTGCCGCCCTCTGCTAAGCTTCTCTTCCCTTGGAATCCATTCCGTAACCCTCAATGACCATCGGTTATCTTCCCTCCTCATTGCGTATCCTGCCCATGCCCCTTTCTTTTTCTTGATTTCAACTAAGATGTCATTAAGTCGCGTTTGTTCCCTCACCCAATCTGCTCTTTTCTTATCCTTGAACGTTACACCTATCATTCTTCTTTCCATAGCTCGTTGTGTCGTCCTCAATATGAGCAGAACCCTTTTCGTAAGCCTCAAGGTTTCTGCCCCATAGGTGAGTGCTGGTAAGACACAGGTATTATATACTTTCCTCTTGAGGGGATAACGGCAACCTGCTATTCATCATCTGAGAATGCCTGCCAAACGCACCCCAGCCCATTCTTGTTCTTCTGAATATTTCTGTCTTATGATCCGCATCCGCTGTCACTACCTGACCTAAGTTGGTGTATTCCCTTACGACTTCCAGTGCCTCGCTGCCTATTGTAAATTGCGGTTTTCTTCGGAGACTGTTAAGCATTACTTTAGTTTCCTGCAGATTAATTTTTAGACCCACTCGTCTGCTTTGCCTATCCAGGTCACTGAACATGCATTGCAATTGGTCCCCTGAGGTACTAAGCAAGGCAATGTCATCAGCGAATCGCGAGTTACCAAGCTATTCTCGATTAACTTTTATTCCCAATTCTTCCCAATCCATGTCTCTGAATACCTCCTGTAAAATAAAATGCCCAAATAAAACAAAGCATTTTGGGGGCCGTTGACCGTGCTGACGCAGTGTGATTTCTGCACAGTGCTCTAAATGTCAAAGTGAAAAAATGAAAAAAAGGTGTGGATAAACGACATGAGTAAGAATGACTCCCTTGCAGTGTGCATTCACCTGTGCCACTTTGCACTTTCCATTGCGCTTCAACTGGTATAGACCGTGGGAATCCGACTGTCCATTTAAAACAAAGCATTGCGGGGACTTTTGACCATGCTGACGCAATGTGATTTCTGCCCAGTCCCCTATATGTCAACTTGATAAAATCAACAAGGCGTGGGTAAACCAAGAGACTAACAATGACTCCCATGAGGTGCGACTAGAGCAGCACAGGTCTGCACTGTCTGGTGTGGCTTACCTGGCATGCACCGCGGGAATCTCACTGTGCACTTAAAACAAACGATTGTGAAGGCTGTTGCCGATGCTGACACAATGTGATTTCTGCCCAGTGCTATTTAATGTCAACGTGAAGAAATGCAAGAAGGTGTGTATGCGATGAGAGTAACAATGACTCCCTCGAGGTGCGACTAGAGCAGTGCGGCTCTTGCGCCGTCTGCTGCACTCCAACTGGCATAGATCGGGGGAATCCGACTGTCCATTTAAAACAAATGATTACGCGGGCCGTTCACCATGCTGACGCAATGTGATTTCTGCCTAGTGCTCTAAACGGCAAAGTGATGAAATAAAGAAATGCCTGGATAAAGGACAGGTGTAAGAGTGACTCCTGTGAGGTGCGGCTGGAGTAGTGCAGCTCTTGCGCGGTATGGTACGCCTCAACTGGCATGGACGGGCGGAATTCACTGTCCAAATGAAACAAAGCATTCTGGGAGCCAGTGCTCTAAATGTCAACGTGAAGAAATGCAAAAAGGTGGGTATAAAGGACAGGAGTAAGAATGACTCCCGTGCAGAGTTTATTGAGCAGTTTCGCTTTGTGCTATCCATTGTGCTTCATTTGGTATGGACCGGTGGAATCCAACTGTCCATTAAAACAAAGCTTTGCGAAGACTTTTGATCATGCTGACGTAATGTGACTTCTGCCCAGCGCTCTAAATGTCAACGTGAAGAAATGCAACAAGGCATGGCTACACAAAGCTAGTAACAATGGCTCTCTTGAGGTGCGGCTAGAGCAGTGTGGCGCTTGCGCTGCCTGGTGCGCTTCAACTGGCATGGACCGGGAGAATCCGACTCTCCAAATAAAACAATGCATTTTGAGGGCCGTTGACCATGCTGACGCAATGTGATTTCTGCCCAGGTCTGTAAATGTCAACGTGCAGAAATGAAAAAAAAGGCGTGGTTAAACGACAGGAGTAAGAATGACTCCCTTGCAGTGTGGATTCAGGAGTGGCGCTTTATGCTATCTGTTGTGCTTCAACTTGCATGGACCGGCTGAAACTGACTGTCCACTTAAAACAAAGCATTGCAAGGACTTTTGACGATGCTGACGCAATGTGATTTGTGCCCAGGGCTCTAAATGTCAATGTGAGGAAATGGAACAAAGCGTGGGTGAAGGACGTTAGTAACAATGACTCCCCTGAGGTGCGGCTAGAACAGTGCTGCTTTGCACTGTCTGGTGTGGTTCAACTGGAATGCACAGGGGGAATCTTACTGTGCTTTTAAAAGATATAATTGCGAGGGCGGTTGACCATTTTTATGCAAGGTGATTTGTGCCCAGTGCCCTAAATGTCAACCTGAAGAAATACAACAAGGCGTGGGGGAGCTAAGTGAGTAACAATGACTCGCTTGAGCTGCGGCTAGAGCAGTGCGGCTCTAGCGCTGCCTGGTGCGCTTCAACTGGGATAGATCGGGGTAATCCGACTGTCCATTTAAAACAAATGATTGCGAGGGCCGTTGACCATGCTGACGCAATTTGATTTCTGCCTAGTGCTTTAAACGTGAAATAAATAAATTAAGGAAAGGGCTGGATAAACGACAGGAGTAACTATGACACCCTTTAGGTGCGGCTAGCGCAGTGCAGCTCTTGCGCGGTCTGGTGCGAATGAACTGGCATGGACTGACAGAATCCACTGTCCAAATAAAACAAACAATTCTGGGGGCCGTTGAGCATGCTGACGCAGTGTGATTTCTGCACAGTGCTCTAAATGTCGAAGGGAAAAAATGAAAAAAAAGCGTGGATAAAAGACAGGAGTAAGAATGACTCCCTTGCAGTGTGGATTGAGCTGTGCCGCTTTGCACTTTCCGTTGCGCTTCAACTGGTATGGACCGGGAGAATCTGACTGTCCATTTAAAACAAAGCATTGCGAGGACTTTTGACCATGCTGATGCAATGTGATCTCTGCCCAGTCCCCTATATGTCAACTTGATAAAATCATCAAGGCGTGGGTAAACGAAGAGACTAACAATGACTCCCATGAGGTGCGACTAGAGCAGCACGGCTCTGCACTGTCTGGTGTGGCTTACCTGGCATGCACCGGGGGAATCTCACTGTGCACTTAAAACAAACGATTGTGAAGGCTGTTGCCGATGCTGACACTATGTGATTTCTGCCCAGTGCTATTTAATGTCAACGTGAAGAAATGCAAGAAGGTGTGTGTAAGCGGTGAGAGTAACAATGACTCCCTTGAGGTGCGACTAGAGCAGTGCAGCTTTTGCACAGTCTGCTGCACTCCAGCTGGCATAGATCGGGGGAATCCGACTGTCCATTTAAAACAAATGATTGCGAGGGCCGTCGGCCATGCTGACGCAATGTGATTTCTGCCCAGTGCTCTACACGTGAAACTGAAGTAAATAAAAAAAGGCATGGATAAACTACAGGAGTCACAATGACTCCCTTGTGGTGCGGCTATCGCAGTGCGGCTCTTGCGTGGTCTTGTGTGCCTCAACTGGCATGGACCGGCGGAATCATCATCAGCATCAGCCTGGTTACGCCTACTGCAGGGCAAAGGCCTCTCCCATACATCTCCAACAACCCCGATCATGTACTATGTGTGGCCATGTCGTCCCTGCAAACTTCTTAATCTCATGCGCCCGCCTAACTTTCTGCCGCCCTCTGCTAAGCTTCCCTTCCCTTGGAATCCATTCCGTAACCCTTAATGACCATCGGTTATCTTCCCTCCTCATTTCGTATCCTGCCCATGCCCATTTCTTTTTCTTGATTTCAACTAAGATGTCATTAACTCGCGTTTGTTCCCTCACCCAATCTGCTCTTTTCTTATCCTTTAACGTTACACCTATCATTCTTCTTTCCATAGCTCGTTGCGTCGTCCTCAATTTGAGCAGAACCCATTTCGTAAGCCTCCAGGTTTCTGCCCCATAGGTGAGTACTGGTAAGACACAGGTATTATATACTTTCCTCTGGAGGGGATAATGGCAACCTGCTAATCATCATATGAGAATGCCTGCCAAACGCACCCCAGCCCATTCTTGTTCTTCTGAATATTTCTGTCTCATGATCCGCATCCGCTGTCACTACCTGCCCTAAGTTGATGTATTCCCTTACGACTTCTAGTGCCTCGCTGCCAATTGTAAATTGCTGTTTTCTTCCGAGACTGTTAAGCATTACTTTAGTTTCCTGCAGATTAATTTTTAGACCCACTCTTCTGCTTTGCCTATCCAGGTCAGTGAACATGCATTGCAATTGGTCCCCTGAGTTACTGAGGAAGGCAATGTCATCAGCGAATCGCGAGTTACTAAGCTATTCTCGATTAACTTTTATCCCCAAATCTTCCCAATCCACGTCTCTGAATACCTCCTGTAAAAAAAATGCCCAAATAAAACAAAGCATTTTGGGGGCCGTTGACCGTGCTGACGCAGTGTGATTTCTGCACAGTGCTCTAAATGTCAAAGTAAAGAAATGAAAAAAAGGTGTGGCGAAACGACATGAGTAAGAATGACTCCCTTGCAGTGTGCATTCAGCTGTGCCGCTTTGCACTTTCCATTGCGCTTGAACTGGTATAGACCGGGGGAATCCGACTGTCGATTTAAAACAAAGCATTGCGGGGACTTTTGACCACGCTGACGCAATGTGATTTCTGCCCAGTCCCCTATATGTCAACTTGATAAAATGCAACAAGGCGTGGGTAAACGAAGAGACTAACAATGACTCCCATGAGGTGCGACTAGAGCAGCACAGGTCTGCACTGTCTGGTGTGGCTTACCTGGCATGCACCGCGGGAATCTCACTGTGCACTTAAAACAAACGATTGTGAAGGCTGTTGCCGATGCTGACACTATGTGATTTCTGCCCAGTGCTATTTAATGTCAACGTGAAGAAATGCAAGAAGGTGTGTATACGATGAGAGTAACAATGACTCCCTCGAGGTGCGACTAGAGCAGTGCGGCTCTTGCGCAGTCTGCTGCACTCCAACTGGCATAGATCGGGGGAATCCGACTGTCCATTTAAAACAAATGATTCGAGGGCCGTTCACCATGCTGACGCAATGTGATTTCTGCCTAGTGCTCTAAACGGCAAAGTGATGAAATAAAGAAATGCCTGGATAAAGGACAGGTGTAAGAGTGACTCCTGTGAGGTGCGGCTGGAGCAGTGCAGCTCTTGCGCGGTATGGTACGCCTCAACTGGCATGGACGGGCGGAATTCACTGTCCAAATGAAACAAAGCATTCTGGGAGCCAGTGCTCTAAATGTCAACGTGAAGAAATGCAAAAAGGTGGGTATAAAGGACAGGAGTAAGAATGACTCCCGTGCAGAGTTTATTGAGCAGTTTCGCTTTGTGCTATCCATTGTGCTTCATTTGGTATGGACCGGTGGAATCCAACTGTCCATTAAAACAAAGCTTTGCGAAGACTTTTTATCATGCTGACGTAATGTGACTTCTGCCCAGCGCTCTAAATGTCAACGTGAAGAAATGCAACAAGGCATGGCTACACAAAGCGAGTAACAATCGCTCTCTTGAGGTGCGGCTAGAGCAGTGTGGCGCTTGCGCTGCCTCGTGCGCTTCAACTGGCATGGACCGGGAGAATCCGACTCTCCAAATAAAACAATGCATTTTGAGGGCCGTTGACCATGCTGACGCAATGTGATTTCTGTCCAGGTCTGTAAATGTCAACGTGCAGAAATGAAAAAAAGGCGTGGTTAAACGACAGGAGTAAGAATGACTCCCTTGCAGTGTGGATTCAGGAGTGGCGCTTTATGCTATCTGTTGTGCATCAACTGGCATGGAGCGGCTGAAACTGACTGTCCACTTAAAACAAAGCATTGCAAGGACTTTTGACGATGCTGACGCAATGTGATTTGTGCCCAGGGCTCTAAATGTCAATGTGAGGAAATGGAACAAAGCGTGGGTGAAGGACGTTAGTAACAATGACTCCCTTGAGGTGCGGCTAGAACAGTGCTGCTTTGCACTGTCTGGTGTGGTTCAACTGGAATGCACAGGGGGAATCTTACTGTGCTTTTAAAAGATATAATTGCGAGGGCGGTTGACCATTTTTATGCAAGGTGATTTGTGCCCAGTGCCCTAAATGTCAACCTGAAGAAATAGAACAAGGCGTGGGGGAGCTAAGTGAGTAACAATGACTCCCTTGAGCTGCGACTAGAGCAGTGCGGCTCTAGCGCTGCCTGGTGCGCTTCAACTGGGATAGATCGGGGTAATCCGACTGTCCATTTAAAACAAATGATTGCGAGGGCCGTTGACCATGCTGACGCAATTTGATTTCTGCCTAGTGCTTTAAACGTGAAATAAATAAATTAGGGAAAGGGATGGATAAACGACAGGAGTAACTATGACACCCTCAAGGTGCGGCTAGCGCAGTGCAGCTCTTGCGCGGTCTGGTGCGAATGAACTGGCATGGACTGACAGAATCCACTGTCCAAATAAAACAAACCATTCTGGGGGCCGTTGAGCATGCTGACGCAGTGTGATTTCTGCACAGTGCTCTAAATGTCGAAGTGAAAAAATGAAAAAAAAGCGTGGATAAAAGACAGGAGTAAGGATGTCTCCCTTGCAGTGTGGATTGAGCTGTGCCGCTTTGCACTTTTCGTTGCGCTTAAACTGGTATGGACCGGGAGAATCTGACTGTCCATTTAAAACAAAGCATTGCGAGGACTTTTGACCATGCTGATGCAATGTGATCTCTGCCCAGTCCCCTAAATGTCAACGTGATAAAATGCAACAAGGCGATGGTAAACGAAGAGACTAAGAATGACTCCCATGAGGTGGGACTAGAGTAGCGCGGCTTTGCACTGTCTGGTGTGGTTTACCTGGCATGCAACGGGGGAATGTAACTCTGCCATGAAAAGAAATGATTGCGAAGGCCGTTGACCATGCTGACACAATGTGATTTCTGCCCAGTGCTATTTAATGTCAATGTGAGGAAATGCAAAAAAGGTGTGTGTAAGCGATGAGAGTAACAATGACACCCTTGAGGTGTGATTAGAGCAGCGCAGCATTTGCACAGTCTGCTGCACTCCAGCTGGCATAGATCGGGGGAATCCGACTGTCCAATTAAAACAAATGATTGTGAGCGCCGTCGACCATGCTGACGGAATGTGATTTCTGCCCAGTGCTCTAAACGTCAAAGTGAAGTAAATAAAAAAAAGGACGGATAAACGACAGGAGTAACAATGACTCCCTCGTGGTGCGGCTATCGCAGTGCGGCTATTGCGTGGTCTTGTGCGCCTCAACTGGCATGGACCGGCGGAATCATCATCAGCATCAGCCTGGTTACGCCTACTGCAGGGCAAAGGCCTCTCCCATACATCTCCAACAACCCCGATCATGTACTAAGTGTGGCCATGTCGTCCCCGCAAACTTCTGAATCTCATGCGCCCGCCTAACTTTCTGCCGCCCTCTGCTAAGCTTCTCTTCCCTTGGAATCCATTCCGTAACCCTCAATGACCATCGGTTATCTTCCCTCCTCATTGCGTATCCTGCCCATGCCCCATTCTTTTTCTTGATTTCAACTAAGATGTCATTAAGTCGCGTTTGTTCCCTCACCCAATCTGCTCTTTTCTTATCCTTGAACGTTACACCTATCATTCTTCTTTCCATAGCTCGTTGTGTCGTCCTCAATATGAGCAGAACCCTTTTCGTAAGCCTCAAGGTTTCTGCCCCATAGGTGAGTGCTGGTAAGACACAGGTATTATATACTTTCCTCTTGAGGGGATAACGGCAACCTGCTATTCATCATCTGAGAATGCCTGCCAAACGCACCCCAGCCCATTCTTGTTCTTCTGAATATTTCTGTCTTATGATCCGCATCCGCTATCACTACCTGACCTAAGTTGGTGTATTCCCTTACGACTTCCAGTGCCTCGCTGCCTATTGTAAATTGCGGTTTTCTTCGGAGACTGTTAAGCATTACTTTAGTTTCCTGCAGATTAATTTTTAGACCCACTCTTCTGCTTTGCCTATCCAGGTCACTGAACATGCATTGCAATTGGTCCCCTGAGGTACTAAGCAAGGCAATGTCATCAGCGAATCGCGAGTTACCAAGCTATTCTCGATTAACTTTTATCCCCAATTCTTCCCAATCCATGTCTCTGAATACCTCCTGTAAAATAAAATGCCCAAATAAAACAAAGCATTTTGGGGGCCGTTGACCGTGCTGACGCAGTGTGATTTCTGCACAGTGCTCTAAATGTCAAAGTGAAAAAATGAAAAAAAGGTGTGGATAAACGACATGAGTAAGAATGACTCCCTTGCAGTGTGCATTCAGCTGTGCCGCTTTGCACTTTCCATTGCGCTTCAACTGGTATAGACCGGGGGAATCCGACTGTCCATTTAAAACAAAGCATTGCGGGGACTTTTGACCATGCTGACGCAATGTGATTTCTGCCCAGTCCCCTATATGTCAACTTGATAAAATCAACAAGGCGTGGGTAAACGAAGAGACTAACAATGACTCCCATGAGGTGCGACTAGAGCAGCACAGCTTTGCACTGTCTGGTGTGGTTTACCTGTCATGCACCGGGGGAATCTCACTGTGCACTTAAAACAAATGATTGTGAAGGCTGTTGCCGATGCTGACACAATGTGATTTCTGCCCAGTGCTATTTAATGTCAACGTGAAGAAATGCAAGAAGGTGTGTATGCGATGAGAGTAACAATGACTCCCTCGAGGTGCGACTAGAGCAGTGCGGCTCTTGCGCAGTCTGCTGCACTCCAACTGGCATAGATCGGGGGAATCCGACTGTCCATTTAAAACAAATAATTGCGTGGGCCGTTCACCATGCTGACGCAATGTGATTTCTGCCTAGTGCTCTAAACGGCAAAGTGATGAAATAAAGAAATGCCTGGATAAAGGACAGGTGTAAGAGTGACTCCTGTGAGGTGCGGCTGGAGCAGTGCAGCTCTTGCGTGGTATGGTACGCCTCAACTGGCATGGACGGGCGGAATTCACTGTCCAAATGAAACAAAGCATTCTGGGAGCCAGTGCTCTAAATGTCAACGTGAAGAAATGCAAAAAGGTGGGTATAAAGGACAGGAGTAAGAATGACTCCCGTGCAGAGTTTATTGAGCAGTTTCGCTTTGTGCTATCCATTGTGCTTCATTTGGTATGGACCGGTGGAATCCAACTGTCCATTAAAACAAAGCTTTGCGAAGACTTTTGATCATGCTGACGTAATGTGACTTCTGCCCAGCGCTCTAAATGTCAACGTGAAGAAATGCAACAAGGCATGGCTACAGAAAGCGAGTAACAATGGCTCTCTTGAGGTGCGGCTAGAGCAGTGTGGCGCTTGCGCTGCCTGGTGCGCTTCAACTGGCATGGACCGGGAGAATCCGACTCTCCAAATAAAACAATGCATTTTGAGGGCCGTTGACCATGCTGACGCAATGTGATTTCTGCCCAGGTCTGTAAATGTCAACGTGCAGAAATGAAAAAAAAGGCGTGGTTAAACGACAGGAGTAAGAATGACTCCCTTGCAGTGTGGATTCAGGAGTGGCGCTTTATGCTATCTGTTGTGCTTCAACTGGCATGGACCGGCTGAAACTGACTGTCCACTTAAAACAAAGCATTGCAAGGACTTTTGACGATGCTGACGCAATGTGATTTGTGCCCAGGGCTCTAAATGTCAATGTGAGGAAATGGAACAAAGCGTGGGTGAAGGACGTTAGTAACAATGACTCCCCTGAGGTGCGGCTAGAACAGTGCTGCTTTGCACTGTCTGGTGTGGTTCAACTGGAATGCACAGGGGGAATCTTACTGTGCTTTTAAAAGATATAATTGCGAGGGCGGTTGACCAGTTTTATGCAAGGTGATTTGTGCCCAGTGCCCTAAATGTCAACCTGAAGAAATAGAACAAGGCGTGGGGGAGCTAAGTGAGTAACAATGACTCCCTTGAGCTGCGGCTAGAGCAGTGCGGCTCTAGCTCTGCCTGGTGCGCTTCAACTGGGATAGATCGGGGTAATCCGACTGTCCATTTAAAACAAATGATTGCGAGGGCCGTTGACCATGCTGACGCAATTTGATTTCTGCCTAGTGCTTTAAACGTGAAATAAATAAATTAAGGAAAGGGCTGGATAAACGACAGGAGTAACTATGACACCCTTTAGGTGCGGCTAGCGCAGTGCAGCTCTTGCGCGGTCTGGTGCGAATGAACTGGCATGGACTGACAGAATCCACTGTCCAAATAAAACAAAACCATTCTGGGGGCCGTTGAGCATGCTGACGCAGTGTGATTTCTGCACAGTGCTCTAAATGTCGAAGTGAAAAAATGAAAAAAAAGCGTGGATAAAAGACAGGAGTAAGAATGACTCCCTTGCAGTGTGGATTGAGCTGTGCCGCTTTGCACTTTCCGTTGCGCTTCAACTGGTATGGACCGGGAGAATCTGACTGTCCATTTAAAACAAAGCATTGCGAGGACTTTTGACCATGCTGATGCAATGTGATCTCTGCCCAGTCCCCTATATGTCAACTTGATAAAATCATCAAGGCGTGGGTAAACGAAGAGACTAACAATGACTCCCATGAGGTGCGACTAGAGCAGCACGGCTCTGCACTGTCTGGTGTGGCTTACCTGGCATGCACCGGGGGAATCTCACCGTGCACCTAAAACAAATGATTGTGAAGGCTGTTGCCGATGCTGACACTATGTGATTTCTGCCCAGTGCTATTTAATGTCAACGTGAAGAAATGCAAGAAGGTGTGTGTAAGCGGTGAGAGTAACAATGACTCCCTTGAGGTGCGACTAGAGCAGTGCAGCTTTTGCACAGTCTGCTGCACTCCAGCTGGCATAGATCGGGGGAATCCGACTGTCCATTTAAAACAAATGATTGCGAGGGCCGTCGGCCATGCTGACGCAATGTGATTTCTGCCCAGTGCTCTAAACGTCAAAGTGAAGTAAATAAAAGAAAGGACGGATAAACGACAAGAGTAACAATGACTCCCTCGTGGTGCGGCTATCGCAGTGCGGCTATTGCGTGGTCTTGTGCGCCTCAACTGGCATGGACCGGCGGAATCATCATCAGCATAGGCCTGGTTACGCCTACTGCAGGGCAAAGGCCTCTCCCATACATCTCCAACAACCCCGATCATGTACTAAGTGTGGCTATGTCGTCCCCGCAAACTTCTGAATCTCATGCGCCCGCCTAACTTTCTGCCGCCCTCTGCTAAGCTTCTCTTCCCTTGGAATCCATTCCGTAACCCTCAATGACCATCGGTTATCTTCCCTCCTCATTGCGTATCCTGCCCATGCCCCTTTCTTTTTCTTGATTTCAACTAAGATGTCACTAAGTCGCGTTTGTTCCCTCACCCAATCTGCTCTTTTCTTATCCTTGAACGTTACACCTATCATTCTTCTTTCCATAGCTCGTTGTGTCGTCCTCAATATGAGCAGAACCCTTTTCGTAAGCCTCAAGGTTTCTGCCCCATAGGTGAGTGCTGGTAAGACACAGGTATTATATACTTTCCTCTTGAGGGGATAACGGCAACCTGCTATTCATCATCTGAGAATGCCTGCCAAACGCACCCCAGCCCATTCTTGTTCTTCTGAATATTTCCGTCTTATGATCCGCATCCGCTGTCACTACCTGACCTAAGTTGGTGTATTCCCTTACGACTTCCAGTGCCTCGCTGCCTATTGTAAATTGCGGTTTTCTTCGGAGACTGTTAAGCATTACTTTAGTTTCCTGCAGATTAATTTTTAGACCCACTCTTCTGCTTTGCCTATCCAGGTCACTGAACATGCATTGCAATTGGTCCCCTGAGGTACTAAGGAAGGCAATGTCATCAGCGAATCGCGAGTTACCAAGCTATTCTCGATTAACTTTTAACCCCAATTCTTCCCAATCCATGTCTCTGAATACCTCCTGTAAAATAAAATGCCCAAATAAAACAAAGCATTTTGGGGGCCGTTGACCGTGCTGACGCAGTGTGATTTCTGCACAGTGCTCTAAATGTCAAAGTGAAAAAATGAAAAAAGGTGTGGATAAACGACATGAGTAAGAATGACTCCCTTGCAGTGTGCATTCAGCTGTGCCGCTTTGCACTTTCCATTGCGCTTCAACTGGTATAGACCGGGGGAATCCGACTGTCCATTTAAAACAAAGCATTGCGGGGACTTTTGACCATGCTGACGCAATGTGATTTCTGCCCAGTCCCCTATATGTCAACTTGATAAAATCAACAAGGCGTGGGTAAACGAAGAGACTAACAATGACTCCCATGAGGTGCGACTAGAGCAGCACAGGTCTGCACTGTCTGGTGTGGCTTACCTGGCATGCACCGCGGGAATCTCACTGTGCACTTAAAACAAACGATTGTGAAGGCTGTTGCCGATGCTGACACAATGTGATTTCTGCCCAGTGCTATTTAATGTCAACGTGAAGAAATGCAAGAAGGTGTGTATGCGATGAGAGTAACAATGACTCCCTCGAGGTGCGACTAGAGCAGTGCGGCTCTTGCGCAGTCTGCTGCACTCCAACTGGCATAGATCGGGGGAATCCGACTGTCCATTTAAAACAAATAATTGCGTGGGCCGTTCACCATGCTGACGCAATGTGATTTCTGCCTAGTGCTCTAAACGGCAAAGTGATGAAATAAAGAAATGCCTGGATAAAGGACAGGTGTAAGAGTGACTCCTGTGAGGTGCGGCTGGAGCAGTGCAGCTCTTGCGTGGTATGGTACGCCTCAACTGGCATGGACGGGCGGAATTCACTGTCCAAATGAAACAAAGCATTCTGGGAGCCAGTGCTCTAAATGTCAACGTGAAGAAATGCAAAAAGGTGGGTATAAAGGACAGGAGTAAGAATGACTCCCGTGCAGAGTTTATTGAGCAGTTTCGCTTTGTGCTATCCATTGTGCTTCATTTGGTATGGACCGGTGGAATCAAACTGTCCATTAAAACAAAGCTTTGCGAAGACTTTTGATCATGCTGACGTAATGTGACTTCTGCCCAGCGCTCTAAATGTCAACGTGAAGAAATGCAACAAGGCATGGCTACACAAAGCGAGTAACAATGGCTCTCTTGAGGTGCGGCTAGAGCAGTGTGGCGCTTGCGCTGCCTGGTGCGCTTCAACTGGCATGGACCGGGAGAATCCGACTCTCCAAATAAAACAATGCATTTTGAGGGCCGTTGACCATGCTGACGCAATGTGATTTCTGCCCAGGTCTGTAAATGTCAACGTGCAGAAATGAAAAAAAAGGCGTGGTTAAACGACAGGAGTAAGAATGACTCCCTTGCAGTGTGGATTCAGGAGTGGCGCTTTATGCTATCTGTTGTGCTTCAACTGGCATGGGCCTGCTGAAACTGACTGTCCACTTAAAACAAAGCATTGCAAGGACTTTTGACGATGCTGACGCAATGTGATTTGTGCCCAGGGCTCTAAATGTCAATGTGAGGAAATGGAACAAAGCGTGGGTGAAGGACGTTAGTAACAATGACTCCCCTGAGGTGCGGCTAGAACAGTGCTGCTTTGCACTGTCTGGTGTGGTTCAACTGGAATGCACAGGGGGAATCTTACTGTGCTTTTAAAAGATATAATTGCGAGGGCGGTTGACCATTTTTATGCAAGGTGATTTGTGCCCAGTGCCCTAAATGTCAACCTGAAGAAATAGAACAAGGCGTGGGGGAGCTAAGTGAGTAACAATGACTCCCTTGAGCTGCGACTAGAGCAGTGCGGCTCTAGCGCTGCCTGGTGCGCTTCAACTGGGATAGATCGGGGTAATCCGACTGTCCATTTAAAACAAATGATTGCGAGGGCCGTTGACCATGCTGACGCAATTTGATTTCTGCCTAGTGCTTTAAACGTGAAATAAATAAATTAAGGAAAGGGCTGGATAAACGACAGGAGTAACTATGACACCCTTTAGGTGCGGCTAGCGCAGTGCAGCTCTTGCGCGGTCTGGTGCGAATGAACTGGCATGGACTGACAGAATCCACTGTCCAAATAAAACAAACCATTCTGGGGGCCGTTGAGCATGCTGACGCAGTGTGATTTCTGCACAGTGCTCTAAATGTCGAAGTGAAAAAATGAAAAAAAAAGCGTGGATAAAAGACAGGAGTAAGAATGACTCCCTTGCAGTGTGGATTGAGCTGTGCCGCTTTGCACTTTCCGTTGCGCTTCAACTGGTATGGACCGGGAGAATCTGACTGTCCATTTAAAACAAAGCATTGCGAGGATTTTTGACCATGCTGATGCAATGTGATCTCTGCCCAGTCCCCTAAATGTCAACGTGATAAAATGCAACAAGGCGAGGGTAAACGAAGAGACTAACAATGATTCCCATGAGGTGGGACTAGAGTAGCGCGGCTTTGCACTGTCTGGTGTGGTTTACCTGGCATGCAACGGGGGAATCTAACTCTGCCACGAAAAGAAATGATTGCGAAGGCCGGTGACCATGCTGACACAATGTGATTTCTGCCCAGTGCTATTTAATGTCAATGTGAAGAAATGCAAAAAAGGTGTGTGTAAGCGATGAGAGTAACAATGACACCCTTGAGGTGTGATTAGAGCAGCGCAGCATTTGCACAGTCTGCTGCACTCCAGCTGGCATAGATCGGGGGAATCCGACTGTCCAATTAAAACAAATGATTGTGAGCGCCGTCGACCATGCTGACGGAAGGTGATTTCTGCCCAGTGCTCTAAACGTCAAAGTGAAGTAAATAAAAAAAAGGACGGATAAACGACAGGAGTAACAATGACTCCCTCGTGGTGCGGCTATCGCAGTGCGGCTATTGCGTGGTCTTGTGCGCCTCAACTGGCATGGACCGGCGGAATCATCATCAGCATAGGCCTGGTTACGCCTACTGCAGGGCAAAGGCCTCTCCCATACATCTCCAACAACCCCGATCATGTACTAAGTGTGGCCATGTCGTCCCCGCAAACTTCTGAATCTCATGCGCCCGCCTAACTTTCTGCCGCCCTCTGCTAAGCTTCTCTTCCCTTGGAATCCATTCCGTAACCCTCAATGACCATCGGTTATCTTCCCTCCTCATTGCGTATCCTGCCCATGCCCCTTTCTTTTTCTTGATTTCAACTAAGATGTCATTAAGTCGCGTTTGTTCCCTCACCCAATCTGCTCTTTTCTTATCCTTGAACGTTACACCTATCATTCTTCTTTCCATAGCTCGTTGTGTCGTCCTCAATATGAGCAGAACCCTTTTCGTAAGCCTCAAGGTTTCTGCCCCATAGGTGAGTGCTGGTAAGACACAGGTATTATATACTTTCCTCTTGAGGGGATAACGGCAACCTGCTATTCATCATCTGAGAATGCCTGCCAAACGCACCCCAGCCCATTCTTGTTCTTCTGAATATTTCTGTCTTATGATCCGCATCCGCTGTCACTACCTGACCTAAGTTGGTGTATTCCCTTACGACTTCCAGTGCCTCGCTGCCTATTGTAAATTGCGGTTTTCTTCGGAGACTGTTAAGCATTACTTTAGTTTCCTGCAGATTAATTTTTAGACCCACTCGTCTGCTTTGCCTATCCAGGTCACTGAACATGCATTGCAATTGGTCCCCTGAGGTACTAAGCAAGGCAATGTCATCAGCGAATCGCGAGTTACCAAGCTATTCTCGATTAACTTTTATTCCCAATTCTTCCCAATCCATGTCTCTGAATACCTCCTGTAAAATAAAATGCCCAAATAAAACAAAGCATTTTGGGGGCCGTTGACCGTGCTGACGCAGTGTGATTTCTGCACAGTGCTCTAAATGTCAAAGTGAAAAAATGAAAAAAAGGTGTGGATAAACGACATGAGTAAGAATGACTCCCTTGCAGTGTGCATTCACCTGTGCCACTTTGCACTTTCCATTGCGCTTCAACTGGTATAGACCGTGGGAATCCGACTGTCCATTTAAAACAAAGCATTGCGGGGACTTTTGACCATGCTGACGCAATGTGATTTCTGCCCAGTCCCCTATATGTCAACTTGATAAAATCAACAAGGCGTGGGTAAACCAAGAGACTAACAATGACTCCCATGAGGTGCGACTAGAGCAGCACAGGTCTGCACTGTCTGGTGTGGCTTACCTGGCATGCACCGCGGGAATCTCACTGTGCACTTAAAACAAACGATTGTGAAGGCTGTTGCCGATGCTGACACAATGTGATTTCTGCCCAGTGCTATTTAATGTCAACGTGAAGAAATGCAAGAAGGTGTGTATGCGATGAGAGTAACAATGACTCCCTCGAGGTGCGACTAGAGCAGTGCGGCTCTTGCGCCGTCTGCTGCACTCCAACTGGCATAGATCGGGGGAATCCGACTGTCCATTTAAAACAAATGATTACGCGGGCCGTTCACCATGCTGACGCAATGTGATTTCTGCCTAGTGCTCTAAACGGCAAAGTGATGAAATAAAGAAATGCCTGGATAAAGGACAGGTGTAAGAGTGACTCCTGTGAGGTGCGGCTGGAGTAGTGCAGCTCTTGCGCGGTATGGTACGCCTCAACTGGCATGGACGGGCGGAATTCACTGTCCAAATGAAACAAAGCATTCTGGGAGCCAGTGCTCTAAATGTCAACGTGAAGAAATGCAAAAAGGTGGGTATAAAGGACAGGAGTAAGAATGACTCCCGTGCAGAGTTTATTGAGCAGTTTCGCTTTGTGCTATCCATTGTGCTTCATTTGGTATGGACCGGTGGAATCCAACTGTCCATTAAAACAAAGCTTTGCGAAGACTTTTGATCATGCTGACGTAATGTGACTTCTGCCCAGCGCTCTAAATGTCAACGTGAAGAAATGCAACAAGGCATGGCTACACAAAGCTAGTAACAATGGCTCTCTTGAGGTGCGGCTAGAGCAGTGTGGCGCTTGCGCTGCCTGGTGCGCTTCAACTGGCATGGACCGGGAGAATCCGACTCTCCAAATAAAACAATGCATTTTGAGGGCCGTTGACCATGCTGACGCAATGTGATTTCTGCCCAGGTCTGTAAATGTCAACGTGCAGAAATGAAAAAAAAGGCGTGGTTAAACGACAGGAGTAAGAATGACTCCCTTGCAGTGTGGATTCAGGAGTGGCGCTTTATGCTATCTGTTGTGCTTCAACTTGCATGGACCGGCTGAAACTGACTGTCCACTTAAAACAAAGCATTGCAAGGACTTTTGACGATGCTGACGCAATGTGATTTGTGCCCAGGGCTCTAAATGTCAATGTGAGGAAATGGAACAAAGCGTGGGTGAAGGACGTTAGTAACAATGACTCCCCTGAGGTGCGGCTAGAACAGTGCTGCTTTGCACTGTCTGGTGTGGTTCAACTGGAATGCACAGGGGGAATCTTACTGTGCTTTTAAAAGATATAATTGCGAGGGCGGTTGACCATTTTTATGCAAGGTGATTTGTGCCCAGTGCCCTAAATGTCAACCTGAAGAAATACAACAAGGCGTGGGGGAGCTAAGTGAGTAACAATGACTCGCTTGAGCTGCGGCTAGAGCAGTGCGGCTCTAGCGCTGCCTGGTGCGCTTCAACTGGGATAGATCGGGGTAATCCGACTGTCCATTTAAAACAAATGATTGCGAGGGCCGTTGACCATGCTGACGCAATTTGATTTCTGCCTAGTGCTTTAAACGTGAAATAAATAAATTAAGGAAAGGGCTGGATAAACGACAGGAGTAACTATGACACCCTTTAGGTGCGGCTAGCGCAGTGCAGCTCTTGCGCGGTCTGGTGCGAATGAACTGGCATGGACTGACAGAATCCACTGTCCAAATAAAACAAACAATTCTGGGGGCCGTTGAGCATGCTGACGCAGTGTGATTTCTGCACAGTGCTCTAAATGTCGAAGGGAAAAAATGAAAAAAAAGCGTGGATAAAAGACAGGAGTAAGAATGACTCCCTTGCAGTGTGGATTGAGCTGTGCCGCTTTGCACTTTCCGTTGCGCTTCAACTGGTATGGACCGGGAGAATCTGACTGTCCATTTAAAACAAAGCATTGCGAGGACTTTTGACCATGCTGATGCAATGTGATCTCTGCCCAGTCCCCTATATGTCAACTTGATAAAATCATCAAGGCGTGGGTAAACGAAGAGACTAACAATGACTCCCATGAGGTGCGACTAGAGCAGCACGGCTCTGCACTGTCTGGTGTGGCTTACCTGGCATGCACCGGGGGAATCTCACTGTGCACTTAAAACAAACGATTGTGAAGGCTGTTGCCGATGCTGACACTATGTGATTTCTGCCCAGTGCTATTTAATGTCAACGTGAAGAAATGCAAGAAGGTGTGTGTAAGCGGTGAGAGTAACAATGACTCCCTTGAGGTGCGACTAGAGCAGTGCAGCTTTTGCACAGTCTGCTGCACTCCAGCTGGCATAGATCGGGGGAATCCGACTGTCCATTTAAAACAAATGATTGCGAGGGCCGTCGGCCATGCTGACGCAATGTGATTTCTGCCCAGTGCTCTACACGTGAAACTGAAGTAAATAAAAAAAGGCATGGATAAACTACAGGAGTCACAATGACTCCCTTGTGGTGCGGCTATCGCAGTGCGGCTCTTGCGTGGTCTTGTGTGCCTCAACTGGCATGGACCGGCGGAATCATCATCAGCATCAGCCTGGTTACGCCTACTGCAGGGCAAAGGCCTCTCCCATACATCTCCAACAACCCCGATCATGTACTATGTGTGGCCATGTCGTCCCTGCAAACTTCTTAATCTCATGCGCCCGCCTAACTTTCTGCCGCCCTCTGCTAAGCTTCCCTTCCCTTGGAATCCATTCCGTAACCCTTAATGACCATCGGTTATCTTCCCTCCTCATTTCGTATCCTGCCCATGCCCATTTCTTTTTCTTGATTTCAACTAAGATGTCATTAACTCGCGTTTGTTCCCTCACCCAATCTGCTCTTTTCTTATCCTTTAACGTTACACCTATCATTCTTCTTTCCATAGCTCGTTGCGTCGTCCTCAATTTGAGCAGAACCCATTTCGTAAGCCTCCAGGTTTCTGCCCCATAGGTGAGTACTGGTAAGACACAGGTATTATATACTTTCCTCTGGAGGGGATAATGGCAACCTGCTAATCATCATATGAGAATGCCTGCCAAACGCACCCCAGCCCATTCTTGTTCTTCTGAATATTTCTGTCTCATGATCCGCATCCGCTGTCACTACCTGCCCTAAGTTGATGTATTCCCTTACGACTTCTAGTGCCTCGCTGCCAATTGTAAATTGCTGTTTTCTTCCGAGACTGTTAAGCATTACTTTAGTTTCCTGCAGATTAATTTTTAGACCCACTCTTCTGCTTTGCCTATCCAGGTCAGTGAACATGCATTGCAATTGGTCCCCTGAGTTACTGAGGAAGGCAATGTCATCAGCGAATCGCGAGTTACTAAGCTATTCTCGATTAACTTTTATCCCCAAATCTTCCCAATCCACGTCTCTGAATACCTCCTGTAAAAAAAATGCCCAAATAAAACAAAGCATTTTGGGGGCCGTTGACCGTGCTGACGCAGTGTGATTTCTGCACAGTGCTCTAAATGTCAAAGTAAAGAAATGAAAAAAAGGTGTGGCGAAACGACATGAGTAAGAATGACTCCCTTGCAGTGTGCATTCAGCTGTGCCGCTTTGCACTTTCCATTGCGCTTGAACTGGTATAGACCGGGGGAATCCGACTGTCGATTTAAAACAAAGCATTGCGGGGACTTTTGACCACGCTGACGCAATGTGATTTCTGCCCAGTCCCCTATATGTCAACTTGATAAAATGCAACAAGGCGTGGGTAAACGAAGAGACTAACAATGACTCCCATGAGGTGCGACTAGAGCAGCACAGGTCTGCACTGTCTGGTGTGGCTTACCTGGCATGCACCGCGGGAATCTCACTGTGCACTTAAAACAAACGATTGTGAAGGCTGTTGCCGATGCTGACACTATGTGATTTCTGCCCAGTGCTATTTAATGTCAACGTGAAGAAATGCAAGAAGGTGTGTATACGATGAGAGTAACAATGACTCCCTCGAGGTGCGACTAGAGCAGTGCGGCTCTTGCGCAGTCTGCTGCACTCCAACTGGCATAGATCGGGGGAATCCGACTGTCCATTTAAAACAAATGATTCGAGGGCCGTTCACCATGCTGACGCAATGTGATTTCTGCCTAGTGCTCTAAACGGCAAAGTGATGAAATAAAGAAATGCCTGGATAAAGGACAGGTGTAAGAGTGACTCCTGTGAGGTGCGGCTGGAGCAGTGCAGCTCTTGCGCGGTATGGTACGCCTCAACTGGCATGGACGGGCGGAATTCACTGTCCAAATGAAACAAAGCATTCTGGGAGCCAGTGCTCTAAATGTCAACGTGAAGAAATGCAAAAAGGTGGGTATAAAGGACAGGAGTAAGAATGACTCCCGTGCAGAGTTTATTGAGCAGTTTCGCTTTGTGCTATCCATTGTGCTTCATTTGGTATGGACCGGTGGAATCCAACTGTCCATTAAAACAAAGCTTTGCGAAGACTTTTTATCATGCTGACGTAATGTGACTTCTGCCCAGCGCTCTAAATGTCAACGTGAAGAAATGCAACAAGGCATGGCTACACAAAGCGAGTAACAATCGCTCTCTTGAGGTGCGGCTAGAGCAGTGTGGCGCTTGCGCTGCCTCGTGCGCTTCAACTGGCATGGACCGGGAGAATCCGACTCTCCAAATAAAACAATGCATTTTGAGGGCCGTTGACCATGCTGACGCAATGTGATTTCTGTCCAGGTCTGTAAATGTCAACGTGCAGAAATGAAAAAAAGGCGTGGTTAAACGACAGGAGTAAGAATGACTCCCTTGCAGTGTGGATTCAGGAGTGGCGCTTTATGCTATCTGTTGTGCATCAACTGGCATGGAGCGGCTGAAACTGACTGTCCACTTAAAACAAAGCATTGCAAGGACTTTTGACGATGCTGACGCAATGTGATTTGTGCCCAGGGCTCTAAATGTCAATGTGAGGAAATGGAACAAAGCGTGGGTGAAGGACGTTAGTAACAATGACTCCCTTGAGGTGCGGCTAGAACAGTGCTGCTTTGCACTGTCTGGTGTGGTTCAACTGGAATGCACAGGGGGAATCTTACTGTGCTTTTAAAAGATATAATTGCGAGGGCGGTTGACCATTTTTATGCAAGGTGATTTGTGCCCAGTGCCCTAAATGTCAACCTGAAGAAATAGAACAAGGCGTGGGGGAGCTAAGTGAGTAACAATGACTCCCTTGAGCTGCGACTAGAGCAGTGCGGCTCTAGCGCTGCCTGGTGCGCTTCAACTGGGATAGATCGGGGTAATCCGACTGTCCATTTAAAACAAATGATTGCGAGGGCCGTTGACCATGCTGACGCAATTTGATTTCTGCCTAGTGCTTTAAACGTGAAATAAATAAATTAGGGAAAGGGATGGATAAACGACAGGAGTAACTATGACACCCTCAAGGTGCGGCTAGCGCAGTGCAGCTCTTGCGCGGTCTGGTGCGAATGAACTGGCATGGACTGACAGAATCCACTGTCCAAATAAAACAAACCATTCTGGGGGCCGTTGAGCATGCTGACGCAGTGTGATTTCTGCACAGTGCTCTAAATGTCGAAGTGAAAAAATGAAAAAAAAGCGTGGATAAAAGACAGGAGTAAGGATGTCTCCCTTGCAGTGTGGATTGAGCTGTGCCGCTTTGCACTTTTCGTTGCGCTTAAACTGGTATGGACCGGGAGAATCTGACTGTCCATTTAAAACAAAGCATTGCGAGGACTTTTGACCATGCTGATGCAATGTGATCTCTGCCCAGTCCCCTAAATGTCAACGTGATAAAATGCAACAAGGCGATGGTAAACGAAGAGACTAAGAATGACTCCCATGAGGTGGGACTAGAGTAGCGCGGCTTTGCACTGTCTGGTGTGGTTTACCTGGCATGCAACGGGGGAATGTAACTCTGCCATGAAAAGAAATGATTGCGAAGGCCGTTGACCATGCTGACACAATGTGATTTCTGCCCAGTGCTATTTAATGTCAATGTGAGGAAATGCAAAAAAGGTGTGTGTAAGCGATGAGAGTAACAATGACACCCTTGAGGTGTGATTAGAGCAGCGCAGCATTTGCACAGTCTGCTGCACTCCAGCTGGCATAGATCGGGGGAATCCGACTGTCCAATTAAAACAAATGATTGTGAGCGCCGTCGACCATGCTGACGGAATGTGATTTCTGCCCAGTGCTCTAAACGTCAAAGTGAAGTAAATAAAAAAAAGGACGGATAAACGACAGGAGTAACAATGACTCCCTCGTGGTGCGGCTATCGCAGTGCGGCTATTGCGTGGTCTTGTGCGCCTCAACTGGCATGGACCGGCGGAATCATCATCAGCATCAGCCTGGTTACGCCTACTGCAGGGCAAAGGCCTCTCCCATACATCTCCAACAACCCCGATCATGTACTAAGTGTGGCCATGTCGTCCCCGCAAACTTCTGAATCTCATGCGCCCGCCTAACTTTCTGCCGCCCTCTGCTAAGCTTCTCTTCCCTTGGAATCCATTCCGTAACCCTCAATGACCATCGGTTATCTTCCCTCCTCATTGCGTATCCTGCCCATGCCCCATTCTTTTTCTTGATTTCAACTAAGATGTCATTAAGTCGCGTTTGTTCCCTCACCCAATCTGCTCTTTTCTTATCCTTGAACGTTACACCTATCATTCTTCTTTCCATAGCTCGTTGTGTCGTCCTCAATATGAGCAGAACCCTTTTCGTAAGCCTCAAGGTTTCTGCCCCATAGGTGAGTGCTGGTAAGACACAGGTATTATATACTTTCCTCTTGAGGGGATAACGGCAACCTGCTATTCATCATCTGAGAATGCCTGCCAAACGCACCCCAGCCCATTCTTGTTCTTCTGAATATTTCTGTCTTATGATCCGCATCCGCTATCACTACCTGACCTAAGTTGGTGTATTCCCTTACGACTTCCAGTGCCTCGCTGCCTATTGTAAATTGCGGTTTTCTTCGGAGACTGTTAAGCATTACTTTAGTTTCCTGCAGATTAATTTTTAGACCCACTCTTCTGCTTTGCCTATCCAGGTCACTGAACATGCATTGCAATTGGTCCCCTGAGGTACTAAGCAAGGCAATGTCATCAGCGAATCGCGAGTTACCAAGCTATTCTCGATTAACTTTTATCCCCAATTCTTCCCAATCCATGTCTCTGAATACCTCCTGTAAAATAAAATGCCCAAATAAAACAAAGCATTTTGGGGGCCGTTGACCGTGCTGACGCAGTGTGATTTCTGCACAGTGCTCTAAATGTCAAAGTGAAAAAATGAAAAAAAGGTGTGGATAAACGACATGAGTAAGAATGACTCCCTTGCAGTGTGCATTCAGCTGTGCCGCTTTGCACTTTCCATTGCGCTTCAACTGGTATAGACCGGGGGAATCCGACTGTCCATTTAAAACAAAGCATTGCGGGGACTTTTGACCATGCTGACGCAATGTGATTTCTGCCCAGTCCCCTATATGTCAACTTGATAAAATCAACAAGGCGTGGGTAAACGAAGAGACTAACAATGACTCCCATGAGGTGCGACTAGAGCAGCACAGCTTTGCACTGTCTGGTGTGGTTTACCTGTCATGCACCGGGGGAATCTCACTGTGCACTTAAAACAAATGATTGTGAAGGCTGTTGCCGATGCTGACACAATGTGATTTCTGCCCAGTGCTATTTAATGTCAACGTGAAGAAATGCAAGAAGGTGTGTATGCGATGAGAGTAACAATGACTCCCTCGAGGTGCGACTAGAGCAGTGCGGCTCTTGCGCAGTCTGCTGCACTCCAACTGGCATAGATCGGGGGAATCCGACTGTCCATTTAAAACAAATAATTGCGTGGGCCGTTCACCATGCTGACGCAATGTGATTTCTGCCTAGTGCTCTAAACGGCAAAGTGATGAAATAAAGAAATGCCTGGATAAAGGACAGGTGTAAGAGTGACTCCTGTGAGGTGCGGCTGGAGCAGTGCAGCTCTTGCGCGGTATGGTACGCCTCAACTGGCATGGACGGGCGGAATTCACTGTCCAAATGAAACAAAGCATTCTGGGAGCCAGTGCTCTAAATGTCAACGTGAAGAAATGCAAAAAGGTGGGTATAAAGGACAGGAGTAAGAATGACTCCCATGCAGAGTTTATTGAGCAGTTTCGCTTTGTGCTATCCATTGTGCTTCATTTGGTATGGACCGGTGGAATCCAACTGTCCATTAAAACAAAGCTTTGTGAAGACTTTTGATCATGCTGACGTAATGTGACTTCTGCCCAGCGCTCTAAATGTCAACGTGAAGAAATGCAACAAGGCATGGCTACACAAAGCGAGTAACAATGGCTCTCTTGAGGTGCGGCTAGAGCAGTGTGGCGCTTGCGCTGCCTGGTGCGCTTCAACTGGCATGGACCGGGAGAATCCGACTCTCCAAATAAAACAATGCATTTTGAGGGCCGTTGACCATGCTGACGCAATGTGATTTCTGCCCAGGTCTGTAAATGTCAACGTGCAGAAATGAAAAAAAAGGCGTGGTTAAACGACAGGAGTAAGAATGACTCCCTTGCAGTGTGGATTCAGGAGTGGCGCTTTATGCTATCTGTTGTGCTTCAACTGGCATGGACCGGCTGAAACTGACTGTCCACTTAAAACAAAGCATTGCAAGGACTTTTGACGATGCTGACGCAATGTGATTTGTGCCCAGGGCTCTAAATGTCAATGTGAGGAAATGGAACAAAGCGTGGGTGAAGGACGTTAGTAACAATGACTCCCCTGAGGTGCGGCTAGAACAGTGCTGCTTTGCACTGTCTGGTGTGGTTCAACTGGAATGCACAGGGGGAATCTTACTGTGCTTTTAAAAGATATAATTGCGAGGGCGGTTGACCATTTTTATGCAAGGTGATTTGTGCCCAGTGCCCTAAATGTCAACCTGAAGAAATAGAACAAGGCGTGGGGGAGCTAAGTGAGTAACAATGACTCCCTTGAGCTGCGGCTAGAGCAGTGCGGCTCTAGCGCTGCCTGGTGCGCTTCAACTGGGATAGATCGGGGTAATCCGACTGTCCATTTAAAACAAATGATTGCGAGGGCCGTTGACCATGCTGACGCAATTTGATTTCTGCCTAGTGCTTTAAACGTGAAATAAATAAATTAAGAAAAGGGCTGGTTAAACGACAGGAGTAACTATGACACCCTTTAGGTGCGGCTAGCGCAGTGCAGCTCTTGCGCGGTCTGGTGCGAATGAACTGGCATGGACTGACAGAATCCACTGTCCAAATAAAACAAACCATTCTGGGGGCCGTTGAGCATGCTGACGCAGTGTGATTTCTGCACAGTGCTCTAAATGTCGAAGTGAAAAAATGAAAAAAAAAGCGTGGATAAAAGACAGGAGTAAGAATGACTCCCTTGCAGTGTGGATTGAGCTGTGCCGCTTTGCACTTTCCGTTGCGCTTCAACTGGTATGGACCGGGAGAATCCGACTGTCCATTTAAAACAAAGCATTGCGGGGACTTTTGACCATGCTGACGCAATGTGATTTCTGCCCAGTCCCCTATATGTCAACTTGATAAAATCAACAAGGCGTGGGTAAACGAAGAGACTAACAATGACTCCCATGAGGTGCGACTAGAGCAGCACAGCTTTGCACTGTCTGGTGTGGTTTACCTGTCATGCACCGGGGGAATCTCACTGTGCACTTAAAACAAATGATTGTGAAGGCTGTTGCCGATGCTGACACAATGTGATTTCTGCCCAGTGCTATTTAATGTCAACGTGAAGAAATGCAAGAAGGTGTGTATGTGATGAGAGTAACAATGACTCCCTCGAGGTGCGACTAGAGTAGTGCGGCTCTTGCACAGTCTGCTGCACTCCAACTGGCATAGATCGGGGGAATCCGACTGTCCATTTAAAACAATGATTACGCGGGCCGTTCACCATGCTGACGCAATGTGATTTCTGCCTAGTGCTCTAAACGGCAAAGTGATGAAATAAAGAAATGCCTGGATAAAGGACAGGTGTAAGAGTGACTCCTGTGAGGTGCGGCTGGAGCAGTGCAGCTCTTGCGCGGTATGGTACGCCTCAACTGGCATGGACGGGCGGAATTCACTGTCCAAATGAAACAAAGCATTCTGGGAGCCAGTGCTCTAAATGTCAACGTGAAGAAATGCAAAAAGGTGGGTATAAAGGACAGGAGTAAGAATGACTCCCGTGCAGAGTTTATTGAGCAGTTTCGCTTTGTGCTATCCATTGTGCTTCAGTTGGTATGGACCGGTGGAATCCAACTGTCCATTAAAACAAAGCTTTGCGAAGACTTTTGATCATGCTGACGTAATGTGACTTCTGCCCAGCGCTCTAAATGTCAACGTGAAGAAATGCAACAAGGCATGGCTACACAAAGCGAGTAACAATGGCTCTCTTGAGGTGCGGCTAGAGCAGTGTGGCGCTTGCGCTGCCTAGTGCGCTTCAACTGGCATGGACCGGGAGAATCCGACTCTCCAAATAAAACAATGCATTTTGAGGGCCGTTGACCATGCTGACGCAATGTGATTTCTGCCCAGGTCTGTAAATGTCAACGTGCAGAAATGAAAAAAAAGGCGTGGTTAAACGACAGGAGTAAGAATGACTCCCTTGCAGTGTGGATTCAGGAGTGGCGCTTTATGCTATCTGTTGTGCTTCAACTGGCATGGACCGGCTGAAACTGACTGTCCACTTAAAACAAAGCATTGCAAGGACTTTTGACGATGCTGACGCAATGTGATTTGTGCCCAGGGCTCTAAATGTCAATGTGAGGAAATGGAACAAAGCGTGGGTGAAGGACGTTAGTAACAATGACTCCCCTGAGGTGCGGCTAGAACAGTGCTGCTTTGCACTGTCTGGTGTGGTTCAACTGGAATGCACAGGGGGAATCTTACTGTGCTTTTAAAAGATATAATTGCGAGGGCGGTTGACCATTTTTATGCAAGGTGATTTGTGCCCAGTGCCCTAAATGTCAACCTGAAGAAATAGAACAAGGCGTGGGGGAGCTAAGTGAGTAACAATGACTCCCTTGAGCTGCGGCTAGAGCAGTGCGGCTCTAGCGCTGCCTGGTGCGCTTCAACTGGGATAGATCGGGGTAATCCGACTGTCCATTTTAAACAAATGATTGCGAGGGCCGTTGACCATGCTGACGCAATTTGATTTCTGCCTAGTGCTTTAAACGTGAAATAAATAAATTAAGAAAAGGGCTGGATAAACGACAGGAGTAACTATGACACCCTTTAGGTGCGGCTAGCGCAGTGCAGCTCTTGCGCGGTCTGGTGCGAATGAACTGGCATGGACTGACAGAATCCACTGTCCAAATAAAACAAACCATTCTGGGGGCCGTTGAGCATGCTGACGCAGTGTGATTTCTGCACAGTGCTCTAAATGTCGAAGTGAAAAAATGAAAAAAAAGCGTGGATAAAAGACAGGAGTAAGAATGACTCCCTTGCAGTGTGGATTGAGCTGTGCCGCTTTGCACTTTCCGTTGCGCTTCAACTGGTATGGACCGGGAGAATCTGACTGTCCATTTAAAACAAAGCATTGCGAGGACTTTTGACCATGCTGATGCAATGTGATCTCTGCCCAGTCTCCTATATGTCAACTTGATAAAATCATCAAGGCGTGGGTAAACGAAGAGACTAACAATGACTCCCATGAGGTGCGACTAGAGCAGCGCGGCTCTGCACTGTCTGGTGTGGCTTACCTGGCATGCACCGGGGGAATCTCACTGTGCACTTAAAACAAATGATTGTGAAGGCTGTTGCCGATGCTGACACTATGTGATTTCTGCCCAGTGCTATTTAATGTCAACGTGAAGAAATGCAAGAAGGTGTGTGTAAGCGGTGAGAGTAACAATGACTCCCTTGAGGTGCGACTAGAGCAGTGCAGCTTTTGCACAGTCTGCTGCACTCCAGCTGGCATAGATCGGGGGAATCCGACTGTCCATTTAAAACAAATGATTGCGAGGGCCGTCGGCCATGCTGACGCAATGTGATTTCTGCCCAGTGCTCTACACGTGAAACTGAAGTAAATAAAAAAGGCATGGATAAACTACAGGAGTCACAATGACTCCCTTGTGGTGCGGCTATCGCAGTGCGGCTCTTGCGTGGTCTTGTGTGCCTCAACTGGCATGGACCGGCGGAATCATCATCAGCATCAGCCTGGTTACGCCTACTGCAGGGCAAAGGTGTCTCCCATACATCTCCAGCAACCCCGATCATGTACTATGTGTGGCCATGTCGTCCCTGCAAACTTCTTAATCTCATGCGCCCGCCTAACTTTCTGCCGCCCTCTGCTAAGCTTCCCTTCCCTTGGAATCCATTCCGTAACCCTTAATGACCATCGGTTATCTTCCCTCCTCATTTCGTATCCTGCCCATGCCCATTTCTTTTTCTTGATTTCAACTAAGATGTCATTAACTCGCGTTTGTTCCCTCACCCAATCTGCTCTTTTCTTATCCTTTAACGTTACACCTATCATTCTTCTTTCCATAGCTCGTTGCGTCGTCCTCAATTTGAGCAGAAACCATTTCGTAAGCCTCCAGGTTTCTGCCCCATAGGTGAGTACTGGTAAGACACAGGTATTATATACTTTCCTCTGGAGGGGATAATGGCAACCTGCTAATCATCATCTGAGAATGCCTGCCAAACGCACCCCAGCCCATTCTTGTTCTTCTGAATATTTCTGTCTCATGATCCGCATCCGCTGTCACTACCTGCCCTAAGTTGATGTATTCCCTTACGACTTCTAGTGCCTCGCTGCCAATTGTAAATTGCTGTTTTCTTCCGAGACTGTTAAGCATTACTTTAGTTTCCTGCAGATTAATTTTAGACCCACTCTTCTGCTTTGCCTATCCAGGTCAGTGAACATGCATTGCAATTGGTCCCCTGAGGTACTAAGGAAGGCAATGTCATCAGCGAATCGCGAGTTACTAAGCTATTCTCGATTAACTTTTATCCCCAAATCTTCCCAATCCATGTCTCTGAATACCTCCTGTAAAATAAAATGCCCAAATAAAACAAAGCATTTTGGTGGCCGTTGACCGTGCTGACGCAGTGTGATTTCTGCACAGTGCTCTAAATGTCAAAGTAAAGAAATGAAAAAAAGGTGTGGATAAACGACATGAGTAAGAATGACTCCCTTGCAGTGTGCATTCAGCTGTGCCGCTTTGCACTTTCCATTGCGCTTGAACTGGTATAGACCGGGGGAATCCGACTGTCGATTTAAAACAAAGCATTGCGGGGACTTTTGACCACGCTGACGCAATGTGATTTCTGCCCAGTCCCCTATATGTCAACTTGATAAAATGCAACAAGGCGTGGGTAAACGAAGAGACTAACAATGACTCCCATGAGGTGCGACTAGAGCAGCAAAGGTCTGCACTGTCTGGTGTGGCTTACCTGGCATGCACCGCGGGAATCTCACTGTGCACTTAAAACAAACGATTGTGAAGGCTGTTGCCGATGCTGACACTATGTGATTTCTGCCCAGTGCTATTTAATGTCAACGTGAAGAAATGCAAGAAGGTGTGTATGCGATGAGAGTAACAATGACTCCCTCGAGGTGCGACTAGAGCAGTGCGGCTCTTGCGCAGTCTGCTGCACTCCAACTGGCATAGATCGGGGGAATCCGACTGTCCATTTAAAACAAATGATTACGCGGGCCGTTCACCATGCTGACGCAATGTGATTTCTGCCTAGTGCTCTAAACGGCAAAGTGATGAAATAAAGAAATGCCTGGATAAAGGACAGGTGTAAGAGTGACTCCTGTGAGGTGCGGCTGGAGCAGTGCAGCTCTTGCGCGGTATGGTACGACTCAACTGGCATGGACGGGCGGAATTCACTGTCCAAATGAAACAAAGCATTCTGGGAGCCAGTGCTCTAAATGTCAACGTGAAGAAATGCAAAAAGGTGGGTATAAAGGACAGGAGTAAGAATGACTCCCGTGCAGAGTTTATTGAGCAGTTTCGCTTTGTGCTATCCATTGTGCTTCATTTGGTATGGACCGGTGGAATCCAACTGTCCATTAAAACAAAGCTTTGCGAAGACTTTTGATCATGCTGACGTAATGTGACTTCTGCCCATCGCTCTAAATGTCAACGTGAAGAAATGCAACAAGGCATGGCTACACAAAGCGAGTAACAATGGCTCTCTTGAGGTGCGGCTAGAGCAGTGTGGCGCTTGCGCTGCCTGGTGCGCTTCAACTGGCATGGACCGGGAGAATCCGACTCTCCAAATAAAACAATGCATTTTGAGGGCCGTTGACCATGCTGACGCAAATTGATTTCTGCCCAGGTCTGTAAATGTCAACGTGCAGAAATGAAAAAAAAGGCGTGGTTAAACGACAGGAGTAAGAATGACTCCCTTGCAGTGTGGATTCAGGAGTGGCGCTTTATGCTATCTGTTGTGCTTCAACTGGCATGGACCGGCTGAAACTGACTGTCCACTTAAAACAAAGCATTGCAAGGACTTTTGACGATGCTGACGCAATGTGATTTGTGCCCAGGGCTCTAAATGTCAATGTGAGGAAATGGAACAAAGCGTGGGTGAAGGACGTTAGTAACAATGACTCCCCTGAGGTGCGGCTAGAACAGTGCTGCTTTGCACTGTCTGGTGTGGTTCAACTGGAATGCACAGGGGGAATCTTACTGTGCTTTTAAAAGATATAATTGCGAGGGCGGTTGACCATTTTTATGCAAGGTGATTTGTGCCCAGTGCCCTAAATGTCAACCTGAAGAAATAGAACAAGGCGTGGGGGAGCTAAGTGAGTAACAATGACTCCCTTGAGCTGCGGCTAGAGCAGTGCGGCTCTAGCGCTGCCTGGTGCGCTTCAACTGGGATAGATCGGGGTAATCCGACTGTCCATTTAAAACAAATGATTGCGAGGGCCGTTGACCATGCTGACGCAATTTGATTTCTGCCTAGTGCTTTAAACGTGAAATAAATAAATTAAGAAAAGGGCTGGATAAACGACAGGAGTAACTATGACACCCTTTAGGTGCGGCTAGCGCAGTGCAGCTCTTGCGCGGTCTGGTGCGAATGAACTGGCATGGACTGACAGAATCCACTCTCCAAATAAAACAAACCATTCTGGGGGCCGTTGAGCATGCTGACGCAGTGTGATTTCTGCACAGTGCTCTAAATGTCGAAGTGAAAAAATGAAAAAAAAAGCGTGGATAAAAGACAGGAGTAAGAATGACTCCCTTGCAGTGTGGATTGAGCTGTGCCGCTTTGCACTTTCCGTTGCGCTTCAACTGGTATGGACCGGGAGAATCCGACTGTCCATTTAAAACAAAGCATTGCGAAGACTTTTGATCATGCTGACGTAATGTGACTTCTGCCCAGCGCTCTAAATGTCAACGTGAAGAAATGCAACAAGGCATGGCTACACAAAGCGAGTAACAATGGCTCTCTTGAGGTGCGGCTAGAGCAGTGTGGCGCTTGCGCTGCCTGGTGCGCTTCAACTGGCATGGACCGGGAGAATCCGACTCTCCAAATAAAACAATGAATTTTGAGGGCCGTTGACCATGCTGACGCAATGTGATTTCTGCCCAGGTCTGTAAATGTCAACGTGCAGAAATGAAAAAAAAAGGCGTGGTTAAACGACAGGAGTAAGAATGACTCCCTTGCAGTGTGGATTCAGGAGTGGCGCTTTATGCTATCTGTTGTGCTTCAACTGGCATGGACCGGCTGAAACTGACTGTCCACTTAAAACAAAGCATTGCAAGGACTTTTGACGATGCTGACGCAATGTGATTTGTGCCCAGGGCTCTAAATGTCAATGTGAGGAAATGGAACAAAGCGTGGGTGAAGGACGTTAGTAACAATGACTCCCCTGAGGTGCGGCTAGAACAGTGCTGCTTTGCACTGTCTGGTGTGGTTCAACTGGAATGCACAGGCGGAATCTTACTGTGCTTTTAAAAGATATAATTGCGAGGGCGGTTGACCATTTTTATGCAAGGTGATTTGTGCCCAGTGCCCTAAATGTCAACCTGAAGAAATAGAACAAGGCGTGGGGGAGCTAAGTGAGTAACAATGACTCCCTTGAGCTGCGGCTAGAGCAGTGCGGCTCTAGCGCTGCCTGGTGCGCTTCAACTGGGATAGATCGGGGTAATCCGACTGTCCATTTAAAACAAATGATTGCGAGGGCCGTTGACCATGCTGACGCAATTTGATTTCTGCCTAGTGCTTTAAACGTGAAATAAATAAATTAAGAAAAGGGCTGGATAAACGACAGGAGTAACTATGACACCCTTTAGGTGCGGCTAGCGCAGTGCAGCTCTTGCGCGGTCTGGTGCGAATGAACTGGCATGGACTGACAGAATCCACTGTCCAAATAAAACAAACCATTCTGGGGGCCGTTGAGCATGCTGACGCAGTGTGATTTCTGCACAGTGCTCTAAATGTCGAAGTGAAAAAATGAAAAAAAAGCGTGGATAAAAGACAGGAGTAAGAATGACTCCCTTGCAGTGTGGATTGAGCTGTGCCGCTTAGCACTTTTCGTTGCGCTTCAACTGGTATGGACCGGGAGAATCTGACTGTCCATTTAAAACAAAGCATTGCGAGGACTTTTGACCATGCTGATGCAATGTGATCTCTGCCCAGTCCCCTATATGTCAACTTGATAAAATCATCAAGGCGTGGGTAAACGAAGAGACTAACAATGACTCCCATGAGGTGCGACTAGAGCAGCACGGCTCTGCACTGTCTGGTGTGGCTTACCTGGCATGCACCGGGGGAATCTCACTGTGCACTTAAAACAAATGATTGTGAAGGCTGTTGCCGATGCTGACACTATGTGATTTCTGCCCAGTGCTATTTAATGTCAACGTGAAGAAATGCAAGAAGGTGTGTGTAAGCGGTGAGAGTAACAATGACTCCCTTGAGGTGCGACTAGAGCAGTGCAGCTTTTGCACAGTCTGCTGCACTCCAGCTGGCATAGATCGGGGGAATCCGACTGTCCATTTAAAACAAATGATTGCGAGGGCCGTCGGCCATGCTGACGCAATGTGATTTCTGCCCAGTGCTCTACACGTGAAACTGAAGTAAATAAAAAAGGCATGGATAAACTACAGGAGTCACAATGACTCCCTTGTGGTGCGGCTATCGCAGTGCGGCTCTTGCGTGGTCTTGTGTGCCTCAACTGGCATGGACCGGCGGAATCATCATCAGCATCAGCCTGGTTGCGCCTACTGCAGGGCAAAGGCCTCTCCCATACATCTCCAACAACCCCGATCATGTACTATGTGTGGCCATGTCGTCCCTGCAAACTTCTTAATCTCATGCGCCCGCCTAACTTTCTGCCGCCCTCTGCTAAGCTTCCCTTCCCTTGGAATCCATTCCGTAACCCTTAATGACCGTCGGTTATCTTCCCTCCTCATTTCGTATCCTGCCCATGCCCATTTCTTTTTCTTGATTTCAACTAAGATGTCATTAACTCGCGTTTGTTCCCTCACCCAATCTGCTCTTTTCTTATCCTTTAACGTTACACCTATCATTCTTCTTTCCATAGCTCGTTGCGTCGTCCTCAATTTGAGCAGAACCCATTTCGTAAGCCTCCAGGTTTCTGCCCCATAGGTGAGTACTGGTAAGACACAGGTATTATATACTTTCCTCTGGAGGGGATAATGGCAACCTGCTAATCATCATCTGAGAATGCCTGCCAAACGCACCCCAGCCCATTCTTGTTCTTCTGAATATTTCTGTCTCATGATCCGCATCCGCTGTCACTACCTGCCCTAAGTTGATGTATTCCCTTACGACTTCTAGTGCCTCGCTGCCAATTGTAAATTGCTGTTTTCTTCCGAGACTGTTAAGCATTACTTTAGTTTCCTGCAGATTAATTTTTAGACCCACTCTTCTGCTTTGCCTATCCAGGTCAGTGAACATGCATTGCAATTGGTCCCCTGAGGTACTGAGGAAGGCAATGTCATCAGCGAATCGCGAGTTACTAAGCTATTCTCGATTAACTTTTATCCCCAAATCTTCCCAATCCATGTCTCTGAATACCTCCTGTAAAATAAAATGCCCAAATAAAACAAAGCATTTTGGGGGCCGTTGACCGTGCTGACGCAGTGTGATTTCTGCACAGTGCTCTAAATGTCAAAGTGAAAAAATGAAAAAAAGGTGTGGATAAACGACATGAGTAAGAATGACTCCCTTGCAGTGTGCATTCAGCTGTGCCGCTTTGCACTTTCCATTGCGCTTGAACTGGTATAGACCGGGGGAATCCGACTGTCGATTTAAAACAAAGCATTGCGGGGACTTTTGACCACGCTGACGCAATGTGATTTCTGCCCAGTCCCCTATATGTCAACTTGATAAAATGCAACAAGGCGTGGGTAAACGAAGAGACTAACAATGACTCCCATGAGGTGCGACTAGAGCAGCACAGGTCTGCACTGTCTGGTGTGGCTTACCTGGCATGCACCGCGGGAATCTCACTGTGCACTTAAAACAAACTATTGTGAAGGCTGTTGCCGATGCTGACACTATGTGATTTCTGCCCAGTGCTATTTAATGTCAACGTGAAGAAATGCAAGAAGGTGTGTATGCGATGAGAGTAACAATGACTCCCTCGAGGTGCGACTAGAGCAGTGCGGCTCTTGCGCAGTCTGCTGCACTCCAACTGGCATAGATCGGGGGAATCCGACTGTCCATTTAAAACAAATAATTGCGTGGGCCGTTCACCATGCTGACGCAATGTGATTTCTGCCTAGTGCTCTAAACGGCAAAGTGATGAAATAAAGAAATGCCTGGATAAAGGACAGGTGTAAGAGTGACTCCTGTGAGGTGCGGCTGGAGCAGTGCAGCTCTTGCGCGGTATGGTACGCCTCAACTGGCATGGACGGGCGGAATTCACTGTCCAAATGAAACAAAGCATTCTGGGAGCCAGTGCTCTAAATGTCAACGTGAAGAAATGCAAAAAGGTGGGTATAAAGGACAGGAGTAAGAATGACTCCCGTGCAGAGTTTATTGAGCAGTTTCGCTTTGTGCTATCCATTGTGCTTCATTTGGTATGGACCGGTGGAATCCAACTGTCCATTAAAACAAAGCTTTGCGAAGACTTTTGATCATGCTGACGTAATGTGACTTCTGCCCAGCGCTCTAAATGTCAACGTGAAGAAATGCAACAAGGCATGGCTACACAAAGCGAGTAACAATCGCTCTCTTGAGGTGCGGCTAGAGCAGTGTGGCGCTTGCGCTGCCTGGTGCGCTTCAACTGGCATGGACCGGGAGAATCCGACTCTCCAAATAAAACAATGCATTTTGAGGGCCGTTGACCATGCTGACGCAATGTGATTTCTGCCCAGGTCTGTAAATATCAACGTGCAGAAATGAAAAAAAGGCGTGGTTAAACGACAGGAGTAAGAATGACTCCCTTGCAGTGTGGATTCAGGAGTGGCGCTTTATGCTATCTGTTGTGCATCAACTGGCATGGAGCGGCTGAAACTGACTGTCCACTTAAAACAAAGCATTGCAAGGACTTTTGACGATGCTGACGCAATGTGATTTGTGCCCAGGGCTCTAAATGTCAATGTGAGGAAATGGAACAAAGCGTGGGTGAAGGACGTTAGTAACAATGACTCCCTTGAGGTGCGGCTAGAACAGTGCTGCTTTGCACTGTCTGGTGTGGTTCAACTGGAATGCACAGGGGGAATCTTACTGTGCTTTTAAAAGATATAATTGCGAGGGCGGTTGACCATTTTTATGCAAGGTGATTTGTGCCCAGTGCCCTAAATGTCAACCTGAAGAAATAGAACAAGGCGTGGGGGAGCTAAGTGAGTAACAATGACTCCCTTGAGCTGCGACTAGAGCAGTGCGGCTCTAGCGCTGCCTGTTGCACTTCAACTGGGATAGATCGGGGTAATCCGACTGTCCATTTAAAACAAATGATTGCGAGGGCCGTTGACCATGCTGACGCAATTCGATTTCTGCCTAGTGCTTTAAACGTGAAATAAATAAATTAAGGAAAGGGCTGGATAAACGACAGGAGTAACTATGACACCCTTTAGGTGCGGCTAGCGCAGTGCAGCTCTTGCGCGGTCTGGTGCGAATGAACTGGCATGGACTGACAGAATCCACTGTCCAAATAAAACAAACCATTCTGGGGGCCGTTGAGCATGCTGACGCAGTGTGATTTCTGCACAGTGCTCTAAATGTCGAAGTGAAAAAATGAAAAAAAAAGCGTGGATAAAAGACAGGAGTAAGAATGACTCCCTTGCAGTGTGGATTGAGCTGTGCCGCTTTGCACTTTCCGTTGCGCTTCAACTGGTATGGACCGGGAGAATCTGACTGTCCATTTAAAACAAAGCATTGCGAGGACTTTTGACCATGCTGATGCAATGTGATCTCTGCCCAGTCCCCTAAATGTCAACGTGATAAAATGCAACAAGGCGAGGGTAAACGAAGAGACTAACAATGACTCCCATGAGGTGGGACTAGAGTAGCGCGGCTTTGCACTGTCTGGTGTGGTTTACCTGGCATGCAACGGGGGAATCTAACTCTGCCATGAAAAGAAATGATTGCGAAGGCCGTTGACCATGCTGACACAATGTGATTTCTGCCCAGTGCTATTTAATGTCAATGTGAAGAAATGCAAAAAAGGTGTGTGTAAGCGATGAGAGTAACAATGACAGCCTTGAGGTGTGATTAGAGCAGCGCAGCATTTGCACAGTCTGCTGCACTCCAGCTGGCATAGATCGGGGGAATCCGACTGTCCAATTAAAACAAATGATTGTGAGCGCCGTCGACCATGCTGACGGAATGTGATTTCTGCCCAGTGCTCTAAACGTCAAAGTGAAGTAAATAAAAAAAAGGACGGATAAACGACAGGAGTAACAATGACTCCCTCGTGGTGCGGCTATCGTAGTGCGGCTATTGCGTGGTCTTGTGCGCCTCAACTGGCATGGACCGGCGGAATCATCATCAGCATAGGCCTGGTTACGCCTACTGCAGGGCAAAGGCCTCTCCCATACATCTCCAACAACCCCGATCATGTACTAAGTGTGGCCATGTCGTCCCCGCAAACTTCTGAATCTCATGCGCCCGCCTAACTTTCTGCCGCCCTCTGCTAAGCTTCTCTTCCCTTGGAATCCATTCCGTAACCCTCAATGACCATCGGTTATCTTCCCTCCTCATTGCGTATCCTGCCCATGCCCCTTTCTTTTTCTTGATTTCAACTAAGATGTCATTAAGTCGCGTTTGTTCCATCACCCAATCTGCTCTTTTCTTATCCTTGAACGTTACACCTATCATTCTTCTTTCCATAGCTCGTTGTGTCGTCCTCAATATGAGCAGAACCCTTTTCGTAAGCCTCAAGGTTTCTGCCCCATAGGTGAGTGCTGGTAAGACACAGGTATTATATACTTTCCTCTTGAGGGGATAACGGCAACCTGCTATTCATCATCTGAGAATGCCTGCCAAACGCACCCCAGCCCATTCTTGTTCTTCTGAATATTTCTGTCTTATGATCCGCATCCGCTGTCACTACCTGACCTAAGTTGGTGTATTCCCTTACGACTTCCAGTGCCTCGCTGCCTATTGTAAATTGCGGTTTTCTTCGGAGACTGTTAAGCATTACTTTAGTTTCCTGCAGATTAATTTTTAGACCCACTCTTCTGCTTTGCCTATCCAGGTCACTGAACATGCATTGCAATTGGTCCCCTGAGGTACTAAGCAAGGCAATGTCATCAGCGAATCGCGAGTTACCAAGCTATTCTCGATTAACTTTTATCCCCAATTCTTCCCAATCCATGTCTCTGAATACCTCCTGTAAAATAAAATGCCCAAATAAAACAAAGCATTTTGGGGGCCGTTGACCGTGCTGACGCAGTGTGATTTCTGCACAGTGCTCTAAATGTCAAAGTGAAAAAATGAAAAAAAGGTGTGGATAAACGACATGAGTAAGAATGACTCCCTTGCAGTGTGCATTCACCTGTGCCGCTTTGCACTTTCCATTGCGCTTCAACTGGTATAGACCGGGGGAATCCGACTGTCCATTTAAAACAAAGCATTGCGGGGACTTTTGACCATGCTGACGCAATGTGATTTCTGCCCAGTCCCCTATATGTCAACTTGATAAAATCAACAAGGCGTGGGTAAACGAAGAGACTAACAATGACTCCCATGAGGTGCGACTAGAGCAGCACAGCTTTGCACTGTCTGGTGTGGTTTGCCTGTCATGCACCGGGGGAATCTCACTGTGCACTTAAAACAAATGATTGTGAAGGCTGTTGCCGATGCTGACACAATGTGATTTCTGCCCAGTGCTATTTAATGTCAACGTGAAGAAATGCAAGAAGGTGTGTATGCGATGAGAGTAACAATGACTCCCTCGAGGTGCGACTAGAGCAGTGCGGCTCTTGCGCAGTCTGCTGCACTCCAACTGGCATAGATCGGGGGAATCCGACTGTCCATTTAAAACAAATGATTACGCGGGCCGTTCACCATGCTGACGCAATGTGATTTCTGCCTAGTGCTCTAAACGGCAAAGTGATGAAATAAAGAAATGCCTGGATAAAGGACAGGTGTAAGAGTGACTCCTGTGAGGTGCGGCTGGAGCAGTGCAGCTCTTGCGCGGTATGGTACGCCTCAACTGGCATGGACGGGCGGAATTCACTGTCCAAATGAAACAAAGCATTCTGGGAGCCAGTGCTCTAAATGTCAACGTGAAGAAATGCAAAAAGGTGGGTATAAAGCACAGGAGTAAGAATGACTCCCGTGCAGAGTTTATTGAGCAGTTTCGCTTTGTGCTATCCATTGTGCTTCATTTGGTATGGACCGGTGGAATCCAACTGTCCATTAAAACAAAGCTTTGCGAAGACTTTTGATCATGCTGACGTAATGTGACTTCTGCCCAGCGCTCTAAATGTCAACGTGAAGAAATGCAACAAGGCATGGCTACACAAAGCGAGTAACAATGGCTCTCTTGAGGTGCGGCTAGAGCAGTGTGGCGCTTGCGCTGCCTGGTGCGCTTCAACTGGCATGGACCGGGAGAATCCGACTCTCCAAATAAAACAATGCATTTTGAGGGCCGTTGACCATGCTGACGCAATGTGATTTCTGCCCAGGTCTGTAAATGTCAACGTGCAGAAATGAAAAAAAAAGGCGTGGTTAAACGACAGGAGTAAGAATGACTCCCTTGCAGTGTGGATTCAGGAGTGGCGCTTTATGCTATCTGTTGTGGTTCAACTGGCATGGACCGGCTGAAACTGACTGTCCACTTAAAACAAAGCATTGCAAGGACTTTTGACGATGCTGACACAATGTGATTTGTGCCCAGGGCTCTAAATGTCAATGTGAGGAAATGGAACAAAGCGTGGGTGAAGGACGTTAGTAACAATGACTCCCCTGAGGTGCGGCTAGAACAGTGCTGCTTTGCACTGTCTGGTGTGGTTCAACTGGAATGCACAGGGGGAATCTTACTGTGCTTTTAAAAGATATAATTGCGAGGGCGGTTGACCATTTTTATGCAAGGTGATTTGTGCCCAGTGCCCTAAATGTCAACCTGAAGAAATAGAACAAGGCGTGGGGGAGCTAAGTGAGTAACAATGACTCCCTTGAGCTGCGGCTAGAGCAGTGTGGCTCTAGCGCTGCCTGGTGCGCTTCAACTGGGATAGATCGGGGTAATCCGACTGTCCATTTAAAACAAATGATTGCGAGGGCCGTTGACCATGCTGACGCAATTTGATTTCTGCCTAGTGCTTTAAACGTGAAATAAATAAATTAAGGAAAGGGCTGGATAAACGACAGGAGTAACTATGACACCCTTTAGGTGCGGCTAGCGCAGTGCAGCTCTTGCGCGGTCTGGTGCGAATGAACTGGCATGGACTGACAGAATCCACTGTCCAAATAAAACAAACCATTCTGGGGGCCGTTGAGCATGCTGACGCAGTGTGATTTCTGCACAGTGCTCTAAATGTCGAAGTGAAAAAATGAAAAAAAAGCGTGGATAAAAGACAGGAGTAAGAATGACTCCCTTGCAGTGTGGATTGAGCTGTGCCGCTTTGCACTTTCCGTTGCGCTTCAACTGGTATGGACCGGGAGAATCTGACTGTCCATTTAAAACAAAGCATTGCGAGGACTTTTGACCATGCTGATGCAATGTGATCTCTGCCCAGTCCCCTATATGTCAACTTGATAAAATCATCAAGGCGTGGGTAAACGAAGAGACTAACAATGACTCCCATGAGGTGCGACTAGAGCAGCACGGCTCTGCACTGTCTGGTGTGGCTTACCTGGCATGCACCGGGGGAATCTCACCGTGCACTTAAAACAAATGATTGTGAAGGCGGTTGCCGATGCTGACACTATGTGATTTCTGCCCAGTGCTATTTAATGTCAACGTGAAGAAATGCAAGAAGGTGTGTGTAAGCGGTGAGAGTAACAATGACTCCCTTGAGGTGCGACTAGAGCAGTGCAGCTTTTGCACAGTCTGCTGCACTCCAGCTGGCATAGATCGGGGGAATCCGACTGTCCATTTAAAACAAATGATTGCGAGGGCCGTCGGCCATGCTGACGCAATGTGATTTCTGCCCAGTGCTCTAAACGTCAAAGTGAAGTAAATAAAAGAAAGGACGGATAAACGACAAGAGTAACAATGACTCCCTCGTGGTGCGGCTATCGCAGTGCGGCTATTCCGTGGTCTTGTGCGCCTCAACTGGCATGGACCGGCGGAATCATCATCAGCATAGGCCTGGTTACGCCTACTGCAGGGCAAAGGCCTCTCCCATACATCTCCAACAACCCCGATCATGTACTAAGCGTGGCCATGTCGTCCCCGCAAACTTCTGAATCTCATGCGCCCGCCTAACTTTCTGCCGCCCTCTGCTAAGCTTCTCTTCCCTTGGAATCCATTCCGTAACCCTCAATGACCATCGGTTATCTTCCCTCCTCATTGCGTATCCTGCCCATGCCCCTTTCTTTTTCTTGATTTCAACTAAGATGTCACTAAGTCGCGTTTGTTCCCTCACCCAATCTGCTCTTTTCTTATCCTTGAACGTTACACCTATCATTCTTCTTTCCATAGCTCGTTGTGTCGTCCTCAATATGAGCAGAACCCTTTTCGTAAGCCTCAAGGTTTCTGCCCCATAGGTGAGTGCTGGTAAGACACAGGTATTATATACTTTCCTCTTGAGGGGATAACGGCAACCTGCTATTCATCATCTGAGAATGCCTGCCAAACGCACCCCAGCCCATTCTTGTTCTTCTGAATATTTCTGTCTTATGATCCGCATCCGCTGTCACTACCTGACCTAAGTTGGTGTATTCCCTTACGACTTCCAGTGCCTCGCTGCCTATTGTAAATTGCGGTTTTCTTCGGAGACTGTTAAGCATTACTTTAGTTTCCTGCAGATTAATTTTTAGACCCACTCTTCTGCTTTGCCTATCCAGGTCACTGAACATGCATTGCAATTGGTCCCCTGAGGTACTAAGCAAGGCAATGTCATCAGCGAATCGCGAGTTACCAAGCTATTCTCGATTAACTTTTATCCCCAATTCTTCCCAATCCATGTCTCTGAATACCTCCTGTAAAATAAAATGCCCAAATAAAACAAAGCATTTTGGGGGCCGTTGACCGTGCTGACGCAGTGTGATTTCTGCACAGTGCTCTAAATGTCAAAGTGAAAAAATGAAAAAAAGGTGTGGATAAACGACATGAGTAAGAATGACTCCCTTGCAGTGTGCATTCAGCTGTGCCGCTTTGCACTTTCCATTGCGCTTCAACTGGTATAGACCGGGGGAATCCGACTGTCCATTTAAAACAAAGCATTGCGGGGACTTTTGACCATGCTGACGCAATGTGATTTCTGCCCAGTCCCCTATATGTCAACTTGATAAAATCAACAAGGCGTGGGTAAACGAAGAGACTAACAATGACTCCCATGAGGTGCGACTAGAGCAGCACAGCTTTGCACTGTCTGGTGTGGTTTGCCTGTCATGCACCGGGGGAATCTCACTGTGCACTTAAAACAAATGATTGTGAAGGCTGTTGCCGATGCTGACACAATGTGATTTCTGCCCAGTGCTATTTAATGTCAACGTGAAGAAATGCAAGAAGGTGTGTATGCGATGAGAGTAACAATGACTCCCTCGAGGTGCGACTAGAGCAGTGCGGCTCTTGCGCAGTCTGCTGCACTCCAACTGGCATAGATCGGGGGAATCCGACTGTCCATTTAAAACAAATGATTACGCGGGCCGTTCACCATGCTGACGCAATGTGATTTCTGCCTAGTGCTCTAAACGGCAAAGTGATGAAATAAAGAAATGCCTGGATAAAGGACAGGTGTAAGAGTGACTCCTGTGAGGTGCGGCTGGAGCAGTGCAGCTCTTGCGCGGTATGGTACGCCTCAACTGGCATGGACGGGCGGAATTCACTGTCCAAATGAAACAAAGCATTCTGGGAGCCAGTGCTCTAAATGTCAACGTGAAGAAATGCAAAAAGGTGGGTATAAAGGACAGGAGTAAGAATGACTCCCGTGCAGAATTTATTGAGCAGTTTCGCTTTGTGCTATCCATTGTGCTTCATTTGGTATGGACCGGTGGAATCCAACTGTCCATTAAAACAAAGCTTTGCGAATACTTTTGATCATGCTGACGTAATGTGACTTCTGCCCAGCGCTCTAAATGTCAACGTGAAGAAATGCAACAAGGCATGGCTACACAAAGCGAGTAACAATGGCTCTCTTGAGGTGCGGCTAGAGCAGTGTGGCGCTTGCGCTGCCTGGTGCGCTTCAACTGGCATGGACCGGGAGAATCCGACTCTCCAAATAAAACAATGCATTTTGAGGGCCGTTGACCATGCTGACGCAATGTGATTTCTGCCCAGGTCTGTAAATGTCAACGTGCAGAAATGAAAAAAAAGGCGTGGTTAAACGACAGGAGTAAGAATGACTCCCTTGCAGTGTGGATTCAGGAGTGGCGCTTTATGCTATCTGTTGTGCTTCAACTGGCATGGACCGGCTGAAACTGACTGTCCACTTAAAATAAAGCATTGCAAGGACTTTTAACGATGCTGACGCAATGTGATTTGTGCCCAGGGCTCTAAATGTCAATGTGAGGAAATGGAACAAAGCGTGGGTGAAGGACGTTAGTAACAATGACTCCCCTGAGGTGCGGCTAGAACAGTGCTGCTTTGCACTGTCTGGTGTGGTTCAACTGGAATGCACAGGGGGAATCTTACTGTGCTTTTAAAAGATATAATTGCGAGGGCGGTTGACCAGTTTTATGCAAGGTGATTTGTGCCCAGTGCCCTAAATGTCAACCTGAAGAAATAGAACAAGGCGTGGGGGAGCTAAGTGAGTAACAATGACTCCCTTGAGCTGCGGCTAGAGCAGTGCGGCTCTAGCGCTGCCTGGTGCGCTTCAACTGGGATAGATCGGGGTAATCCGACTGTCCATTTAAAACAAATGATTGCGAGGGCCGTTGACCATGCTGACGCAATTTGATTTCTGCCTAGTGCTTTAAACGTGAAATAAATAAATTAAGGAAAGGGCTGGATAAACGACAGGAGTAACTATGACACCCTTTAGGTGCGGCTAGCGCAGTGCAGCTCTTGCGCGGTCTGGTGCGAATGAACTGGCATGGACTGACAGAATCCACTGTCCAAATAAAACAAACCATTCTGGGGGCCGTTGAGCATGCTGACGCAGTGTGATTTCTGCACAGTGCTCTAAATGTCGAAGTGAAAAAATGAAAAAAAAGCGTGGATAAAAGACAGGAGTAAGAATGACTCCCTTGCAGTGTGGATTGAGCTGTGCCGCTTTGCACTTTCCGTTGCGCTTCAACTGGTATGGACCGGGAGAATCTGACTGTCCATTTAAAACAAAGCATTGCGAGGACTTTTGACCATGCTGATGCAATGTGATCTCTGCCCAGTCCCCTATATGTCAACTTGATAAAATCATCAAGGCGTGGGTAAACGAAGAGACTAACAATGACTCCCATGAGGTGCGACTAGAGCAGCACGGCTCTGCACTGTCTGGTGTGGCTTACCTGGCATGCACCGGGGGAATCTCACCGTGCACTTAAAACAAATGATTGTGAAGGCTGTTGCCGATGCTGACACTATGTGATTTCTGCCCAGTGCTATTTAATGTCAACGTGAAGAAATGCAAGAAGGTGTGTGTAAGCGGTGAGAGTAACAATGACTCCCTTGAGATGCGACTAGAGCAGTGCAGCTTTTGCACAGTCTGCTGCACTCCAGCTGGCATAGATCGGGGGAATCCGACTGTCCATCTAAAACAAATGATTGCGAGGGCCGTCGGCCATGCTGACGCAATGTGATTTCTGCCCAGTGCTCTAAACGTCAAAGTGAAGTAAATAAAAGAAAGGACGGATACACGACAAGAGTAACAATGACTCCCTCGTGGTGCGGCTATCGCAGTGCGGCTATTGCGTGGTCTTGTGCGCCTCAACTGGCATGGACCGGCGGAATCATCATCAGCATAGGCCTGGTTACGCCTACTGCAGGGAAAAGGCCTCTCCCATACATCTCCAACAACCCCGATCATGTACTAAGTGTGGCTATGTCGTCCCCGCAAACTTCTGAATCTCATGCGCCCGCCTAACTTTCTGCCGCCCTCTGCTAAGCTTCTCTTCCCTTGGAATCCATTCCGTAACCCTCAATGACCATCGGTTATCTTCCCTCCTCATTGCGTATCCTGCCCATGCCCCTTTCTTTTTCTTGATTTCAACTAAGATGTCACTAAGTCGCGTTTGTTCCCTCACCCAATCTGCTCTTTTCTTATCCTTGAACGTTACACCTATCATTCTTCTTTCCATAGCTCGTTGTGTCGTCCTCAATATGAGCAGAACCCTTTTCGTAAGCCTCAAGGTTTCTGCCCCATAGGTGAGTGCTGGTAAGAAACAGGTATTATATACTTTCCTCTTGAGGGGATAACGGCAACCTGCTATTCATCATCTGAGAATGCCTGCCAAACGCACCCCAGCCCATTCTTGTTCTTCTGAATATTTCTGTCTTATGATCCGCATCCGCTGTCACTACCTGACCTAAGTTGGTGTATTCCCTTACGACTTCCAGTGCCTCGCTGCCTATTGTAAATTTCGGTTTTCTTCGGAGACTGTTAAGCATTACTTTAGTTTCCTGCAGATTAATTTTTAGACCCACTCTTCTGCTTTGCCTATCCAGGTCACTGAACATGCATTGCAATTGGTCCCCTGAGGTACTAAGGAAGGCAATGTCATCAGCGAATCGCGAGTTACCAAGCTATTCTCGATTAACTTTTAACCCCAATTCTTCCCAATCCATGTCTCTGAATACCTCCTGTAAAATAAAATGCCCAAATAAAACAAAGCATTTTGGGGGCCGTTGACCGTGCTGACGCAGTGTGATTTCTGCACAGTGCTCTAAATGTCAAAGTGAAAAAATGAAAAAAAGGTGTGGATAAACGACATGAGTAAGAATGACTCCCTTGCAGTGTGCATTCAGCTGTGCCGCTTTGCACTTTCCATTGCGCTTCAACTGGTATAGACCGGGGGAATCCGACTGTCCATTTAAAACAAAGCATTGCGGGGACTTTTGACCATGCTGACGCAATGTGATTTCTGCCCAGTCCCCTATATGTCAACTTGATAAAATCAACAAGGCGTGGGTAAACGAAGAGACTAACAATGACTCCCATGAGGTGCGACTAGAGCAGCACAGCTTTGCACTGTCTGGTGTGGTTTGCCTGTCATGCACCGGGGGAATCTCACTGTGCACTTAAAACAAATGATTGTGAAGGCTGTTGCCGATGCTGACACAATGTGATTTCTGCCCAGTGCTATTTAATGTCAACGTGAAGAAATGCAAGAAGGTGTGTATGCGATGAGAGTAACAATGACTCCCTCGAGGTGCGACTAGAGCAGTGCGGCTCTTGCGCAGTCTGCTGCACTCCAACTGGCATAGATCGGGGGAATCCGACTGTCCATTTAAAACAAATGATTACGCGGGCCGTTCACCATGCTGACGCAATGTGATTTCTGCCTAGTGCTCTAAACGGCAAAGTGATGAAATAAAGAAATGCCTGGATAAAGGACAGGTGTAAGAGTGACTCCTGTGAGGTGCGGCTGGAGCAGTGCAGCTCTTGCGTGGTATGGTACGCCTCAACTGGCATGGACGGGCGGAATTCTCTGTCCAAATGAAACAAAGCATTCTGGGAGCCAGTGCTCTAAATGTCAACGTGAAGAAATGCAAAAAGGTGGGTATAAAGGACAGGAGTAAGAATGACTCCCGTGCAGAGTTTATTGAGCAGTTTCGCTTTGTGCTATCCATTGTGCTTCATTTGGTATGGACCGGTGGAATCCAACTGTCCATTAAAACAAAGCTTTGCGAAGACTTTTGATCATGCTGACGTAATGTGACTTCTGCCCAGCGCTCTAAATGTCAACGTGAAGAAATGCAACAAGGCATGGCTACACAAAGCGAGTAACAATGGCTCTCTTGAGGTGCGGCTAGAGCAGTGTGGCGCTTGCGCTGCCTGGTGCGCTTCAACTGGCATGGACCGGGAGAATCCGACTCTCCAAATAAAACAATGCATTTTGAGGGCCGTTGACCATGCTGACGCAATGTGATTTCTGCCCAGGTCTGTAAATGTCAACGTGCAGAAATGAAAAAAAAGGCGTGGTTAAACGACAGGAGTAAGAATGACTCCCTTGCAGTGTGGATTCAGGAGTGGCGCTTTATGCTATCTGTTGTGCTTCAACTGGCATGGACCGGCTGAAACTGACTGTCCACTTAAAACAAAGCATTGCAAGGACTTTTGACGATGCTGACGCAATGTGATTTGTGCCCAGGGCTCTAAATGTCAATGTGAGGAAATGGAACAAAGCGTGGGTGAAGGACGTTAGTAACAATGACTCCCCTGAGGTGCGGCTAGAACAGTGCTGCTTTGCACTGTCTGGTGTGGTTCAACTGGAATGCACAGGGGGAATCTTACTGTGCTTTTAAAAGATATAATTGCGAGGGCGGTTGACCAGTTTTATGTAAGGTGATTTGTGCCCAGTGCCCTAAATGTCAACCTGAAGAAATAGAACAAGGCGTGGGGGAGCTAAGTGAGTAACAATGACTCCCTTGAGCTGCGGCTAGAGCAGTGCGGCTCTAGCGCTGCCTGGTGCGCTTCAACTGGGATAGATCGGGGTAATCCGACTGTCCATTTAAAACAAATGATTGCGAGGGCCGTTGACCATGCTGACGCAATTTGATTTCTGCCTAGTGCTTTAAACGTGAAATAAATAAATTAAGGAAAGGGCTGGATAAACGACAGGAGTAACTATGACACCCTTTAGGTGCGGCTAGCGCAGTGCAGCTCTTGCACGGTCTGGTGCGAATGAACTGGCATGGACTGACAGAATCCACTGTCCAAATAAAACAAAACCATTCTGGGGGCCGTTGAGCATGCTGACGCAGTGTGATTTCTGCACAGTGCTCTAAATGTCGAAGTGAAAAAATGAAAAAAAAAGCGTGGATAAAAGACAGGAGTAAGAATGACTCCCTTGCAGTGTGGATTGAGCTGTGCCGCTTTGCACTTTCCGTTGCGCTTCAACTGGTATGGACCGGGAGAATCTGACTGTCCATTTAAAACAAAGCATTGCGAGGACTTTTGACCATGCTGATGCAATGTGATCTCTGCCCAGTCCCCTATATGTCAACTTGATAAAATCATCAAGGCGTGGGTAAACGAAGAGACTAACAATGACTCCCATGAGGTGCGACTAGAGCAGCACGGCTCTGCACTGTCTGGTGTGGCTTACCTGGCATGCACCGGGGGAATCTCACCGTGCACTTAAAACAAATGATTGTGAAGGCTGTTGCCGATGCTGACACTATGTGATTTCTGCCCAGTGCTATTTAATGTCAACGTGAAGAAATGCAAGAAGGTGTGTGTAAGCGGTGAGAGTAACAATGACTCCCTTGAGGTGCGACTAGAGCAGTGCAGCTTTTGCACAGTCTGCTGCACTCCAGCTGGCATAGATCGGGGGAATCCGACTGTCCATTTAAAACAAATGATTGCGAGGGCCGTCGGCCATGCTGACGCAATGTGATTTCTGCCCAGTGCTCTCCACGTGAAACTGAAGTAAATAAAAAAAGGCACGGATAAACTACAGGAGTCACAATGACTCCCTTGTGGTGCGGCTATCGCAGTGCGGCTCTTGCGTGGTCTTGTGTGCCTCAACTGGCATGGACCGGCGGAATCATCATCAGCATAGGCCTGGTTACGCCTACTGCAGGGCAAAGGCCTCTCCCATACATCTCCAACAACCCCGATCATGTACTATGTGTGGCCATGTCGTCCCCGCAAACTTCTGAATCTCATGCGCCCGCCTAACTTTCTGCCGCCCTCTGCTAAGCTTCTCTTCCCTTGGAATCCATTCCGTAACCCTCAATGACCATCGGTTATCTTCCCTCCTCATTGCGTATCCTGCCCATGCCCCTTTCTTTTTCTTGATTTCAACTAAGATGTCACTAAGTCGCGTTTGTTCCCTCACCCAATCTGCTCTTTTCTTATCCTTGAACGTTACACCTATCATTCTTCTTTCCATAGCTCGTTGTGTCGTCCTCAATATGAGCAGAACCCTTTTCGTAAGCCTCAAGGTTTCTGCCCCATAGGTGAGTGCTGGTAAGACACAGGTATTATATACTTTCCTCTTGAGGGGATAACGGCAACCTGCTATTCATCATCTGAGAATGCCTGCCAAACGCACCCCAGCCCATTCTTGTTCTTCTGAATATTTCCGTCTTATGATCCGCATCCGCTGTCACTACCTGACCTAAGTTGGTGTATTCCCTTACGACTTCCAGTGCCTCGCTGCCTATTGTAAATTTCGGTTTTCTTCGGAGACTGTTAAGCATTACTTTAGTTTCCTGCAGATTAATTTTTAGACCCACTCTTCTGCTTTGCCTATCCAGGTCACTGAACATGCATTGCAATTGGTCCCCTGAGGTACTAAGGAAGGCAATGTCACCAGCGAATCGCGAGTTACCAAGCTATTCTCGATTAACTTTTAACCCCAATTCTTCCCAATCCATGTCTCTGAATACCTCCTGTAAAATAAAATGCCCAAATAAAACAAAGCATTTTGGGGGCCGTTGACCGTGCTGACGCAGTGTGATTTCTGCACAGTGCTCTAAATGTCAAAGTGAAAAAATGAAAAAAAGGTGTGGATAAACGACATGAGTAAGAATGACTCCCTTGCAGTGTGCATTCAGCTGTGCCGCTTTGCACTTTCCATTGCGCTTCAACTGGTATAGACCGGGGGAATCCGACTGTCCATTTAAAACAAAGCATTGCGGGGACTTTTGACCATGCTGACGCAATGTGATTTCTGCCCAGTCCCCTATATGTCAACTTGATAAAATCAACAAGGCGTGGGTAAACGAAGAGACTAACAATGACTCCCATGAGGTGCGACTAGAGCAGCACAGCTTTGCACTGTCTGGTGTGGTTTGCCTGTCATGCACCGGGGGAATCTCACTGTGCACTTAAAACAAATGATTGTGAAGGCTGTTGCCGATGCTGACACAATGTGATTTCTGCCCAGTGCTATTTAATGTCAACGTGAAGAAATGCAAGAAGGTGTGTATGCGATGAGAGTAACAATGACTCCCTCGAGGTGCGACTAGAGCAGTGCGGCTCTTGCGCAGTCTGCTGCACTCCAACTGGCATAGATCGGGGGAATCCGACTGTCCATTTAAAACAAATGATTACGCGGGCCGTTCACCATGCTGACGCAATGTGATTTCTGCCTAGTGCTCTAAACGGCAAAGTGATGAAATAAAGAAATGCCTGGATAAAGGACAGGTGTAAGAGTGACTCCTGTGAGGTGCGGCTGGAGCAGTGCAGCTCTTGCGTGGTATGGTACGCCTCAACTGGCATGGACGGGCGGAATTCTCTGTCCAAATGAAACAAAGCATTCTGGGAGCCAGTGCTCTAAATGTCAACGTGAAGAAATGCAAAAAGGTGGGTATAAAGGACAGGAGTAAGAATGACTCCCGTGCAGAGTTTATTGAGCAGTTTCGCTTTGTGCTATCCATTGTGCTTCATTTGGTATGGACCGGTGGAATCCAACTGTCCATTAAAACAAAGCTTTGCGAAGACTTTTGATCATGCTGACGTAATGTGACTTCTGCCCAGCGCTCTAAATGTCAACGTGAAGAAATGCAACAAGGCATGGCTACACAAAGCGAGTAACAATGGCTCTCTTGAGGTGCGGCTAGAGCAGTGTGGCGCTTGCGCTGCCTGGTGCGCTTCAACTGGCATGGACCGGGAGAATCCGACTCTCCAAATAAAACAATGCATTTTGAGGGCCGTTGACCATGCTGACGCAATGTGATTTCTGCCCAGGTCTGTAAATGTCAACGTGCAGAAATGAAAAAAAAGGCGTGGTTAAACGACAGGAGTAAGAATGACTCCCTTGCAGTGTGGATTCAGGAGTGGCGCTTTATGCTATCTGTTGTGCTTCAACTGGCATGGACCGGCTGAAACTGACTGTCCACTTAAAACAAAGCATTGCAAGGACTTTTGACGATGCTGACGCAATGTGATTTGTGCCCAGGGCTCTAAATGTCAATGTGAGGAAATGGAACAAAGCGTGGGTGAAGGACGTTAGTAACAATGACTCCCCTGAGGTGCGGCTAGAACAGTGCTGCTTTGCACTGTCTGGTGTGGTTCAACTGGAATGCACAGGGGGAATCTTACTGTGCTTTTAAAAGATATAATTGCGAGGGCGGTTGACCAGTTTTATGCAAGGTGATTTGTGCCCAGTGCCCTAAATGTCAACCTGAAGAAATAGAACAAGGCGTGGGGGAGCTAAGTGAGTAACAATGACTCCCTTGAGCTGCGGCTAGAGCAGTGCGGCTCTAGCGCTGCCTGGTGCGCTTCAACTGGGATAGATCGGGGTAATCCGACTGTCCATTTAAAACAAATGATTGCGAGGGCCGTTGACCATGCTGACGCAATTTGATTTCTGCCTAGTGCTTTAAACGTGAAATAAATAAATTAAGGAAAGGGCTGGATAAACGACAGGAGTAACTATGACAACCTTTAGGTGCGGCTAGCGCAGTGCAGCTCTTGCACGGTCTGGTGCGAATGAACTGGCATGGACTGACAGAATCCACTGTCCAAATAAAACAAAACCATTCTGGGGGCCGTTGAGCATGCTGACGCAGTGTGATTTCTGCACAGTGCTCTAAATGTCGAAGTGAAAAAATGAAAAAAAAAGCGTGGATAAAAGACAGGAGTAAGAATGACTCCCTTGCAGTGTGGATTGAGCTGTGCCGCTTTGCACTTTCCGTTGCGCTTCAACTGGTATGGACCGGGAGAATCTGACTGTCCATTTAAAACAAAGCATTGCGAGGACTTTTGACCATGCTGATGCAATGTGATCTCTGCCCAGTCCCCTATATGTCAACTTGATAAAATCATGAAGGCGTGGGTAAACGAAGAGACTAACAATGACTCCCATGAGGTGCGACTAGAGCAGCACGGCTCTGCACTGTCTGGTGTGGCTTACCTGGCATGCACCGGGGGAATCTCACCGTGCACTTAAAACAAATGATTGTGAAGGCTGTTGCCGATGCTGACACTATGTGATTTCTGCCCAGTGCTATTTAATGTCAACGTGAAGAAATGCAAGAAGGTGTGTGTAAGCGGTGAGAGTAACAATGACTCCCTTGAGGTGCGACTAGAGCACTGCAGCTTTTGCACAGTCTGCTGCACTCCAGCTGGCATAGATCGGGGGAATCCGACTGTCCATTTAAAACAAATGATTGCGAGGGCCGTCGGCCATGCTGACGCAATGTGATTTCTGCCCAGTGCTCTAAACGTCAAAGTGAAGTAAATAAAAGAAAGGACGGATAAACGACAAGAGTAACAATGACTCCCTCGTGGAGCGGCTATCGCAGTGCGGCTATTGCGTGGTCTTGTGCGCCTCAACTGGCATGGACCGGCGGAATCATCATCAGCATAGGCCTGGTTACGCCTACTGCAGGGCAAAGGCCTCTCCCATACATCTCCAACAACCCCGATCATGTACTAAGTGTGGCTATGTCGTCCCCGCAAACTTCTGAATCTCATGCGCCCGCCTAACTTTCTGCCGCCCTCTGCTAAGCTTCTCTTCCCTTGGAATCCATTCCGTAACCCTCAATGACCATCGGTTATCTTCCCTCCTCATTGCGTATCCTGCCCATGCCCCTTTCTTTTCCTTGATTTCAACTAAGATGTCACTAAGTCGCGTTTGTTCCCTCACCCAATCTGCTCTTTTCTTATCCTTGAACGTTACACCTATCATTCTTCTTTCCATAGCTCGTTGTGTCGTCCTCAATATGAGCAGAACCCTTTTCGTAAGCCTCAAGGTTTCTGCCCCATAGGTGAGTGCTGGTAAGACACAGGTATTATATACTTTCCTCTTGAGGGGATAACGGCAACCTGCTATTCATCATCTGAGAATGCCTGCCAAACGCACCCCAGCCCATTCTTGTTCTTCTGAATATTTCCGTCTTATGATCCGCATCCGCTGTCACTACCTGACCTAAGTTGGTGTATTCCCTTACGACTTCCAGTGCCTCGCTGCCTATTGTAAATTTCGGTTTTCTTCGGAGACTGTTAAGCATTACTTTAGTTTCCTGCAGATTAATTTTTAGACCCACTCTTCTGCTTTGCCTATCCAGGTCACTGAACATGCATTGCAATTGGTCCCCTGAGGTACTAAGGAAGGCAATGTCACCAGCGAATCGCGAGTTACCAAGCTATTCTCGATTAACTTTTAACCCCAATTCTTCCCAATCCATGTCTCTGAATACCTCCTGTAAAATAAAATGCCCAAATAAAACAAAGCATTTTGGGGGCCGTTGACCGTGCTGACGCAGTGTGATTTCTGCACAGTGCTCTAAATGTCAAAGTGAAAAAATGAAAAAAAGGTGTGGATAAACGACATGAGTAAGAATGACTCCCTTGCAGTGTGCATTCAGCTGTGCCGCTTTGCACTTTCCATTGCGCTTCAACTGGTATAGACCGGGGGAATCCGACTGTCCATTTAAAACAAAGCATTGCGGGGACTTTTGACCATGCTGACGCAATGTGATTTCTGCCAAGTCCCCTATATGTCAACTTGATAAAATCAACAAGGCGTGGGTAAACGAAGAGACTAACAATGACTCCCATGAGGTGCGACTAGAGCAGCACAGCTTTGCACTGTCTGGTGTGGTTTGCCTGTCATGCACCGGGGGAATCTCACTGTGCACTTAAAACAAATGATTGTGAAGGCTGTTGCCGATGCTGACACAATGTGATTTCTGCCCAGTGCTATTTAATGTCAACGTGAAGAAATGCAAGAAGGTGTGTATGCGATGAGAGTAACAATGACTCCCTCGAGGTGCGACTAGAGCAGTGCGGCTCTTGCGCAGTCTGCTGCACTCCAACTGGCATAGATCGGGGGAATCCGACTGTCCATTTAAAACAAATGATTACGCGGGCCGTTCACCATGCTGACGCAATGTGATTTCTGCCTAGTGCTCTAAACGGCAAAGTGATGAAATAAAGAAATGCCTGGATAAAGGACAGGTGTAAGAGTGACTCCTGTGAGGTGCGGCTGGAGCAGTGCAGCTCTTGCGTGGTATGGTACGCCTCAACTGGCATGGACGGGCGGAATTCACTGTCCAAATGAAACAAAGCATTCTGGGAGCCAGTGCTCTAAATGTCAACATGAAGAAATGCAAAAAGGTGGGTATAAAGGACAGGAGTAAGAATGACTCCCGTGCAGAGTTTATTGAGCAGTTTCGCTTTGTGCTATCCATTGTGCTTCATTTGGTATGGACCGGTGGAATCCAACTGTCCATTAAAACAAAGCTTTGCGAAGACTTTTGATCATGCTGACGTAATGTGACTTCTGCCCAGCGCTCTAAATGTCAACGTGAAGAAATGCAACAAGGCATGGCTACACAAAGCGAGTAACAATGGCTCTCTTGAGGTGCGGCTAGAGCAGTGTGGCGCTTGCGCTGCCTGGTGCGCTTCAACTGGCATGGACCGGGAGAATCCGACTCTCCAAATAAAACAATGCATTTTGAGGGCCGTTGACCATGCTGACGCAATGTGATTTCTGCCCAGGTCTGTAAATGTCAACGTGCAGAAATGAAAAAAAAAGGCGTGGTTAAACGACAGGAGTAAGAATGACTCCCTTGCAGTGTGGATTCAGGAGTGGCGCTTTATGCTATCTGTTGTGCTTCAACTGGCATGGACCGGCTGAAACTGACTGTCCACTTAAAACAAAGCATTGCAAGGACTTTTGACGATGCTGACGCAATGTGATTTGTGCCCAGGGCTCTAAATGTCAATGTGAGGAAATGGAACAAAGCGTGGGTGAAGGACGTTAGTAACAATGACTCCCCTGAGGTGCGGCTAGAACAGTGCTGCTTTGCACTGTCTGGTGTGGTTCAACTTGAATGCACAGGGGGAATCTTACTGTGCTTTTAAAAGATATAATTGCGAGGGCGGTTGACCATTTTTATGCAAGGTGATTTGTGCCCAGTGCCCTAAATGTCAACCTGAAGAAATAGAACAAGGCGTAGGGGAGCTAAGTGAGTAACAATGACTCCCTTGAGCTGCGGCTAGAGCAGTGCGGCTCTAGCGCTGCCTGGTGCGCTTCAACTGGGATAGATCGGGGTAATCCGACTGTCCATTTAAAACAAATGATTGCGAGGGCCGTTGACCATGCTGACGCAATTTGAGTTCTGCCTAGTGCGTTAAACGTGAAATAAATAAATTAAGGAAAGGGCTGGATAAACGACAGGAGTAACTATGACACCCTTTAGGTGCGGCTAGAGCAGTGCAGCTCTTGCGCGGTCTGGTGCGAATGAACTGGCATGGACTGACAGAATCCACTGTCCAAATAAAACAAACCATTCTGGGGGCCGTTGAGCATGCTGACGCAGTGTGATTTCTGCACAGTGCTCTAAATGTCGAAGTGAAAAAATGAAAAAAAAGCGTGGATAAAAGACAGGAGTAAGAATGACTCCCTTGCAGTGTGGATTGAGCTGTGCCGCTTTGCACTTTCCGTTGCGCTTCAACTGGTATGGACCGGGAGAATCTGACTGTCCATTTAAAACAAAGCATTGCGAGGACTTTTGACCATGCTGATGCAATGTGATCTCTGCCCAGTCCCCTATATGTCAACTTGATAAAATCATCATGGCGTGGGTAAACGAAGAGACTAACAATGACTCCCATGAGGTGCGACTAGAGCAGCACGGCTCTGCACTGTCTGGTGTGGCTTACCTGGCATGCACCGGGGGAATCTCACTGTGCACTTAAAACAAATGATTGTGAAGGCTGTTGCCGATGCTGACACTATGTGATTTCTGCCCAGTGCTATTTAATGTCGACGTGAAGAAATGCAAGAAGGTGTGCGTAAGCGGTGAGAGTAACAATGACTCCCTTGAGGTGCGACTAGAGCAGTGCAGCTTTTGCACAGTCTGCTGCACTCCAGCTGGCATAGATCGGGGGAATCCGACTGTCCATTTAAAACAAATGATTGCGAGGGCCGTCGGCCATGCTGACGCAATGTGATTTCTGCCCAGTGCTATTTAATGTCAACGTGAAGAAATGCAAGAAGGTGTGTGTAAGCGGTGAGAGTAACAATGACTCCCTTGAGGTGCGACTAGAGCAGTGCAGCTTTTGCACAGTCTGCTGCACTCCAGCTGGCATAGATCGGGGGAATCCGACTGTCCATTTAAAACAAATGATTGCGAGGGCCGTCGGCCATGCTGACGCAATGCGATTTCTGCCCAGTGCTCTAAACGTCAAAGTGAAGTAAATAAAAAAAAGGACGGATAAACGACAAGAGTAACAATGACTCCCTCGTGGTGCGGCTATCGCAGTGCGGCTATTGCCTGGTCTTGTGCGCCTCAACTGGCATGGACCGGCGGAATCATCATCAGCATAGGCCTGGTTACGCCTACTGCAGGGCAAAGGCCTCTCCCATACATCTCCAACAACCCCGATCATGTACTAAGTGTGGCCATGTCGTCCCCGCAAACTTCTGAATCTCATGCGCCCGCCTAACTTTCTGCCGCCCTCTGCTAAGCTTCTCTTCCCTTGGAATCCATTCCGTAACCCTCAATGACCATCGGTTATCTTCCGTCCTCATTGCGTATCCTGCCCATGCCCCTTTCTTTTTCTTGATTTCAACTAAGATGTCACTAAGTCGCGTTTGTTCCCTCACCCAATCTGCTCTTTTCTTATCCTTGAACGTTACACCTATCATTCTTCTTTCCATAGCTCGTTGTGTCGTCCTCAATATGAGCAGAACCCTTTTCGTAAGCCTCAAGGTTTCTGCCCCATAGGTGAGTGCTGGTAAGACACAGGTATTATATACTTTCCTCTTGAGGGGATAACGGCAACCTGCTATTCATCATCTGAGAATGCCTGCCAAACGCACCCCAGCCCATTCTTGTTCTTCTGAATATTTCTGTCTTATGATCCGCATCCGCTGTCACTACCTGACCTAAGTTGGTGTATTCCCTTACGACTTCCAGTGCCTCGCTGCCTATTGTATATTGCGGTTTTCTTCGGAGACTGTTAAGCATTACTTTAGTTTCCTGCAGATTAATTTTTAGACCCACTCTTCTGCTTTGCCTATCCAGGTCACTGAACATGCATTGCAATTGGTCCCCTGAGGTACTAAGCAAGGCAATGTCATCAGCGAATCGCGAGTTACCAAGCTATTCTCGATTAACTTTTAACCCCAATTCTTCCCAATCCATGTCTCTGAATACCTCCTGTAAAATAAAGTGCCCAAATAAAACAAAGCATTTTGGGGGCCGTTGACCGTGCTGACGCAGTGTGATTTCTGCACAGTGCTCTAAATGTCAAAGTGAAAAAATGAAAAAAAGGTGTGGATAAACGACATGAGTAAGAATGACTCCCTTGCAGTGTGCATTCAGCTGTGCCGCTTTGCACTTTCCATTGCGCTTCAACTGGTATAGACCGGGGGAATCCGACTGTCCATTTAAAACAAAGCATTGCGGGGACTTTTGACCATGCTGACACAATGTGATTTCTGCCCAGTCCCCTATATGTCAACTTGATAAAATCAACAAGGCGTGGGTAAACGAAGAGACTAACAATGAGTCCCATGAGGTGCGACTAGAGCAGCACAGCTTTGCACTGTCTGGTGTGGTTTGCCTGTCATGCACCGGGGGAATCTCACTGTGCACTTAAAACAAATGATTGTGAAGGCTGTTGCCGATGCTGACACAATGTGATTTCTGCCCAGTGCTATTTAATGTCAACGTGAAGAAATGCAAGAAGGTGTGTATGCGATGAGAGTAACAATGACTCCCTCGAGGTGCGACTAGAGCAGTGCGGCTCTTGCGCAGTCTGCTGCACTCCAACTGGCATAGATCGGGGGAATCCGACTGTCCATTTAAAACAAATGATTACGCGGGCCGTTCACCATGCTGACGCAATGTGATTTCTGCCTAGTGCTCTAAACGGCAAAGTGATGAAATAAAGAAATGCCTGGATAAAGGACAGGTGTAAGAGTGACTCCTGTGAGGTGCGGCTGGAGCAGTGCAGCTCTTGCGCGGTATGGTACGCCTCAACTGGCATGGACGGGCGGAATTCACTGTCCAAATGAAACAAAGCATTCTGGGAGCCAGTGCTCTAAATGTCAACGTGAAGAAATGCAAAAAGGTGTGTATAAAGGACAGGAGTAAGAATGACTCCCGTGCAGAGTTTATTGAGCAGTTTCGCTTTGTGCTATCCATTGTGCTTCATTTGGTATGGACCGGTGGAATCCAACTGTCCATTAAAACAAAGCTTTGCGAAGACTTTTGATCATGCTGACGTAATGTGACTTCTGCCCAGCGCTCTAAATGTCAATGTGAAGAAATGCAACAAGGCATGGCTACACAAAGCGAGTAACAATGGCTCTCTTGAGGTGCGGCTAGAGCAGTGTGGCGCTTGCGCTGCCTGGTGCACTTCAACTGGCATGGACCGGGAGAATCCGACTCTCCAAATAAAACAATGCATTTTGAGGGCCGTTGACCATGCTGACGCAATGTGATTTCCGCCCAGGTCTGTAAATGTCAACGTGCAGAAATGAAAAAAAAGGCGTGGTTAAACGACAGGAGTAAGAATGACTCCCTTGCAGTGTGGATTCAGGAGTGGCGCTTTATGCTATCTGTTGTACTTCAACTGGCATGGGCCGGCTGAAACTGACTGTCCACTTAAAACAAAGCATTGCAAGGACTTTTGACGATGCTGACGCAATGTGATTTGTGCCCAGGGCTCTAAATGTCAATGTGAGGAAATGGAACAAAGCGTGGGTGAAGGACGTTAGTAACAATGATTCCCCTGAGGTGCGGCTAGAACAGTGCTGCTTTGCACTGTCTGGTGTGGTTCAACTGGAATGCACAGGGGGAATCTTACTGTGCTTTTAAAAGATATAATTGCGAGGGCGGTTGACCATTTTTATGCAAGGTGATTTGTGCCCAGTGCCCTAAATGTCAACCTGAAGAAATAGAACAAGGCGTGGGGGAGCTAAGTGAGTAACAATGACTCCCTTGAGCTGCGGCTAGAGCAGTGCGGCTCTAGCGCTGCCTGGTGCGCTTCAACTGGGATAGATCGGGGTAATCCGACTGTCCATTTAAAACAAATGATTGCGAGGGCCGTTGACCATGCTGACGCAATTTGATTTCTGCCTAGTGCTTTAAACGTGAAATAAATAAATTAAGGAAAGGGCTGGATAAACGACAGGAGTAACTATGACACCCTTTAGGTGCGGCTAGCGCAGTGCAGCTCTTGCGCGGTCTGGTGCGAATGAACTGGCATGGACTGACAGAATCCACTGTCCAAATAAAACAAACCATTCTGGGGGCCGTTGAGCATGCTGACGCAGTGTGATTTCTGCACAGTGCTCTAAATGTCGAAGTGAAAAAATGAAAAAAAAAGCGTGGATAAAAGACAGGAGTAAGAATGACTCCCTTGCAGTGTGGATTGAGCTGTGCCGCTTTGCACTTTCCGTTGCGCTTCAACTGGTATGGACCGGGAGAATCTGACTGTCCATTTAAAACAAAGCATTGCGAGGACTTTTGACCATGCTGATGCAATGTGATCTCTGCCCAGTCCCCTATATGTCAACTTGATAAAATCATCAAGGCGTGGGTAAACGAAGAGACTAACAATGACTCCCATGAGGTGCGACTAGAGCAGCACGGCTCTGCACTGTCTGGTGTGGCTTACCTGGCATGCACCGGGGGAATCTCACTGTGCACTTAAAACAAATGATTGTGAAGGCTGTTGCCGATGCTGACACTATGTGATTTCTGCCCAGTGCTATTTAATGTCAACGTGAAGAAATGCAAGAAGGTGTGTGTAAGCGGTGAGAGTAACAATGACTCCCTTGAGGTGCGACTAGAGCAGTGCAGCTTTTGCACAGTCTGCTGCACTCCAGCTGGCATAGATCGGGGGAATCCGACTGTCCATTTAAAACAAATGATTGCGAGGGCCGTCGGCCATGCTGACGCAATGTGATTTCTGCCCAGTGCTCTACACGTGAAACTGAAGTAAATAAAAAAAGGCATGGATAAACTACAGGAGTCACAATGACTCCCTTGTGGTGCGGCTATCGCAGTGCGGCTCTTGCGTGGTCTTGTGTGCCTCAACTGGCATGGACCGGCGGAATCATCATCAGCATCAGCCTGGTTACGCCTACTGCAGGGCAAAGGCCTCTCCCATACATCTCCAACAACCCCGATCATGTACTATGTGTGGCCATGTCGTCCCTGCAAACTTCTTAATCTCATGCACCCGCCTAACTTTCTGCCGCCCTCTGCTAAGCTTCCCTTCCCTTGGAATCCATTCCGTAACCCTTAATGACCATCGGTTATCTTCCCTCCTCATTGCGTATCCTGCCCATGCCCCTTTCTTTTTCTTGATTTCAACTAAGATGTCATTAAGTCGCGTTTGTTCCCTCACCCAATCTGCTCTTTTCTTATCCTTGAACGTTACACCTATCATTCTTCTTTCCATAGCTCGTTGTGTCGTCCTCAATATGAGCAGAACCCTTTTCGTAAGCCTCAAGGTTTCTGCCCCATAGGTGAGTGCTGGTAAGACACAGGTATTATATACTTTCCTCTTGAGGGGATAACGGCAACCTGCTATTCATCATCTGAGAATGCCTGCCAAACGCACCCCAGCCCATTCTTGTTCTTCTGAATATTTCTGTCTTATGATCCGCATCCGCTGTCACTACCTGACCTAAGTTGGTGTATTCCCTTACGACTTCCAGTGCCTCGCTGCCTATTGTAAATTGCGGTTTTCTTCGGAGACTGTTAAGCATTACTTTAGTTTCCTGCAGATTAATTTTTAGACCCACTCTTCTGCTTTGCCTATCCAGGTCACTGAACATGCATTGCAATTGGTCCCCTGAGGTACTAAGCAAGGCAATGTCATCAGCGAATCGCGAGTTACCAAGCTATTCTCGATTAACTTTTAACCCCAATTCTTCCCAATCCATGTCTCTGAATACCTCCTGTAAAATAAAATGCCCAAATAAAACAAAGCATTTTGGGGGCCGTTGACCGTGCTGACGCAGTGTGATTTCTGCACAGTGCTCTAAATGTCAAAGTGAAAAAATGAAAAAAAGGTGTGGATAAACGACATGAGTAAGAATGACTCCCTTGCAGTGTGCATTCAGCTGTGCCGCTTTGCACTTTCCATTGCGCTTCAACTGGTATAGACCGGGGGAATCCGACTGTCCATTTAAAACAAAGCATTGCGGGGACTTTTGACCATGCTGACGCAATGTGATTTCTGCCCAGTCCCCTATATGTCAACTTGATAAAATCAACAAGGCGTGGGTAAACGAAGAGACTAACAATGACTCCCATGAGGTGCGACTAGAGCAGCACAGCTTTGCACTGTCTGGTGTGGTTTGCCTGTCATGCACCGGGGGAATCTCACTGTGCACTTAAAACAAATGATTGTGAAGGCTGTTGCCGATGCTGACACAATGTGATTTCTGCCCAGTGCTATTTAATGTCAACGTGAAGAAATGCAAGAAGGTGTGTATGCGATGAGAGTAACAATGACTCCCTCGAGGTGCGACTAGAGCAGTGCGGCTCTTGCGCAGTCTGCTGCACTCCAACTGGCATAGATCGGGGGAATCCGACTGTCCATTTAAAACAAATGATTACGCGGGCCGTTCACCATGCTGAGGCAATGTGATTTCTGCCTAGTGCTCTAAACGGCAAAGTGATGAAATAAAGAAATGCCTGGATAAAGGACAGGTGTAAGAGTGACTCCTGTGAGGTGCGGCTGGAGCAGTGCAGCTCTTGCGCGGTATGGTACGCCTCAACTGGCATGGACGGGCGGAATTCACTGTCCAAATGAAACAAAGCATTCTGGGAGCCAGTGCTCTAAATGTCAACGTGAAGAAATGCAAAAAGGTGGGTATAAAGGACAGGAGTAAGAATGACTCCCGTGCAGAGTTTATTGAGCAGTTTCGCTTTGTGCTATCCATTGTGCTTCATTTGGTATGGACCGGTGGAATCCAACTGTCCATTAAAACAAAGCTTTGCGAAGACTTTTGATCATGCTGACGTAATGTGACTTCTGCCCAGCGCTCTAAATGTCAACGTGAAGAAATGCAACAAGGCATGGCTACACAAAGCGAGTAACAATGGCTCTCTTGAGGTGCGGCTAGAGCAGTGTGGCGCTTGCGCTGCCTGGTGCGCTTCAACTGGCATGGACCGGGAGAATCCGACTCTCCAAATAAAACAATGCATTTTGAGGGCCGTTGACCATGCTGACGCAATGTGATTTCTGCCCAGGTCTGTAAATGTCAACGTGCAGAAATGAAAAAAAAGGCGTGGTTAAACGACAGGAGTAAGAATGACTCCCTTGCAGTGTGGATTCAGGAGTGGCGCTTTATGCTATCTGTTGTGCTTCAACTGGCATGGGCCGGCTGAAACTGACTGTCCACTTAAAACAAAGCATTGCAAGGACTTTTGACGATGCTGACGCAATGTGATTTGTGCCCAGGGCTCTAAATGTCAATGTGAGGAAATGGAACAAAGCGTGGGTGAAGGACGTTAGTAACAATGACTCCCCTGAGGTGCGGCTAGAACAGTGCTGCTTTGCACTGTCTGGTGTGGTTCAACTGGAATGCACAGGGGGAATCTTACTGTGCTTTTAAAAGATATAATTGCGAGGGCGGTTGACCATTTTTATGCAAGGTGATTTGTGCCCAGTGCCCTAAATGTCAACCTGAAGAAATAGAACAAGGCGTGGGGGAGCTAAGTGAGTAACAATGACTCCCTTGAGCTGCGGCTAGAGCAGTGCGGCTCTAGCGCTGCCTGGTGCGCTTCAACTGGGATAGATCGGGGTAATCCGACTGTCCATTTAAAACAAATGATTGCGAGGGCCGTTGACCATGCTGACGCAATTTGATTTCTGCCTAGTGCTTTAAACGTGAAATAAATAAATTAAGGAAAGGGCTGGATAAACGACAGGAGTAACTATGACACCCTTTAGGTGCGGCTAGCGCAGTGCAGCTCTTGCGCGGTCTGGTGCGAATGAACTGGTATGGACTGACAGAATCCACTGTCCAAATAAAACAAACCATTCTGGGGGCCGTTGAGCATGCTGACGCAGTGTGATTTCTGCACAGTGCTCTAAATGTCGAAGTGAAAAAATGAAAAAAAAAGCGTGGATAAAAGGCAGGAGTAAGAATGACTCCCTTGCAGTGTGGATTGAGCTGTGCCGCTTTGCACTTTCCGTTGCGCTTCAACTGGTATGGACCGGGAGAATCTGACTGTCCATTTAAAACAAAGCATTGCGAGGACTTTTGACCATGCTGATGCAATGTGATCTCTGCCCAGTCCCCTATATGTCAACTTGATAAAATCATCAAGGCGTGGGTAAACGAAGAGACTAACAATGACTCCCATGAGGTGCGACTAGAGCAGCACGGCTCTGCACTGTCTGGTGTGGCTTACCTGGCATGCACCGGGGGAATCTCACTGTGCACTTAAAACAAATGATTGTGAAGGCTGTTGCCGATGCTGACACTATGTGATTTCTGCCCAGTGCTATTTAATGTCAACGTGAAGAAATGCAAGAAGGTGTGTGTAAGCGGTGAGAGTAACAATGACTCCCTTGAGGTGCGACTAGAGCAGTGCAGCTTTTGCACAGTCTGCTGCACTCCAGCTGGCATAGATCGGGGGAATCCGACTGTCCATTTAAAACAAATGATTGCGAGGGCCGTCGGCCATGCTGACGCAATGTGATTTCTGCCCAGTGCTCTACACGTGAAACTGAAGTAAATAAAAAAAGGCATGGATAAACTACAGGAGTCACAATGACTCCCTTGTGGTGCGGCTATCGCAGTGCGGCTCTTGCGTGGTCTTGTGTGCCTCAACTGGCATGGACCGGCGGAATCATCATCAGCATCAGCCTGGTTACGCCTACTGCAGGGCAAAGGCCTCTCCCATACATCTCCAACAACCCCGATCATGTACTATGTGTGGCCATGTCGTCCCTGCAAACTTCTTAATCTCATGCGCCCGCCTAACTTTCTGCCGCCCTCTGCTAAGCTTCCCTTCCCTTGGAATCCATTCCGTAACCCTTAATGACCATCGGTTATCTTCCCTCCTCATTGCGTATCCTGCCCATGCCCCTTTCTTTTTCTTGATTTCAACTAAGATGTCATTAAGTCGCGTTTGTTCCCTCACCCAATCTGCTCTTTTCTTATCCTTGAACGTTACACCTATCATTCTTCTTTCCATAGCTCGTTGTGTCGTCCTCAATATGAGCAGAACCCTTTTCGTAAGCCTCAAGGTTTCTGCCCCATAGGTGAGTGCTGGTAAGACACAGGTATTATATACTTTCCTCTTGAGGGGATAACGGCAACCTGCTATTCATCATCTGAGAATGCCTGCCAAACGCACCCCAGCCCATTCTTGTTCTTCTGAATATTTCTGTCTTATGATCCGCATCCGCTGTCACTACCTGACCTAAGTTGGTGTATTCCCTTACGACTTCCAGTGCCTCGCTGCCTATTGTAAATTGCGGTTTACTTCGGAGACTGTTAAGCATTACTTTAGTTTCCTGCAGATTAATTTTTAGACCCACTCTTCTGCTTTGCCTATCCAGGTCACTGAACATGCATTGCAATTGGTCCCCTGAGGTACTAAGCAAGGCAATGTCATCAGCGAATCGCGAGTTACCAAGCTATTCTCGAATAACTTTTATCCCCAATTCTTCCCAATCCATGTCTCTGAATACATCCTGTAAAATAAAATGCCCAAATAAAACAAAGCATTTTGGGGGCCGTTGACCGTGCTGACGCAGTGTGATTTCTGCACAGTGCTCTAAATGTCAAAGTGAAAAAATGAAAAAAAGGTGTGGATAAACGACATGAGTAAGAATGACTCCCTTGCAGTGTGCATTCAGCTGTGCCGCTTTGCACTTTCCATTGCGCTTCAACTGGTATAGACCGGGGGAATCCGACTGTCCATTTAAAACAAAGCATTGCGGGGACTTTTGACCATGCTGACGCAATGTGATTTCTGCCCAGTCCCCTAAATGTCAACTTGATAAAATCAACAAGGCGTGGGTAAACGAAGAGACTAACAATGACTCCCATGAGGTGCGACTAGAGCAGCACAGCTTTGCACTGTCTGGTGTGGTTTACCTGTCATGCACCGGGGGAATCTCACTGTGCACTTAAAACAAATGATTGTGAAGGCTGTTGCCGATGCTGACACAATGTGATTTCTGCCCAGTGCTATTTAATGTCAACGTGAAGAAATGCAAGAAGGTGTGTATGCGATGAGAGTAACAATGACTCCCTCGAGGTGCGACTAGAGCAGTGCGGCTCTTGCGCAGTCTGCTGCACTCCAACTGGCATAGATCGGGGAAATCCGACTGTCCATTTAAAACAAATGATTACGCGGGCCGTTCACCATGCTGACGCAATGTGATTTCTGCCTAGTGCTCTAAACGGCAAAGTGATGAAATAAAGAAATGCCTGGATAAAGGACAGGTGTAAGAGTGACTCCTGTGAGGTGCGGCTGGAGCAGTGCAGCTCTTGCGCGGTATGGTACGCATCAACTGGCATGGACGGGCGGAATTCACTGTCCAAATGAAACAAAGCATTCTGGGAGCCAGTGCTCTAAATGTCAACGTGAAGAAATGCAAAAAGGTGGGTATAAAGGACAGGAGTAAGAATGACTCCCGTGCAGAGTTTATTGAGCAGTTTCGCTTTGTGCTATCCATTGTGCTTCATTTGGTATGGACCGGTGGAATCCAACTGTCCAATAAAACAAAGCTTTGCGAAGACTTTTGATCATGCTGACGTAATGTGACTTCTGCCCAGCGCTCTAAATGTCAACGTGAAGAAATGCAACAAGGCATGGCTACACAAAGCGAGTAACAATGGCCCTCTTGAGGTGCGGCTAGAGCAGTGTGGCGCTTGCACTGCCTGGTGCGCTTCAACTGGCATGGACCGGGAGAATCCGACTCTCCAAATAAAACAATGCATTTTGAGGGCCGTTGACCATGCTGACGCAATGTGATTTCTGCCCAGGTCTGTAAATGTCAACGTGCAGAAATGAAAAAAAAGGCGTGGTTAAACGACAGGAGTAAGAATGACTCCCTTGCAGTGTGGATTCAGGAGTGGCGCTTTATGCTATCTGTTGTGCTTCAACTGGCATGGACCGGCTGGAACTGACTGTCCACTTAAAACAAAGCATTGCAAGGACTTTTGACGATGCTGACGCAATGTGATTTGTGCCCAGGGCTCTAAATGTCAATGTGAGGAAATGGAACAAAGCGTGGGTGAAGGACGTTAGTAACAATGACTCCCTTGAGGTGCGGCTAGAACAGTGCTGCTTTGCACTGTCTGGTGTGGTTCAACTGGAATGCACAGGGGGAATCTTACTGTGCTTTTAAAAGATATAATTGCGAGGGCGGTTGACCATTTTTATGCAAGGTGATTTGTGCCCAGTGCCCTAAATGTCAACCTGAAGAAATAGAACAAGGCGTGGGGGAGCTAAGTGAGTAACAATGACTCCCTTGAGCTGCGGCTAGAGCAGTGCGGCTCTAGCGCTGCCTGGTGCGCTTCAACTGGGATAGATCGGGGTAATCCGACTGTCCATTTAAAACAAATGATTGCGAGGGCCGTTGACCATGCTGACGCAATTTGATTTCTGCCTAGTGCTTTAAACGTGAAATAAATAAATTAAGGAAAGGGCTGGATAAACGACAGGAGTAACTATGACACCCTTTAGGTGCGGCTAGCGCAGTGCAGCTCTTGCGCGGTCTGGTGCGGATGAACTGGCATGGACTGACAGAATCCACTGTCCAAATAAAACAAACCATTCTGGGGGCCGTTGAGCATGCTGACGCAGTGTGATTTCTGCACAGTGCTCTAAATTTCGAAGTGAAAAAATGAAAAAAAAGCGTGGATAAAGGACAGGAGTAAGAATGACTCCCTTGCAGTGTGGATTGAGCTGTGCCGCTTTGCACTTTCCGTTGCGCTTCAACTGGTATGGACCGGGAGAATCTGACTGTCCATTTAAAACAAAGCATTGCGAGAACTTTTGACCATGCTGATGCAATGTGATCTCTGCCCAGTCCCCTATATGTCAACTTGATAAAATTAACAAGGCGAGGGTAAACGAAGAGACTAACAATGACTCCCATGAGGTGCGACTAGAGCAGCACGGCTCTGCACTGTCTGGTGTGGCTTACCTGGCATGCACCGGGGGAATCTCACTGTGCACTTAAAACAAATGATTGTGAAGGCTGTTGCCGATGCTGACACAATGTGATTTCTGCCCAGTGCTCTAAACGTCAAACTGAAGTAATTAAAAAAAAGGCATGGATAAACTACAGGAGTGACAATGACTCCCTTGTGGTGCGGCTATCGCAGTGCGGCTCTTGCGTGGTCTTGTGTGCCTCAACTGGCATGGACCGGCGCAATCATCATCAGCATCAGCCTGGTTACGCCTACTGCAGGGCAAAGGCCTCTCCCATACATCTCCAACAACCCCGATCATGTACTATGTGTGGCCATGTCGTCCCTGCAAACTTCTTAATCTCATGCGCCCGCCTAACTTTCTGCCGCCCTCTGCTAAGCTTCCCTTCCCTTGGAATCCATTCCGTAATACTCAATGACCATCGGTTATCTTCCCTCCTCATTGCGTATCCTGCCCATGCCCATTTCTTTTTCTTGATTTCAACTAAGATGTCATTAACTCGCGTTTGTTCCCTCACCCAATCTGCTCTTTTCTTATCCTTGAACGTTACACCTATCATTCTTCTTTCCATAGCTCGTTGCGTCGTCCTCAATTTGAGCAGAACCCTTTTCGTAAGCCTCCAGGTTTTTGCCCCATAGGTGAGTACTGGTAAGACACAGGTATTATATACTTTCCTCTTGAGGGGGTAATGGCAACCTGCTAATCATCATCTGAGAATGCCTGCCAAACGCACCCCAGCCCATTCTTGTTCTTCTGAATATTTCTGTCTCATGATCCGCATCCGCTGTCACTACCTTCCCTAAGTTGATGTATTCCCTTACGACTTCCAGTGCCTCGCTGCCAATTGTAAATTGCTGTTTTCATCCGAGACTGTTAAGCATTACTTTAGTTTCCTGCAGATTACTTTTTAGACCCACTCTTCTGCTTTGTCTCTCCAGGTCAGTGAACATGCATTGCAATTGGTCCCCTGAGGTACTAATGAAGGCAATGTCATCAGCGAATCGCGAGTTACTAAGCTATTCTCGATTAACTTTTATCCCCAATTCTTCCCAATCCATGTCTCTGAATACCTCCTGTAAAATAAAATGCCCAAATAAAACAAAGCATTTTGGGGGCCGTGGACCATGCTGACGCAGTGTGATTTCTGCACAGTGCTCTAAATGTCAACGTGACAAAATGAAAAAAAGCGTGGATAAACGACATGAGTAATGACTCCCTAGCAGTGTGCATTCAGCTGTGCCGCTTTGCACTTTCCGTTGTGCTTCAACTGGTATAGACCGGGGGAATCCTGCTGTCCATTTAAAACAAAGCATTGCGGGGACTTTTGACCATGCTGACGCAATGTGATTTCTGCCCAGTCCGCTATATGTCAACTTGATAAAATGCGACAAGGCGTGGGTAAACGAAGAGACTAACAATGACTCCCATGAGGTGCGACTAGAGCAGCACAGGTCTGCACTGTCTGGTGTGGCTTACCTGGCATGCACCGCGGGAATCTCACTGTGCACTTAAAACAAACGATTGTGAAGGCTGTTGCCGATGCTGACACTATGTGATTTCTGCCCAGTGCTATTTAATGTCAACGTGAAGAAATGCAAGAAGGTGTGTATGCGATGAGAGTAACAATGACTCCCTCGAGGTGCGACTAGAGCAGTGCGGCTCTTGCGCAGTCTGCTGCACTCCAACTGGCATAGATCGGGGGAATCCGACTGTCCATTTAAAACAAATAATTGCGTGGGCCGTTCACCATGCTGACGCAATGTGATTTCTGCCTAGTGCTCTAAACGGCAAAGTGATGAAATAAAGAAATGCCTGGATAAAGGACAGGTGTAAGAGTGACTCCTGTGAGGTGCGGCTGGAGCAGTGCAGCTCTTGCGCGGTATGGTACGCCTCAACTGGCATGGACGGGCGGAATTCACTGTCCAAATGAAACAAAGCATTCTGGGAGCCAGTGCTCTAAATGTCAACGTGAAGAAATGCAAAAAGGTGGGTATAAAGGACAGGAGTAAGAATGACTCCCGTGCAGAGTTTATTGAGCAGTTTCGCTTTGTGCTATCCATTGTGCTTTATTTGGTATGGACCGGTGGAATCCAACTGTCCATTAAAACAAAGCTTTGCGAAGACTTTTGATCATGCTGACGTAATGTGACTTCTGCCCAGCGCTCTAAATGTCAACGTGAAGAAATGCAACAAGGCATGGCTACACAAAGCGAGTAACAATCGCTCTCTTGAGGTGCGGCTAGAGCAGTGTGGCGCTTGCGCTACCTGGTGCGCTTCAACTGGCATGGACCGGGAGAATCCGACTCTCCAAATAAAACAATGCATTTTGAGGGCCGTTGACCATGCTGACGCAATGTGATTTCTGCCCAGGTCTGTAAATGTCAACGTGCAGAAATGAAAAAAAGGCGTGGTTAAACGACAGGAGTAAGAATGACTCCCTTGCAGTGTGGATTCAGGAGTGGCGCTTTATGCTATCTGTTGTGCATCAACTGGCATGGAGCGGCTGAAACTGACTGTCCACTTAAAACAAAGCATTGCAAGGACTTTTGACGATGCTGACGCAATGTGATTTGTGCCCAGGGCTCTAAATGTCAATGTGAGGAAATGGAACAAAGCGTGGGTGAAGGACGTTAGTAACAATGACTCCCTTGAGGTGCGGCTAGAACAGTGCTGCTTTGCACTGTCTGGTGTGGTTCAACTGGAATGCACAGGGGGAATCTTACTGTGCTTTTAAAAGATATAATTGCGAGGGCGGTTGACCATTTTTATGCAAGGTGATTTGTGCCCAGTGCCCTAAATGTCAACCTGAAGAAATAGAACAAGGCGTGGGGGAGCTAAGTGAGTAACAATGACTCCCTTGAGCTGCGACTAGAGCAGTGCGGCTCTAGCGCTGCCTGGTGCGCTTCAACTGGGATAGATCGGGGTAATCCGACTGTCCATTTAAAACAAATGATTGCGAGGGCCGTTGACCATGCTGACGCAATTTGATTTCTGCCTAGTGCTTTAAACGTGAAATAAATAAATTAAGGAAAGGGCTGGATAAACGACAGGAGTAACTATGACACCCTTTAGGTGCGGCTAGCGCAGTGCAGCTCTTGCGCGGTCTGGTGCGAATGAACTGGCATGGACTGACAGAATCCACTGTCCAAATAAAACAAACCATTCTGGGGGCCGTTGAGCATGCTGACGCAGTGTGATTTCTGCACAGTGCTCTAAATGTCGAAGTGAAAAAATGAAAAAAAAAGCGTGGATAAAAGACAGGAGTAAGAATGACTCCCTTGCAGTGTGGATTGAGCTGTGCCGCTTTGCACTTTCCGTTGCGCTTCAACTGGTATGGACCGGGAGAATCTGACTGTCCATTTAAAACAAAGCATTGCGAGGACTTTTGACCATGCTGATGCAATGTGATCTCTGCCCAGTCCCCTAAATGTCAACGTGATAAAATGCAACAAGGCGAGGGTAAACGAAGAGACTAACAATGATTCCCATGAGGTGGGACTAGAGTAGCGCGGCTTTGCACTGTCTGGTGTGGTTTACCTGGCATGCAACGGGGGAATCTAACTCTGCCACGAAAAGAAATGATTGCGAAGGCCGGTGACCATGCTGACACAATGTGATTTCTGCCCAGTGCTATTTAATGTCAATGTGAAGAAATGCAAAAAAGGTGTGTGTAAGCGATGAGAGTAACAATGACACCCTTGAGGTGTGATTAGAGCAGCGCAGCATTTGCACAGTCTGCTGCACTCCAGCTGGCATAGATCGGGGGAATCCGACTGTCCAATTAAAACAAATGATTGTGAGCGCCGTCGACCATGCTGACGGAAGGTGATTTCTGCCCAGTGCTCTAAACGTCAAAGTGAAGTAAATAAAAAAAAGGACGGATAAACGACAGGAGTAACAATGACTCCCTCGTGGTGCGGCTATCGCAGTGCGGCTATTGCGTGGTCTTGTGCGCCTCAACTGGCATGGACCGGCGGAATCATCATCAGCATAGGCCTGGTTACGCCTACTGCAGGGCAAAGGCCTCTCCCATACATCTCCAACAACCCCGATCATGTACTAAGTGTGGCCATGTCGTCCCCGCAAACTTCTGAATCTCATGCGCCCGCCTAACTTTCTGCCGCCCTCTGCTAAGCTTCTCTTCCCTTGGAATCCATTCCGTAACCCTCAATGACCATCGGTTATCTTCCCTCCTCATTGCGTATCCTGCCCATGCCCCTTTCTTTTTCTTGATTTCAACTAAGATGTCATTAAGTCGCGTTTGTTCCCTCACCCAATCTGCTCTTTTCTTATCCTTGAACGTTACACCTATCATTCTTCTTTCCATAGCTCGTTGTGTCGTCCTCAATATGAGCAGAACCCTTTTCGTAAGCCTCAAGGTTTCTGCCCCATAGGTGAGTGCTGGTAAGACACAGGTATTATATACTTTCCTCTTGAGGGGATAACGGCAACCTGCTATTCATCATCTGAGAATGCCTGCCAAACGCACCCCAGCCCATTCTTGTTCTTCTGAATATTTCTGTCTTATGATCCGCATCCGCTGGCACTACCTGACCTAAGTTGGTGTATTCCCTTACGACTTCCAGTGCCTCGCTGCCTATTGTAAATTGCGGTTTTCTTCGGAGACTGTTAAGCATTACTTTAGTTTCCTGCAGATTAATTTTTAGACCCACTCTTCTGCTTTGCCTATCCAGGTCACTGAACATGCATTGCAATTGGTCCCCTGAGGTACTAAGCAAGGCAATGTCATCAGCGAATCGCGAGTTACCAAGCTATTCTCGATTAACTTTTATCCCCAATTCTTCCCAATCCATGTCTCTGAATACCTCCTGTAAAATAAAATGCCCAAATAAAACAAAGCATTTTGGGGGCCGTTGACCGTGCTGACGCAGTGTGATTTCTGCACAGTGCTCTAAATGTCAAAGTGAAAAAATGAAAAAAAGGTGTGGATAAACGACATGAGTAAGAATGACTCCCTTGCAGTGTGCATTCAGCTGTGCCGCTTTGCACTTTCCATTGCGCTTCAACTGGTATAGACCGGGGGAATCCGACTGTCCATTTAAAACAAAGCATTGCGGGGACTTTTGACCATGCTGACGCAATGTGATTTCTGCCCAGTCCCCTATATGTCAACTTGATAAAATCAACAAGGCGTGGGTAAACGAAGAGACTAACAATGACTCCCATGAGGTGCGACTAGAGCAGCACAGCTTTGCACTGTCTGGTGTGGTTTACCTGTCATGCACCGGGGGAATCTCACTGTGCACTTAAAACAAATGATTGTGAAGGCTGTTGCCGATGCTGACACAATGTGATTTCTGCCCAGTGCTATTTAATGTCAACGTGAAGAAATGCAAGAAGGTGTGTATGCGATGAGAGTAACAATGACTCCCTCGAGGTGCGACTAGAGCAGTGCGGCTGTAGCGCAGTCTGCTGCACTCCAACTGGCATAGATCGGGGGAATCCGACTGTCCATTTAAAACAAATGATTACGCGGGCCGTTCACCATGCTGACGCAATGTGATTTCTGCCTAGTGCTCTAAACGGCAAAGTGATGAAATAAAGAAATGCCTGGATAAAGGACAGGTGTAAGAGTGACTCCTGTTAGGTGCGGCTGGAGCAGTGCAGCTCTTGCGCGGTATGGTACGCCTCAACTGGCATGGACGGGCGGAATTCACTGTCCAAATGAAACAAAGCATTCTGGGAGCCAGTGCTCTAAATGTCAACGTGAAGAAATGCAAAAAGGTGGGTATAAAGGACAGGAGTAAGAATGACTCCCGTGCAGAGTTTATTGAGCAGTTTCGCTTTGTGCTATCCATTGTGCTTCATTTGGTATGGACCGGTGGAATCCAACTGTCCATTAAAACAAAGCTTTGCGAAGACTTTTGATCATGCTGACGTAATGTGACTTCTGCCCAGCGCTCTAAATGTCAACGTGAAGAAATGCAACAAGGCATGGCTACACAAAGCGAGTAACAATGGCTCTCTTGAGGTGCGGCTAGAGCAGGGTGGCGCTTGCCCTGCCTGGTGCGCTTCAACTGGCATGGACCGGAAGAATCCGACTCTCCAAATAAAACAATGCATTTTGAGGGCCGTTGACCATGCTGACGCAATGTGATTTCTTCCCAGGTCTGTAAATGTCAACGTGCAGAAATGAAAAAAAGGCGTGGTTAAACGACAGGAGTAAGAATGACTCCCTTGCAGTGTGGATTCAGGAGTGGCGCTTTATGCTATCTGTTGTGCTTCAACTGGCATGGACCGGCTGAAACTGACTGTCCACTTAAAACAAAGCATTGCAAGGACTTTTGACGATGCTGACGCAATGTGATTTGTGCCCAGGGCTCTAAATGTCAATGTGAGGAAATGGAACAAAGCGTGGGTGAAGGACGTTAGTAACAATGACTCCCCTGAGGTGCGGCTAGAACAGTGCTGCTTTGCACTGTCTGGTGTGGTTCAACTGGAATGCACAGGGGGAATCTTACTGTGCTTTTAAAAGATATAATTGCGAGGGCGGTTGACCATTTTTATGCAAGGTGATTTGTGCCCAGTGCCCTAAATGTCAACCTGAAGAAATACAACAAGGCGTGGGGGAGCTAAGTGAGTAACAATGACTCCCTTGAGCTGCGGCTAGAGCAGTGCGGCTCTAGCGCTGCCTGGTGCGCTTCAACTGGGATAGATCGGGGTAATCCGACTGTCCATTTAAAACAAATGATTGCGAGGGCCGTTGACCATGCTGACGCAATTTGATTTCAACTAGTGCTTTAAACGTGAAATAAATAAATTAAGGAAAGGGCTGGATAAACGACAGGAGTAACTATGACACCCTTTAGGTGCGGCTAGCGCAGTGCAGCTCTTGCGCGGTCTGGTGCGAATGAACTGGCATGGACTGACAGAATCCACTGTCCAAATAAAACAAACCATTCTGGGGGCCGTTGAGCATGCTGACGCAGTGTGATTTCTGCACAGTGCTCTAAATGTCGAAGTGAAAAAATGAAAAAAAAGCGTGGATAAAAGACAGGAGTAAGAATGACTCCCTTGCAGTGTGGATTGAGCTGTGCCGCTTTGCACTTTCCGTTGCGCTTCAACTGGTATGGACCGGGAGAATCTGACTGTCCATTTAAAACAAAGCATTGCGAGGACTTTTGACCATGCTGATGCAATGTGATCTCTGCCCAGTCCCCTATATGTCAACTTGATAAAATCATCAAGGCGTGGGTAAACGAAGAGACTAACAATGACTCCCATGAGGTGCGACTAGAGCAGCACGGCTCTGCACTGTCTGGTGTGGCTTACCTGGCATGCACCGGGGGAATCTCACTGTGCACTTAAAACAAATGATTGTGAAGGCTGTTGCCGATGCTGAAACTATGTGATTTCTGCCCAGTGCTATTTAATGTCAACGTGAAGAAATGCAAGAAGGTGTGTGTAAGCGGTGAGAGTAACAATGACTCCCTTGAGGTGCGACTAGAGCAGTGCAGCTTTTGCACAGTCTGCTGCACTCCAGCTGGCATAGATCGGGGGAATCCGACTGTCCATTTAAAACAAATGATTGCGAGGGCCGTCGGCCATGCTGACGCAATGTGATTTCTGCCCAGTGCTCTCCACGTGAAACTGAAGTAAATAAAAAAAGGCACGGATAAACTACAGGAGTCACAATGACTCCCTTGTGGTGCGGCTATCGCAGTGCGGCTCTTGCGTGGTCTTGTGTGCCTCAACTGGCATGGACCGGCGGAATCATCATCAGCATAGGCCTGGTTACGCCTACTGCAGGGCAAAGGCCTCTCCCATACATCTCCAACAACCCCGATCATGTACTATGTGTGGCCATGTCGTCCCCGCAAACTTCTGAATCTCATGCGCCCGCCTAACTTTCTGCCGCCCTCTGCTAAGCTTCTCTTCCCTTGGAATCCATTCCGTAACCCTCAATGACCATCGGTTATCTTCCCTCCTCATTGCGTATCCTGCCCATGCCCCTTTCTTTTTCTTGATTTCAACTAAGATGTCATTAAGTCGCGTTTGTTCCTTCACCCAATCTGCTCTTTTCTTATCCTTGAACGTTACACCTATCATTCTTCTTTCCATAGCTCGTTGTGTCGTCCTCAATATGAGCAGAACCCTTTTCGTAAGCCTCAAGGTTTCTGCCCCATAGGTGAGTGCTGGTAAGACACAGGTATTATATACTTTCCTCTTGAGGGGATAACGGCAACCTGCTATTCATCATCTGAGAATGCCTGCCAAACGCACCCCAGCCCATTCTTGTTCTTCTGAATATTTCTGTCTTATGATCCGCATCCGCTGTCACTACCTGACCTAAGTTGGTGTATTCCCTTACGACTTCCAGTGCCTCGCTGCCTATTGTAAATTGCGGTTTTCTTCGGAGACTGTTAAGCATTACTTTAGTTTCCTGCAGATTAATTTTTAGACCCACTCGTCTGCTTTGCCTATCCAGGTCACTGAACATGCATTGCAATTGGTCCCCTGAGGTACTAAGCAAGGCAATGTCATCAGCGAATCGCGAGTTACCAAGCTATTCTCGATTAACTTTTATTCCCAATTCTTCCCAATCCATGTCTCTGAATACCTCCTGTAAAATAAAATGCCCAAATAAAACAAAGCATTTTGGGGGCCGTTGACCGTGCTGACGCAGTGTGATTTCTGCACAGTGCTCTAAATGTCAAAGTGAAAAAATGAAAAAAAGGTGTGGATAAACGACATGAGTAAGAATGACTCCCTTGCAGTGTGCATTCACCTGTGCCGCTTTGCACTTTCCATTGCGCTTCAACTGGTATAGACCGGGGGAATCCGACTGTCCATTTAAAACAAAGCATTGCGGGGACTTTTGACCATGCTGACGCAATGTGATTTCTGCCCAGTCCCCTATATGTCAACTTGATAAAATCAACAAGGCGTGGGTAAACGAAGAGACTAACAATGACTCCCATGAGGTGCGACTAGAGCAGCACAGCTTTGCACTGTCTGGTGTGGTTTACCTGTCATGCACCGGGGGAATCTCACTGTGCACTTAAAACAAACGATTGTGAAGGCTGTTGCCGATGCTGACACAATGTGATTTCTGCCCAGTGCTATTTAATGTCAACGTGAAGAAATGCAAGAAGGTGTGTATGCGATGAGAGTAACAATGACTCCCTCGAGGTGCGACTAGAGCAGTGCGGCTCTTGCGCCGTCTGCTGCACTCCAACTGGCATAGATCGGGGGAATCCGACTGTCCATTTAAAACAAATGATTACGCGGGCCGTTCACCATGCTGACGCAATGTGATTTCTGCCTAGTGCTCTAAACGGCAAAGTGATGAAATAAAGAAATGCCTGGATAAAGGACAGGTGTAAGAGTGACTCCTGTGAGGTGCGGCTGGAGCAGTGCAGCTCTTGCGCGGTATGGTACGCCTCAACTGGCATGGACGGGCGGAATTCACTGTCCAAATGAAACAAAGCATTCTGGGAGCCAGTGCTCTAAATGTCAACGTGAAGAAATGCAAAAAGGTGGGTATAAAGGACAGGAGTAAGAATGACTCCCGTGCAGAGTTTATTGAGCAGTTTCGCTTTGTGCTATCCATTGTGCTTCATTTGGTATGGACCGGTGGAATCCAACTGTCCATTAAAACAAAGCTTTGCGAAGACTTTTGATCATGCTGACGTAATGTGACTTCTGCCCAGCGCTCTAAATGTCAACGTGAAGAAATGCAACAAGGCATGGCTACACAAAGCTAGTAACAATGGCTCTCTTGAGGTGCGGCTAGAGCAGTGTGGCGCTTGCGCTGCCTGGTGCGCTTCAACTGGCATGGACCGGGAGAATCCGACTCTCCAAATAAAACAATGCATTTTGAGGGCCGTTGACCATGCTGACGCAATGTGATTTCTGCCCAGGTCTGTAAATGTCAACGTGCAGAAATGAAAAAAAAGGCGTGGTTAAACGACAGGAGTAAGAATGACTCCCTTGCAGTGTGGATTCAGGAGTGGCGCTTTATGCTATCTGTTGTGCTTCAACTTGCATGGACCGGCTGAAACTGACTGTCCACTTAAAACAAAGCATTGCAAGGACTTTTGACGATGCTGACGCAATGTGATTTGTGCCCAGGGCTCTAAATGTCAATGTGAGGAAATGGAACAAAGCGTGGGTGAAGGACGTTAGTAACAATGACTCCCCTGAGGTGCGGCTAGAACAGTGCTGCTTTGCACTGTCTGGTGTGGTTCAACTGGAATGCACAGGGGGAATCTTACTGTGCTTTTAAAAGATATAATTGCGAGGGCGGTTGACCATTTTTATGCAAGGTGATTTGTGCCCAGTGCCCTAAATGTCAACCTGAAGAAATAGAACAAGGCGTGGGGGAGCTAAGTGAGTAACAATGACTCCCTTGAGCTGCGGCTAGAGCAGTGCGGCTCTAGCGCTGCCTGGTGCGCTTCAACTGGGATAGATCGGGGTAATCCGACTGTCCATTTAAAACAAATGATTGCGAGGGCCGTTGACCATGCTGACGCAATTTGATTTCTGCCTAGTGCTTTAAACGTGAAATAAATAAATTAAGGAAAGGGCTGGATAAACGACAGGAGTAACTATGACACCCTTTAGGTGCGGCTAGCGCAGTGCAGCTCTTGCGCGGTCTGGTGCGAATGAACTGGCATGGAGTGACAGAATCCACTGTCCAAATAAAACAAACCATTCTGGGGGCCGTTGAGCATGCTGACGCAGTGTGATTTCTGCACAGTGCTCTAAATGTCGAAGGGAAAAAATGAAAAAAAAGCGTGGATAAAAGACAGGAGTAAGAATGACTCCCTTGCAGTGTGGATTGAGCTGTGCCGCTTTGCACTTTCCGTTGCGCTTCAACTGGTATGGACCGGGAGAATCTGACTGTCCATTTAAAACAAAGCATTGCGAGGACTTTTGACCATGCTGATGCAATGTGATCTCTGCCCAGTCCCCTATATGTCAACTTGATAAAATCATCAAGGCGTGGGTAAACGAAGAGACTAACAATGACTCCCATGAGGTGCGACTAGAGCAGCACGGCTCTGCACTGTCTGGTGTGGCTTACCTGGCATTCACCGGGGGAATCTCACTGTGCACTTAAAACAAACGATTGTGAAGGCTGTTGCCGATGCTGACACTATGTGATTTCTGCCCAGTGCTATTTAATGTCAACGTGAAGAAATGCAAGGAGGTGTGTGTAAGCGGTGAGAGTAACAATGACTCCCTTGAGGTGCGACTAGAGCAGTGCAGCTTTTGCACAGTCTGCTGCACTCCAGCTGGCATAGATCGGGGGAATCCGACTGTCCATTTAAAACAAATGATTGCGAGGGCCGTCGGCCATGCTGACGCAATGTGATTTCTGCCCAGTGCTCTACACGTGAAACTGAAGTAAATAAAAAAAGGCATGGATAAACTACAGGAGTCACAATGACTCCCTTGTGGTGCGGCTATCGCAGTGCGGCTCTTGCGTGGTCTTGTGTGCCTCAACTGGCATGGACCGGCGGAATCATCATCAGCATCAGCCTGGTTACGCCTACTGCAGGGCAAAGGCCTCTCCCATACATCTCCAACAACCCCGATCATGTACTATGTGTGGCCATGTCGTCCCTGCAAACTTCTTAATCTCATGCGCCCGCCTAACTTTCTGCCGCCCTCTGCTAAGCTTCCCTTCCCTTGGAATCCATTCCGTAACCCTTAATGACCATCGGTTATCTTCCCTCCTCATTTCGTATCCTGCCCATGCCCATTTCTTTTTCTTGATTTCAACTAAGATGTCATTAACTCGCGTTTGTTCCCTCACCCAATCTGCTCTTTTCTTATCCTTTAACGTTACACCTATCATTCTTCTTTCCATAGCTCGTTGCGTCGTCCTCAATTTGAGCAGAACCCATTTCGTAAGCCTCCAGGTTTCTGCCCCATAGGTGAGTACTGGTAAGACACAGGTATTATATACTTTCCTCTGGAGGGGATAATGGCAACCTGCTAATCATCATCTGAGAATGCCTGCCAAACGCACCCCAGCCCATTCTTGTTCTTCTGAATATTTCTGTCTCATGATCCGCATCCGCTGTCACTACCTGCCCTAAGTTGATGTATTCCCTTACGACTTCTAGTGCCTCGCTGCCAATTGTAAATTGCTGTTTTCTTCCGAGACTGTTAAGCATTACTTTAGTTTCCTGCAGATTAATTTTTAGACCCACTCTTCTGCTTTGCCTATCCAGGTCAGTGAACATGCATTGCAATTGGTCCCCTGAGTTACTGAGGAAGGCAATGTCATCAGCGAATCGCGAGTTACTAAGCTATTCTCGATTAACTTTTATCCCCAAATCTTCCCAATCCACGTCTCTGAATACCTCCTGTAAAAAAAAATGCCCAAATAAAACAAAGCATTTTGGGGGCCGTTGACCGTGCTGACGCAGTGTGATTTCTGCACAGTGCTCTAAATGTCAAAGTAAAGAAATGAAAAAAAGGTGTGGCGAAACGACATGAGTAAGAATGACTCCCTTGCAGTGTGCATTCAGCTGTGCCGCTTTGCACTTTCCATTGCGCTTGAACTGGTATAGACCGGGGGAATCCGACTGTCGATTTAAAACAAAGCATTGCGGGGACTTTTGACCACGCTGACGCAATGTGATTTCTGCCCAGTCCCCTATATGTCAACTTGATAAAATGCAACAAGGCGTGGGTAAACGAAGAGACTAACAATGACTCCCATGAGGTGCGACTAGAGCAGCACAGGTCTGCACTGTCTGGTGTGGCTTACCTGGCATGCACCGCGGGAATCTCACTGTGCACTTAAAACAAACGATTGTGAAGGCTGTTGCCGATGCTGACACTATGTGATTTCTGCCCAGTGCTATTTAATGTCAACGTGAAGAAATGCAAGAAGGTGTGTATGCGATGAGAGTAACAATGACTCCCTCGAGGTGCGACTAGAGCAGTGCGGCTCTTGCGCAGTCTGCTGCAATCCAACTGGCATAGATCGGGGGAATCCGACTGTCCATTTAAAACAAATAATTGCGTGGGCCGTTCACCATGCTGACGCAATGTGATTTCTGCCTAGTGCTCTAAACGGCAAAGTGATGAAATAAAGAAATGCCTGGATAAAGGACAGGTGTAAGAGTGACTCCTGTGAGGTGCGGCTGGAGCAGTGCAGCTCTTGCGCGGTATGGTACGCCTCAACTGGCATGGACGGGCGGAATTCACTGTCCAAATGAAACAAAGCATTCTGGGAGCCAGTGCTCTAAATGTCAACGTGAAGAAATGCAAAAAGGTGGGTATAAAGGACAGGAGTAAGAATGACTCCCGTGCAGAGTTTATTGAGCAGTTTCGCTTTGTGCTATCCATTGTGCTTCATTTGGTATGGACCGGTGGAATCCAACTGTCCATTAAAACAAAGCTTTGCGAAGACTTTTGATCATGCTGACGTAATGTGACTTCTGCCCAGCGCTCTAAATGTCAACGTGAAGAAATGCAACAAGGCATGGCTACACAAAGCGAGTAACAATCGCTCTCTTGAGGTGCGGCTAGAGCAGTGTGGCGCTTGCGCTGCCTGGTGCGCTTCAACTGGCATGAACCGGGAGAATCCGACTCTCCAAATAAAACAATGCATTTTGAGGGCCGTTGACCATGCTGACGCAATGTGATTTCTGCCCAGGTCTGTAAATGTCAACGTGCAGAAATGAAAAAAAGGCGTGGTTAAACGACAGGAGTAATGACTCCCTTGCAGTGTGGATTCAGGAGTGGCGCTTTATGCTATCTGTTGTGCATCAACTGGCATGGAGCGGCTGAAACTGACTGTCCACTTAAAACAAAGCATTGCAAGGACTTTTGACGATGCTGACGCAATGTGATTTGTGCCCAGGGCTCTAAATGTCAATGTGAGGAAATGGAACAAAGCGTGGGTGAAGGACGTTAGTAACAATGACTCCCTTGAGGTGCGGCTAGAACAGTGCTGCTTTGCACTGTCTGGTGTGGTTCAACTGGAATGCACAGGGGGAATCTTACTGTGCTTTTAAAAGATATAATTGCGAGGGCGGTTGACCATTTTTATGCAAGGTGATTTGTGCCCAGTGCCCTAAATGTCAACCTGAAGAAATAGAACAAGGCGTGGGGGAGCTAAGTGAGTAACAATGACTCCCTTGAGCTGCGACTAGAGCAGTGCGGCTCTAGCGCTGCCTGGTGCGCTTCAACTGGGATAGATCGGGGTAATCCGACTGTCCATTTAAAACAAATGATTGCGAGGGCCGTTGACCATGCTGACGCAATTTGATTTCTGCCTAGTGCTTTAAACGTGAAATAAATAAATTAAGGAAAGGGCTGGATAAACGACAGGAGTAACTATGACACCCTTTAGGTGCGGCTAGCGCAGTGCAGCTCTTGCGCGGTCTGGTGCGAATGAGCTGGCATGGACTGACAGAATCCACTGTCCAAATAAAACAAACCATTCTGGGGGCCGTTGAGCATGCTGACGCAGTGTGATTTCTGCACAGTGCTCTAAATGTCGAAGTGAAAAAATGAAAAAAAAGCATGGATAAAAGACAGGAGTAAGAATGACTCCCTTGCAGTGTGGATTGAGCTGTGCCGCTTTGCACTTTCCGTTGCGCTTCAACTGGTATGGACCGAGAGAATCTGACTGTCCATTTAAAACAAAGCATTGCGAGGACTTTTGACCATGCTGATGCAATGTGATCTCTGCCCAGTCCCCTAAATGTCAACGTGATAAAATGCAACAAGGCGAGGGTAAACGAAGAGACTAACAATGACTCCCATGAGGTGGGACTAGAGTAGCGCGGCTTTGCACTGTCTGGTGTGGTTTACCTGGCATGCAACGGGGGAATCTAACTCTGCCATGAAAAGAAATGATTGCGAAGGCCGTTGACCATGCTGACACAATGTGATTTCTGCTCAGTGCTATTTAATGTCAATGTGAAGAAATGCAAAAAAGGTGTGTGTAAGCGATGAGAGTAACAATGACACCCTTGAGGTGTGATTAGAGCAGCGCAGCATTTGCACAGTCTGCTGCACTCCAGCTGGCATAGATCGGGGGAATCCGACTGTCCAATTAAAACAAATGATTGTGAGCGCCGTCGACCATGCTGACGGAATGTGATTTCTGCCCAGTGCTCTAAACGTCAAAGTGAAGTAAATAAAAAAAAGGACGGATAAACGACAGGAGTAACAAAGACTCCCTCGTGGTGCGGCTATCGCAGTGCGGCTATTGCGTGGTCTTGTGCGCCTCAACTGGCATGGACCGGCGGAATCATCATCAGCATAGGCCTGGTTACGCCTACTGCAGGGCAAAGGCCTCTCCCATACATCTCCAACAACCCCGATCATGTACTAAGTGTGGCCATGTCGTCCCCGCAAACTTCTGAATCTCATGCGCCCGCCTAACTTTCTGCCGCCCTCTGCTAAGCTTCTCTTCCCTTGGAATCCATTCCGTAACCCTCAATGACCATCGGTTATCTTCCCTCCTCATTGCGTATCCTGCCCATGCCCCTTTCTTTTTCTTGATTTCAACTAAGATGTCATTAGGTCGCGTTTGTTCCCTCACCCAATCTGCTCTTTTCTTATCCTTGAACGTTACACCTATCATTTTTCTTTCCATAGCTCGTTGTGTCGTCCTCAATATGAGCAGAACCCTTTTCGTAAGCCTCAAGGTTTCTGCCCCATAGGTGAGTGCTGGTAAGACACAGGTATTATATACTTTCCTCTTGAGGGGATAACGGCAACCTGCTATTCATCATCTGAGAATGCCTGCCAAACGCACCCCAGCCCATTCTTGTTCTTCTGAATATTTCTGTCTTATGATCCGCATCCGCTGTCACTACCTGACCTAAGTTGGTGTATTCCCTTACGACTTCCAGTGCCTCGCTGCCTATTGTAAATTGCGGTTTTCTTCGGAGACTGTTAAGCATTACTTTAGTTTCCTGCAGATTAATTTTTAGACCCACTCTTCTGCTTTGCCTATCCAGGTCACTGAACATGCATTGCAATTGGTCCCCTGAGGTACTAAGCAAGGCAATGTCATCAGCGAATCGCGAGTTACCAAGCTATTCTCGATTAACTTTTATCCCCAATTCTTCCCAATCCATGTCTCTGAATACCTCCTGTAAAATAAAATGCCCAAATAAAACAAAGCATTTTGGGGGCCGTTGACCGTGCTGACGCAGTGTGATTTCTGCACAGTGCTCTAAATGTCAAAGTGAAAAAATGAAAAAAAGGTGTGGATAAACGACATGAGTAAGAATGACTCCCTTGCAGTGTGCATTCACCTGTGCCGCTTTGCACTTTCCATTGCGCTTCAACTGGTATAGACCGGGGGAATCCGACTGTCCATTTAAAACAAAGCATTGCGGGGACTTTTGACCATGCTGACGCAATGTGATTTCTGCCCAGTCCCCTATATGTCAACTTGATAAAATCAACAAGGCGTGGGTAAACGAAGAGACTAACAATGACTCCCATGAGGTGCGACTAGAGCAGCACAGCTTTGCACTGTCTGGTGTGGTTTACCTGTCATGCACCGGGGGAATCTCACTGTGCACTTAAAACAAATGATTGTGAAGGCTGTTGCCGATGCTGACACAATGTGATTTCTGCCCAGTGCTATTTAATGTCAACGTGAAGAAATGCAAGAAGGTGTGTATGCGATGAGAGTAACAATGACTCCCTCGCGGTGCGACTAGAGCAGTGCGGCTCTTGCGCAGTCTGCTGCACTCCAACTGGCATAGATCGGGGGAATCCGACTGTCCATTTAAAACAAATGATTACGCGGGCCGTTCACCATGCTGACGCAATGTGATTTCTGCCTAGTGCTGTAAACGGCAAAGTGATGAAATAAAGAAATGCCTGGATAAAGGACAGGTTTAAGAGTGACTCCTGTGAGGTGCGGCTGGAGCAGTGCAGCTCTTGCGCGGTATGGTACGCCTCAACTGGCATGGACGGGCGGAATTCACTGTCCAAATGAAACAAAGCATTCTGGGAGCCAGTGCTCTAAATGTCAACGTGAAGAAATGCAAAAAGGTGGGTATAAAGGACAGGAGTAAGAATGACTCCCGTGCAGAGTTTATTGAGCAGTTTCGCTTTGTGCTATCCATTGTGCTTCATTTGGTATGGACCGGTGGAATCCAACTGTCCATTAAAACAAAGCTTTGCGAAGACTTTTGATCATGCTGACGTAATGTGACTTCTGCCCAGCGCTCTAAATGTCAACGTGAAGAAATGCAACAAGGCATGGCTACACAAAGCGAGTAACAATGGCTCTCTTGAGGTGCGGCTAGAGCAGTGTGGCGCTTGCGCTGCCTGGTGCGCTTCAACTGGCATGGACCGGGAGAATCCGACTCTCCAAATAAAACAATGCATTTTGAGGGCCGTTGACCATGCTGACGCAATGTGATTTCTGCCCAGGTCTGTAAATGTCAACGTGCAGAAATGAAAAAAAGGCGTGGTTAAACGACAGGAGTAAGAATGTCTCCCTTGCAGTGTGGATTCAGGAGTGGCGCTTTATGCTATCTGTTGTGCTTCAACTGGCATGGACCGGCTGAAATTGACTGTCCACTTAAAACAAAGCATTGCAAGGACTTTTGACGATGCTGACGCAATGTGATTTGTGCCCAGGGCTCTAAATGTCAATGTGAGGAAATGGAACAAAGCGTGGGTGAAGGACGTTAGTAACAATGACTCCCCTGAGGTGCGGCTAGAACAGTGCTGCTTTGCACTGTCTGGTGTGGTTCAACTGGAATGCACAGGGGGAATCTTACTGTGCTTTTAAAAGATATAATTGCGAGGGCGGTTGACCATTTTTATGCAAGGTGATTTGTGCCCAGTGCCCTAAATGTCAACCTGAAGAAATAGAACAAGGCGTGGGGGAGCTAAGTGAGTAACAATGACTCCCTTGAGCTGCGGCTAGAGCAGTGCGGCTCTAGCGCTGCCTGGTGCGCTTCAACTGGGATAGATCGGGGTAATCCGACTGTCCATTTAAAACAAATGATTGCGAGGGCCGTTGACCATGCTGACGCAATTTGATTTCTGCCTAGTGCTTTAAACGTGAAATAAATAAATTAAGGAAAGGGCTGGATAAACGACAGGAGTAACTATGACACCCTTTAGGTGCGGCTAGCGCAGTGCAGCTCTTGCGCGGTCTGGTGCGAATGAACTGGCATGGACTGACAGAATCCACTGTCCAAATAAAACAAACCATTCTGGGGGCCATTGAGCATGCTGACGCAGTGTGATTTCTGCACAGTGCTCTAAACGTCGAAGTGAAAAAATGAAAAAAAAGCGTGGATAAAAGACAGGAGTAAGAATGACTCCCTTGCAGTGTGGATTGAGCTGTGCCGCTTTGCACTTTCCGTTGCGCTTCAACTGGTATGGACCGGGAGAATCTGACTGTCCATTTAAAACAAAGCATTGCGAGGACTTTTGACCATGCTGATGCAATGTGATCTCTGCCCAGTCCCCTATATGTCAACTTGATAAAATCATCAAGGCGTGGGTAAACGAAGAGACTAACAATGTCTCCCATGAGGTGCGACTAGAGCAGCACGGCTCTGCACTGTCTGGTGTGGCTTACCTGGCATGCACCGGGGGAATCTCACTGTGCACTTAAAACAAATGATTGTGAAGGCTGTTGCCGATGCTGACACTATGTGATTTCTGCCCAGTGCTATTTAATGTCAACGTGAAGAAATGCAAGAAGGTGTGTGTAAGCGGTGAGAGTAACAATGACTCCCTTGAGGTGCGACTAGAGCAGTGCAGCTTTTGCACAGTCTGCTGCACTCCAGCTGGCATAGATCGGGGGAATCCGACTGTCCATTTAAAACAAATGATTGCGAGGGCCGTCGGCCATGCTGACGCAATTTGATTTCTGCCCAGTGCTCTACACGTGAAACTGAAGTAAATAAAAAAAGGCATGGATAAACTACAGGAGTCACAATGACTCCCTTGTGGTGCGGCTATCGCAGTGCGGCTCTTGCGTGGTCTTGTGTGCCTCAACTGGCATGGACCGGCGGAATCATCATCATCATCAGCCTGGTTACGCCTACTGCAGGGCAAAGGCCTCTCCCATACATCTCCAACAACCCCGATCATGTACTATGTGTGGCCATGTCGTCCCTGCAAACTTCTTAATCTCATGCGCCCGCCTAACTTTCTGCCGCCCTCTGCTAAGCTTCCCTTCCCTTGGAATCCATTCCGTAACCCTTAATGACCATCGGTTATCTTCCCTCCTCATTTCGTATCCTGCCCATGCCCATTTCTTTTTCTTGATTTCAACTAAGATGTCATTAACTCGCGTTTGTTCCCTCACCCAATCACCTCTTTTCTTATCCTTTAACGTTACACCTATCATTCTTCTTTCCATAGCTCGTTGCGTCGTCCTCAATTTGAGCAGAACCCATTTCGTAAGCCTCCAGGTTTCTGCCCCATAGGTGAGTACTGGTAAGACACAGGTATTATATAATTTCCTCTGGAGGGGATAATGGCAACCTGCTAATCATCATCTGAGAATGCCTGCCAAACGCACCCCAGCCCATTCTTGTTCTTCTGAATATTTCTGTCTCATGATCCCCATCCGCTGTCACTACCTGCCCTAAGTTGATGTATTCCCTTACGACTTCTAGTGCCTCGCTGCCAATTGTAAATTGCTGTTTTCTTCCGAGACTGTTAAGCATTACTTTAGTTTCCTGCAGATTAATTTTAGACCCACTCTTCTGCTTTGCCTATCCAGGTCAGTGAACATGCATTGCAATTGGTCCCCTGAGGTACTAAGGAAGGCAATGTCATCAGCGAATCGCTAGTTACTAAGCTATTCTCGATTAACTTTTATCCCCAAATCTTCCCAATCCATGTCTCTGAATACCTCCTGTAAAATAAAATGCCCAAATAAAACAAAGCATTTTGGGGGCCGTTGACCGTGCTGACGCAGTGTGATTTCTGCACAGTGCTCTAAATGTCAAAGTAAAGAAATGAAAAAAAGGTGTGGATAAACGACATGAGTAAGAATGACTCCCTTGCAGTGTGCATTCAGCTGTGCCGCTTTGCACTTTCCATTGCGCTTGAACTGGTATAGACCGGGGGAATCCGACTGTCGATTTAAAACAAAGCATTGCGGGGACTTTTGACCACGCTGACGCAATGTGATTTCTGCCCAGTCCCCTATATGTCAACTTGATAAAATGCAACAAGGCGTGGGTAAACGAAGAGACTAACAATGACTCCCATGAGGTGCGACTAGAGCAGCACAGGTCTGCACTGTCTGGTGTGGCTTACCTGGCATGCACCGCGGGAATCTCACTGTGCACTTAAAACAAACGATTGTGAAGGCTGTTGCCGATGCTGACACTATGTGATTTCTGCCCAGTGCTATTTAATGTCAACGTGAAGAAATGCAAGAAGGTGTGTATGCGATGAGAGTAACAATGACTCCCTCGAGGTGCGACTAGAGCAGTGCGGCTCTTGCGCAGTCTGCTGCACTCCAACTGGCATAGATCGGGGGAATCCGACTGTCCATTTAAAACAAATAATTGCGCGGGCCGTTCACCATGCTGACGCAATGTGATTTCTGCCTAGTGCTATAAACGGCAAAGTGATGAAATAAAGAAATGCCTGGATAAAGGACAGGTGTAAGAGTGACTCCTGTGAGGTGCGGCTGGAGCAGTGCAGCTCTTGCACGGTATGGTACGCCTCAACTGGCATGGACCGGCGGAATTCACTGTCCAAATGAAACAAAGCATTCTGGGGGCCAGTGCTCTAAAGGTCAACGTGAAGAAATGCAAAAAGGTGGGTATAAAGGACAGGAGTAAGAATGACTCCCGTGCAGAGTTTATTGAGCAGTTTCGCTTTGTGCTATCCATTGTGCTTCATTTGGTATGGACCGGTGGAATCCAACTGTCCATTAAAACAAAGCTTTGAGAAGACTTTTGATCATGCTGACGTAATGTGACTTCTGCCCAGCGCTCTAAATGTCAACGTGAAGAAATGCAAGGCATGGCTACACAAAGCGAGTAACAATGGCTCTCTTGAGGGGCGGCTAGAGCAGTGTGGCGCTTGCGCTGCTTGGTGCGCTTCAACTGGCATGGACCGGGAGAATCCGACTCTCCAAATAAAACAATGCATTTTGAGGGCCGTTGACCATGCTGACGCAATGTGATTTCTGCCCAGGTCTGTAAATGTCAACGTGAAGAAATGAAAAAAAGGTGTGGTTAAACGACAGGAGTAAGAATGACTCCCTTGCAGTGTGGATTCAGGAGTGGCGCTTTATGCTATCTGTTGTGCTTCAACTGGCATGGACCGGCTGAAACTGACTGTCCACTTAAAACAAAGCATTGCAAGGACTTTTGACGATGCTGACGCAATGTGATTTGTGCCCAGGGCTCTAAATGTCAATGTGAGGAAATGGAACAAAGCGTGGGTGAAGGACGTTAGTAACAATGACTCCCTTGAGGTGCGGCTAGAACAGTGCTGCTTTGCACTGTCTGGTGTGGTTCAACTGGAATGCACAGGGGGAATCTTACTGTGCTTTTAAAAGATATAATTGCGTGGGCGGTTGACCATTTTTATGCAAGGTGATTTGTGCCCAGTGCCCTAAATGTCAACCTGAAGAAATAGAACAAGGCGTGGGGGAGCTAAGTGAGTAACAATGACTCCCTTGAGCTGCGGCTAGAGCAGTGCGGCTCTAGCGCTGCCTGGTGCGCTTCAACTGGGATAGATCGGGGTAATCCGACTGTCCATTTAAAGCAAATGATTGCGAGGGCCGTTGACCATGCTGACGCAATTTGATTTCTGCCTAGTGCTTTAAACGTGAAATAAATAAATTAAGGAAAGGGCTGGATAAACGACAGGAGTAACTATGACACCCTTTAGGTGCGGCTAGCGCAGTGCAGCTCTTGCGCGGTCTGGTGCGAATGAACTGGCATGGACTGACAGAATCCACTGTCCAAATAAAACAAACCCTTCTGGGGGCCGTTGAGCATGCTGACGCAGTGTGATTTCTGCACAGTGCTCTAAATGTCGAAGTGAAAAAATGAAAAAAAAAGCGTGGATAAAAGACAGGAGTAAGAATGACTCCCTTGCAGTGTGGATTGAGCTGTGCCGCTTTGCACTTTCCGTTGCGCTTCAACTGGTATGGACCGGGAGAATCTGACTGTCCATTTAAAACAAAGCATTGCGAGGACTTTTGACCATGCTGATGCAATGTGATCTCTGCCCAGTCCCCTAAATGTCAACGTGATAAAATGCAACAAGGCGAGGGTAAACGAAGAGACTAACAATGACTCCCATGAGGTGGGACTAGAGTAGCGCGGCTTTGCACTGTCTGGTGTGGTTTACCTGGCATGCAACGGGGGAATCTAACTCTGCCATGAAAAGAAATGATTGCGAAGGCCGTTGACCATGCTGACACAATGTGATTTCTGCTCAGTGCTATTTAATGTCAATGTGAAGAAATGCAAAAAAGGTGTGTGTAAGGGATGAGAGTAACAATGACACCCTTGAGGTGTGATTAGAGCAGCGCAGCATTTGCACAGTCTGCTGCACTCCAGCTGGCATAGATCGGGGGAATCCGACTGTCCAATTAAAAGAAATGATTGTGAGCGCCGTCGACCATGCTGACGGAATGTGATTTCTGCCCAGTGCTCTAAACGTCAAAGTGAAGTAAATAAAAAAAAGGACGGATAAACGACAGGAGTAACAATGACTCCCTCGTGGTGCGGCTATCGCAGTGCGGCTATTGCGTGGTCTTGTGCGCCTCAACTGGCATGGACCGGCGGAATCATCATCAGCATAGGCCTGGTTACGCCTACTGCAGGGCAAAGGCCTCTCCCATACATCTCCAACAACCCCGATCATGTACTAAGTGTGGCCATGTCGTCCCCGCAAACTTCTGAATCTCATGCGCCCGCCTAACTTTCTGCCGCCCTCTGCTAAGCTTCTCTTCCCTTGGAATCCATTCCGTAACCCTCAATGACCATCGGTTATCTTCCCTCCTCATTGCGTATCCTGCCCATGCCCCTTTCTTTTTCTTGATTTCAACTAAGATGTCATTAAGTCGCGTTTGTTCCCTCACCCAATCTGCTCTTTTCTTATCCTTGAACGTTACACCTATCATTTTTCTTTCCATAGCTCGTTGTGTCGTCCTCAATATGAGCAGAACCCTTTTCGTAAGCCTCAAGGTTTCTGCCCCATAGGTGAGTGCTGGTAAGACACAGGTATTATATACTTTCCTCTTGAGGGGATAACGGCAACCTGCTATTCATCATCTGAGAATGCCTGCCAAACGCACCCCAGCCCATTCTTGTTCTTCTGAATATTTCTGTCTTATGATCCGCATCCGCTGTCACTACCTGACCTAAGTTGGTGTATTCCCTTACGACTTCCAGTGCCTCGCTGCCTATTGTAAATTGCGGTTTTCTTCGGAGACTGTTAAGCATTACTTTAGTTTCCTGCAGATTAATTTTGAGACCCACTCTTCTGCTTTGCCTATCCAGGTCACTGAACATGCATTGCAATTGGTCCCCTGAGGTACTAAGCAAGGCAATGTCATCAGCGAATCGCGAGTTACCAAGCTATTCTCGATTAACTTTTATCCCCAATTCTCCCAATCCATGTCTCTGAATACCTCCTGTAAAATAAAATGCCCAAATAAAACAAAGCATTTTGGGGGCCGTTGACCGTGCTGACGCAGTGTGATTTCTGCACAGTGCTCTAAATGTCAAAGTGAAAAAATGAAAAAAAGGTGTGGATAAACGACATGAGTAAGAATGACTCCCTTGCAGTGTGCATTCAGCTGTGCCGCTTTGCACTTTCCATTGCGCTTCAACTGGTATAGACCGGGGGAATCCGACTGTCCATTTAAAACAAAGCATTGCGGGGACTTTTGACCATGCTGACGCAATATGATTTCTGCCCAGTCCCCTATATGTCAACTTGATAAAATCAACAAGGCGTGGGTAAACGAAGAGACTAACAATGACTCCCATGAGGTGCGACTAGAGCAGCACAGCTTTGCACTGTCTGGTGTGGTTTACCTGTCATGCACCGGGGGAATCTCACTGTGCACTTAAAACAAATGATTGTGAAGGCTGTTGCCGATGCTGACACAATGTGATTTCTGCCCAGTGCTATTTAATGTCAACGTGAAGAAATGCAAGAAGGTGTGTATGCGATGAGAGTAACAATGACTCCCTCGAGGTGCGACTAGAGCAGTGCGGCTCTTGCGCAGTCTGCTGCACTCCAACTGGCATAGATCGGGGGAATCCGACTGTCCATTTAAAACAAATGATTACGCGGGCCGTTCACCATGCTGACGCAATGTGATTTCTGCCTAGTGCTCTAAACGGCAAAGTGATGAAATAAAGAAATGCCTGGATAAAGGACAGGTGTAAGAGTTACTCCTGTGAGGTGCGGCTGGAGCAGTGCAGCTCTTGCGCGGTATGGTACGCCTCAACTGGCATGGACGGGCGGAATTCACTGTCCAAATGAAACAAAGCATTCTGGGAGCCAGTGCTCTAAATGTCAACGTGAAGAAATGCAAAAAGGTGGGTATAAAGGACAGGAGTAAGAATGACTCCCGTGCAGAGTTTATTGAGCAGTTTCGCTTTGTGCTATCCATTGTGCTTCATTTGGTATGGACCGGTGGAATCCAACTGTCCATTAAAACAAAGCTTTGCGAAGACTTTTGATCATGCTGACGTAATGTGACTTCTGCCCAGCGCTCTAAATGTCAACGTGAAGAAATGCAACAAGGCATGGCTACACAAAGCGAGTAACAATGGCTCTCTTGAGGTGCGGCTAGAGCAGTGTGGCGCTTGCGCTGCCTGGTGCGCTTCAACTGGCATGGACCGGGAGAATCCGACTCTCCAAATAAAACAATGCATTTTGAGGGCCGTTGACCATGCTGACGCAATGTGATTTCTGCCCAGGTCTGTAAATGTCAACGTGCAGAAATGAAAAAAAAGGCGTGGTTAAACGACAGGAGTAAGAATGACTCCCTTGCAGTGTGGATTCAGGAGTGGCGCTTTATGCTATCTGTTGTGCTTCAACTGGCATGGACCGGCTGAAACTGACTGTCTACTTAAAACAAAGCATTGCAAGGACTTTTGACGATGCTGACGCAATGTGATTTGTGCCCAGGGCTCTAAATGTCAATGTGAGGAAATGGAACAAAGCGTGGGTGAAGGACGTTAGTAACAATGACTCCCCTGAGGTGCGGCTAGAACAGTGCTGCTTTGCACTGTCTGGTGTGGTTCAACTGGAATGCACAGGGGGAATCTTACTGTGCTTTTAAAAGATATAATTGCGAGGGCGCTTGACCATTTTTATGCAAGGTGATTTGTGCCCAGTGCCCTAAATGTCAACCTGAAGAAATGGAACAAGGCGTGGGGGAGCTAAGTGAGTAACAATGACTCCCTTGAGCTGCGGCTAGAGCAGTGCGGCTCTAGCGCTGCCTGGTGCGCTTCAACTGGGATAGATCGGGGTAATCCGAGTGTCCATTTAAAACAAATGATTGCGAGGGCCGTTGACCATGCTGACGCAATTTGATTTCTGCCTAGTGCTTTAAACGTGAAATAAATAAATTAAGGAAAGGGCTGGATAAACGACAGGAGTAACTATGACACCCTTTAGGTGCGGCTAGCGCAGTGCAGCTCTTGCGCGGTCTGGTGCGAATGAACTGGCATGGACTGACAGAATCCACTGTCCAAATAAAACAAACCATTCTGGGGGCCGTTGAGCATGCTGACGCAGTGTGATTTCTGCACAGTGCTCTAAATGTCGAAGTGAAAAAATGAAAAAAAAGCGTGGATAAAAGACTGGAGTAAGAATGACTCCCTTGCAGTGTGGATTGAGCTGTGCCGCTTTGCACTTTCCGTTGCGCTTCAACTGGTATGGACCGGGAGAATCTGACTGTCCATTTAAAACAAAGCATTGCGAGGACTTTTGACCATGCTGATGGAATGTGATCTCTGCCCAGTCCCCTATATGTCAACTTGATAAAATCATCAAGGCGTGGGTAAACGAAGAGACTAACAATGACTCCCATGAGGTGCGACTAGAGCAGCACGGCTGTGCACTGTCTGGTGTGGCTTACCTGACATGCACCGGGGGAATCTCACTGTGCACTCAAAACAAATGAGTGTGAAGGCTGTTGCCGATGCTGACACTATGTGATTTCTGCCCAGTGCTATTTAATGTCAACGTGAAGAAATGCAAGAAGGTGTGTGTAAGCGGTGAGAGTAACAATGACTCCCTTGAGGTGCGACTAGAGCAGTGCAGCTTTTGCACAGTCTGCTGCACTCCAGCTGGCATAGATCGGGGGAATCCGACTGTCCATTTAAAACAAATGATTGCGAGGGCCGTCGGCCATGCTGACGCAATGTGATTTCTGCCCAGTGCTCTACACGTGAAACTGAAGTAAATAAAAAAAGGCATGGATAAACTACAGGAGTCACAATGACTCCCTTGTGGTGCGGCTATCGCAGTGCGGCTCTTGCGTGGTCTTGTGTGCCTCAACTGGCATGGACCGGCGGAATCATCATCAGCATCAGCCTGGTTACGCCTACTGCAGGGCAAAGGCCTCTCCCATACATCTCCAACAACCCCGATCATGTACTATATGTGGCCATGTCGTCCCTGCAAACTTCTTAATCTCATGCGCCCGCCTAACTTTCTGCCGCCCTCTGCTAAGCTTCCCTTCCCTTGGAATCCATTCCGTAACCCTTAATGACCATCGGTTATCTTCCCTCCTCATTTCGTATCCTGCCCATGCCCATTTCTTTTTCTTGATTTCAACTAAGATGTCATTAACTCGCGTTTGTTCCCTCACCCAATCTGCTCTTTTCTTATCCTTTAACGTTACACCTATCATTCTTCTTTCCATAGCTCGTTGCGTCGTCCTCAATTTGAGCAGAACCCATTTCGTAAGCCTCCAGGTTTCTGCCCCATAGGTGAGTGCTGGTGAGACACAGGTATTACATACTTTCCTCTTGAGGGGATAACGGCAACCTGCTATTCATCATCTGAGAATGCCTGCCAAACGCACCCCAGCCAATTCTTGTTCTTCTGAATATTTCTGTCTTATGATCCGCATCCGCTGTCACTACCTGACCTAAGTTGGTGTATTCCCTTACGACTTCCAGTGCCTCGCTGCCTGTTGTAAATTGCCGTTTTCTTCGGAGACTGTTAAGCATTACTTTAGTTTCCTGCAGATTAATTTTTAGACCCACTCTTCTGCTTTGCCTATCCAGGTCACTGAACATGCATTGCAATTGGTCCCCTGAGGTACTAAGCAAGGCAATGTCATCAGCGAATCGCGAGTTACCAAGCTATTCTCGATTAACTTTTATCCCCAATTCTTCCCAATCCATGTCTCTGAATACCTCCTGTAAAATAAAATGCCCAAATAAAACAAAGCATTTTGGGGGCCGTTGACCGTGCTGATGCAGTGTGATTTCTGCACAGTGCTCTAAATGTCAAAGTGAAAAAATGAAAAAAAAGCGTGGATAAAAGACAGGAGTAAGAATTACTCCCTTGCAGTGTGGATTGAGCTGTGCCGCTTTGCACTTTCCGTTGTGCTTCAACTGGTATAGACCGGGGGAATCCTGCTGTCCATTTAAAACAAAGCATTGCGGGGACTTTTGACTTTGCTGACGCAATGTGATTTCTGCCCAGTCCCCTATATGTCAACTTGATAAAATGCGACAAGGCGTGGGTAAACGAAGAGACTAACTATGACTCCCATGAGGGGCGACTAGAGCAGCACGGCTCTGCACTGTCTGGTGTGGCTTACCTGGCATGCACCGGGGGAATCTCACTGTGCACTTAAAACAAATGATTGTGAAGGCTGTTGCCGATGCTGACACAATGTGATTTCTGCCCAGTGCTCTAAACGTCAAACTGAAGTAATTAAAAAAGGCATGGATAAACTACAGGAGTCACAATGACTCCCTTGTGGTGCGGCTATCGCAGTGCGGCTCTTGCGTGGTCTTGTGTGCCTCAACTGGCATGGCCCGGCGCAATCATCATCAGCATCAGCCTGGTTACGTCTACTGCAGGGCAAAGGCCTCTCCCATATATCTCCAACAACCCCGATCATGTACTATGTGTGGCCATGTCGTCCCTGCAAACTTCTTAATCTCATGCGCCCGCCTAACTTTCTGCCGCCCTCTGCTAAGCTTCCCTTCCCTTGGAATCCATTCCGTAACCCTCAATGACCATCGGTTATCTTCCCTCCTCATTGCGTATCCTGCCCATGCCCATTTCTTTTTCTTGATTTCAACTAAGATGTCATTAACTCGCGTTTGTTCCCTCACCCAATCTGCTCTTTTCTTATCCTTGAACGTTACACCTATCATTCTTCTTTCCATAGCTCGTTGCGTCGTCCTCAATTTGAGCAGAACCCTTTTCGTAAGCCTCCAGGTTTTTGCCCCATAGGTGAGTACTGGTAAGACACAGGTATTATATACTTTCCTCTTGAGGGGATAATGGCAACCTGCTAATCATCATCTGAGAATGCCTGCCAAACGCACCCCAGCCCATTCTTGTTCTGAATATTTCTGTCTCATGATCCGCATCCGCTGTCACTACCTGCCCTAAGTTGATGTATTCCCTTACGACTTCCAGTGCCTCGCTGCCAATTGTAAATTGCTGTTTTCTTCCGAGACTGTTAACCATTACTTTAGTTTCCTGCAGATTACTTTTTAGACCCACTCTTCTGCTTTGTCTCTCCAGGTCAGTGAACATGCATTGCAATTTGTCCCCTGAGGTACTAATGAAGGCAATGTCATCAGCGAATCGCGAGTTACTAAGCTATTCTCGATTAACTTTTATCCCCAATTCTTCCCAATCCATGTCTCTGAATACCTCCTGTAAAATAAAATGCCCAAATAAAACAAAGCATTTTGGGGGCCGTTGACCGTGCTGACGCAGTGTGATTTCTGCCCAGTCCCCTATATGTCAACTTGATAAAATGCAACAAGGCGTGGGTAAACGAAGAGACTAACAATGACTCCCATGAGGTGCGACTAGAGCAGCACGGTTCTGCACTGTCTGGTGTGGTTTACCTGGCATGCACCGCGGGAATCTCACTGTGCACCTAAAACAAATGATTGTGAAGGCTGTTGCCGATGCTGACACTATGTGATTTCTGCCCAGTGCTATTTAATGTCAACGTGAAGAAATGCAAGAAGGTGTGCGTAAGCGAAGAGAGTAACAATGACTCCCTCGTGGTGCGACTAGAGCAGTGCGGCTCTTGCGCAGTCTGCTGCACTCCAACTGGCATAGATCGGGGGAATCCGACTGTCCATTTAAAACAAATGATTCGAGGGCCGTTCACCATGCTGACGCAATGTGATTTCTGCCTAGTGCTCTAAACGGCAAAGTGATGAAATAAAGAAATGCCTGGATAAAGGACAGGTGTAAGAGTGACTCCTGTGAGGTGCGGCTGGAGCAGTGCAGCTCTTGCACGGTATGGTACGCCTCAACTGGCATGGACCGGCGGAATTCACTGTCCAAATGAAACAAAGCATTCTGGGGGCCAGTGCTCTAAAGGTCAACGTGAAGAAATGCAAAAAGGTGGGTATAAAGGACAGGAGTAAGAATGACTCCCGTGCAGAGTTTATTGAGCAGTTTCGCTTTGTGCTATCCATTGTGCTTCATTTGGTATGGACCGGTGGAATCCAACTGTCCATTCAAACAAAGCTTTGCGAAGACTTTTGATCATGCTGACGTAATGTGACTTCTGCCCAGCGCTCTAAATGTCAACGTGAAGAAATGCAACAAGGCATGGCTACACAAAGCGAGTAACAATGGCTCTCTTGAGGGGCGGCTAGAGCAGTGTGGCGCTTGCGCTGCTTGGTGCGCTTCAACTGGCATGGACCGGGAGAATCCGACTCTCCAAATAAAACAATGCATTTTGAGGGCCGTTGACCATGCTGACGCAATGTGATTTCTGCCCAGGTCTGTAAATGTCAACGTGAAGAAATGAAAAAAAGGCGTGGTTAAACGACAGGAGTAACTATGACACCCTTTAGGTGCGGCTAGCGCAGTACAGCTCTAACGCGGTCTGGTGCGAATGAACTGGCATGGACTGACAGAATCCACTGTCCAAATAAAACAAACCATTCTGGGGGCCGTTGAGCATGTTGACGCAGTGTGATTTCTGCACAGTGCTCTAAATGTCGAAGTGAAAAATGAAAAAAAAAGCGTGGATAAAAGACAGGAGTAAGAATGACTCCCTTGCAGTGTGGATTGAGCTGTGCCGCTTTGCACTTTCCATTGCGCTTCAACTGGTATTGACCGGGAGAATCTGACTGTCCATTGAAAACAAAGCATTGCGAGGACTTTTGACCATGCTGATGCAATGTGATCTCTGCCCAGTCCCCTATATGTCAACTTGATAAAATCAACAAGGCGTGGGTAAACGAAGAGACTAACAATGACTCCCATGAGGTGCGACTAGAGCAGCACGGCTCTGCACTGTCTGGTGTGGCTTACCTGGCATGCACCGGGGGAATCTCACTGTGCACTTAAAACAAATGATTGTGAAGGCTGTTGCCGATGCTGACACAATGTGATTTCTGCCCAGTGCTATTTAATGTCACCATGAAGAAATGCTAGAAGGTGTGTGTAAGATATGAGAGTAACAATGACTCCCTTGAGGTGCGACTAGAACAGTGCAGCTTTTGCACAGTCTGCTGCACTCCAGCTGGCATAGATCGGGGGAATCCGACTGTCCATTTAAAACAAATGATTGCGAGGGCCGTCGACCATGCTGATGCAATGTGATTTCTGCCCAGTGCTCTAAACGTGAAACTGAAGTAAATAAAAAAAGGCATGGATAAACTACAGGAGTCACAATGACTCCCTTGTGTTGCCGCTATCGCAGTGCGGCTCTTGCGTGGTCTTGTTTGCCTCAACTGGCATGGACCGGCGGAATCATCTTCAGCATCAGCCTGGTTACGCCTACTGCAGGGCAAAGGCCTCTCCCGTACATCTCCAACAACCCCGATCATGTACTATGTGTGGCCATGTCGTCCCTGCAAACTTCTTAATCTCATGCGCCCGCCTAACTTTCTGCCGCCCTCTGCTAAGCTTCCCTTCCCTTGGAATCCATTCCGTAACCCTTAATGACCATCGGTTATCTTCCCTCCTCATTTCGTATCCTGCCCATGCCCATTTCTTTTTCTTGATTTCTACTAAGATGTCATTAACTCGCGTTTGTTCCCTCACCCAATCTGCTCTTTTCTTATCCTTTAACGTTACACCTATCATTCTTCTTTCCATAGCTCGTTGCGTCGTCCTCAATTTGAGCAGAACCCATTTCGTAAGCCTCCAGGTTTCTGCCCCATAGGTGAGTACTGGTAAGACACAGGTATTATATACTTTCCTCTTGAGGGGATAATGGCAACCTGCTAATCATCATCTGAGAATGCCTGCCAAACGCACCCCAGCCCATTCTTGTTCTTCTGAATATTTCTGTCTAATGATCCGCATCCGCTGTCACTACCTGCCCTAAGTTGATGTAATCCCTTACGACTTCTAGTGCCCCGCTGCCAATTGTAAATTGCTGTTTTCTTCCGAGACTGTTAAGCATTACTTTAGTTTCCTGCTGATTAATTTTTAGACCCACTCTTCTGCTTTGCCTATCCAGGTCAGTGAACATGCATTGCAATTGGTCCCCTGAGGTACTAAGGAAGGCAATGTCATCAGCGAATCGCGAGTTACTAAGCTGTTCTCGATTAACTTTTATCCCCAAATCTTCCCAATCCATGTCTCTGAATACCTCCTGTAAAATAAAATGCCCAAATAAAACAAAGCATTTTGGGGGCCGTTGACCGTGCTGACGCAGTGTGATTTCTGCACAGTGCTCTAAATGTCAAAGTAAAGAAATGAAAAAAAGGTGTGGATAAACGACATGAGTAAGAATGACTCCCTTGCAGTGTGCATTCAGCTGTGCCGCTTTGCACTTTCCATTGCGCTTGAACTGGTATAGACCGGGGGAATCCGACTTTCGATTTAAAACAAAGCATTGCGGGGACTTTTGACCACGCTGACGCAATGTGATTTCTGCCCAGTCCCCTATATGTCAACTTGATAAAATGCAACAAGGCGTGGGTAAACGAAGAGACTAACAATGACTCCCATGAGGTGCGACTAGAGCAGCACAGGTCTGCACTGTCTGGTGTGGCTTACCTGGCATGCACCGCGGGAATCTCACTGTGCACTTAAAACAAACGATTGTGAAGGCTGTTGCCGATGCTGACACTATGTGATTTCTGCCCAGTGCTATTTAATGTCAACGTGAAGAAATGCAAGAAGGTGTGTATGCGATGAGAGTAACAATGACTCCCTCGAGGTGCGACTAGAGCAGTGCGGCTCTTGCGCAGTCTGCTGCACTCCAACTGGCATAGATCGGGGGAATCCGACTATCCATTTAAAACAAATAATTGCGTGGGCCGTTCACCATGCTGACGCAATGTGATTTCTGCCTAGTGCTCTAAACGGCAAAGTGATGAAATAAAGAAATGCCTGGATAAAGGACAGGTGTAAGAGTGACTCCTGTGAGGTGCGGCTGGAGCAGTGCAGCTCTTGCGCGGTATGGTACGCCTCAACTGGCATGGACGGGCGGAATTCACTGTCCAAATGAAACAAAGCATTCTCGGAGCCAGTGCTCTAAATGTCAACGTGAAGAAATGCAAAAAGGTGGGTATAAAGGACAGGAGTAAGAATGACTCCCGTGCAGAGTTTATTGAGCAGTTTCGCTTTGTGCTATCCATTGTGCTTCATTTGGTATGGACCGGTGGAATCCAACTGTCCATTAAAACAAAGCTTTGCGAAGACTTTTGATCATGCTGACGTAATGTGACTTCTGCCCAGCGCTCTAAATGTCAACGTGAAGAAATGCAACAAGGCATGGCTACACAAAGCGAGTAACAATGGCTCTCTTGAGGTGCGGCTAGAGCAGTGTGGCGCTTGCGCTGCCTGGTGCGCTTCAACTGGCATGGACCGGGAGAATCCGACTCTCCAAATAAAACAATGCATTTTGAGGGCCGTTGACCATGCTGACGCAATGTGATTTCTGCCCAGGTCTGTAAATGTCAACGTGCAGAAATGAAAAAAAGGCATGGTTAAACGACAGGAGTAAGAATGACTCCCTTGCAGTGTGGATTCAGGAGTGGCGCTTTATGCTATCTGTTGTGCATCAACTGGCATGGAGCGGCTGAAACTGACTGTCCACTTAAAACAAAGCATTGCAAGGACTTTTGACGATGCTGACGCAATGTGATTTGTGCCCAGGGCTCTAAATGTCAATGTGAGGAAATGGAACAAAGCGTGGGTGAAGGACGTTAGTAACAATGACTCCCTTGAGGTGCGGCTAGAACAGTGCTGCTTTGCACTGTCTGGTGTGGTTCAACTGGAATGCACAGGGGGAATCTTACTGTGCTTTTAAAAGATATAATTGCGAGGGCGGTTGACCATTTTTATGCAAGGTGATTTGTGCCCAGTGCCCTAAATGTCAACCTGAAGAAATAGAACAAGGCGTGGGGGAGCTAAGTGAGTAACAATGACTCCCTTGAGCTGCGACTAGAGCAGTGCGGCTCTAGCGCTGCCTGGTGCGCTTCAACTGGGATAGATCGGGGTAATCCGACTGTCCATTTAAAACAAATGATTGCGAGGGCCGTTGACCATGCCGACGCAATTTGATTTCTGCCTAGTGCTTTAAACGTGAAATAAATAAATTAAGGAAAGGGCTGGATAAACGACAGGAGTAACTATGACACCCTTTAGGTGCGGCTAGCGCAGTGCAGCTCTTGCGCGGTCTGGTGCGAATGAACTGGCACGGACTGACAGAATCCACTGTCCAAATAAAACAAACCATTCTGGGGGCCGTTGAGCATGCTGACGCAGTGTGATTTCTGCACAGTGCTCTAAATGTCGAAGTGAAAAAATAAAAAAAAGCGTGGATAAAAGACAGGAGTAAGAATGACTCCCTTGCAGTGTGGATTGAGCTGTGCCGCTTTGCACTTTCCGTTGCGCTTCAACTGGTATGGACCGGGAGAATCTGACTGTCCATTTAAAACAAAGCATTGCGAGGACTTTTGACCATGCTGATGCAATGTGATCTCTGCCCAGTCCCCTATATGTCAACTTGATAAAATCATCAAGGCGTGGGTAAACGAAGAGACTAACAATGACTCCCATGAGGTGCGACTAGAGCAGCACGGCTCTGCACTGTCTGGTGTGGCTTACCTGGCATGCACCGGGGGAATCTCACTGTGCACTTAAAACAAATGATTGTGAAGGCTGTTGCCGATGCTGACACTATGTGATTTCTGCCCAGTGCTATTTAATGTCAACGTGAAGAAATGCAAGAAGGTGTGTGTAAGCGGTGAGAGTAACAATGACTCCCTTGAGGTGCGACTAGAGCAGTGCAGCTTTTGCACAGTCTGCTGCACTCCAGCTGGCATAGATCGGGGGAATCCGACTGTCCATTTAAAACAAATGATTGCGAGGGCCGTCGGCCATGCTGACGCAATGTGATTTCTGCCCAGTGCTCTAAACGTGAAACTGAAGTAAATAAAAAAAGGCATGGATAAACTACAGGAGTCACAATGACTCCCTTGTGGTGCGGCTATCGCAGTGCGGCTCTTGCGTGGTCTTGTGTGCCTCAACTGGCATGGACCGGCGGAATCATCATCAGCATCAGCCTGGTTACGCCTACTGCAGGGCAAAGGCCTCTCCCGTACATCTCCAACAACCCCGATCATGTACTATGTGTGGCCATGTCGTCCCTGCAAACTTCTTAATCTCATGCGCCCGCCTAAGTTTCTGCCGCCCTCTGCTAAGCTTCTCTTCCCTTGGAATCCATTCCGTAACCCTCAATGACCATCGGTTATCTTCCCTCCTCATTTCGTATCCTGCCCATGCCCCTTTCTTTTTCTTGATTTCAACTAAGATGTCATTAACTCGCGTTTGTTCCCTCACCCAATCTGCTCTTTTCTTATCCTTTAACGTTACACCTATCATTCTTCTTTCCATAGCTCGTTGTGTCGTCCTCAATATGAGCAGAACCCATTTCGTAAGCCTCCAGGTTTCTGCCCCATAGGTGAGTACTGGTAAGACACAGGTATTATATACTTTCCTCTTGAGGGGATAATGGCAACCTGCTAATCATCATCTGAGAATGCCTGCCAAACGCACCCCAGCCCATTCTTGTTCTTCTGAATATTTCTGTCTCATGATCCGCATCCGCTGTCACTACCTGCCCTAAGTTGATGTAATCCCTTACGACTTCTAGTGCCTCGCTGCCAATTGTAAATTGCTGTTTTCTTCCGAGACTGTTAAGCATTACTTTAGTTTCCTGCAGATTAATTTTTAGACCCACTCTTCTGCTTTGCCTATCCAGGTCAGTGAACATGCATTGCAATTGGTCCCCTGAGGTACTAAGGAAGGCAATGTCATCAGCGAATCGCGAGTTACTAAGCTATTCTCGATTAACTTTTATCCCCAAATCTTCCCAATCCATGTCTCTGAATACCTCCTGTAAAATAAAATGCCCAAATAAAACAAAGCATTTTGGGGGCCGTTGACCATGCTGACGCAATGTGATTTCTGCCCAGGTCTGTAAATGTCAACGTGCAGAAATGAAAAAAAGGCGTGGTTAAACGACAGGAGTAAGAATGACTCCCTTGCAGTGTGGATTCAGGAGTGGCGCTTTATGCTATCTGTTGTGCATCAACTGGCATGGACCGGGGGAATCCGACTGTCCATTTAAAACAAAGCATTGCGGGGACTTTTGACCATGCTGACGCAATGTGATTTCTGCCCAGTCCCCTATATGTCAACTTGATAAAATCAACAAGGCGTGGGTAAACGAAGAGACTAACAATGACTATCATGAGGTGCGACTAGAGCAGCACAGCTTTGCACTGTCTGGTGTGGTTTACCTGTCATGCACCGGGGGAATCTCACTGTGCACTTAAAACAAATGATTGTGAAGGCTGTTGCCGATGCTGACACAATGTGATTTCTGCCCAGTGCTATTTATTGTCAACGTGAAGAAATGCAAGAAGGTGTGTATGCGATGAGAGTAACAATGACTCCCTCGAGGTGCGACTAGAGCAGTGCGGCTCTTGCGCAGTCTGCTGCACTCCAACTGGCATAGATCGGGGGAATCCGACTGTCCATTTCAAACAAATGATTACGCGGGCCGTTCACCATGCTGACGCAATGTGATTTCTGCCTAGTGCTCTAAACGGCAAAGTGATGAAATAAAGAAATGCCTGGATAAAGGACAGGTGTAAGAGTGACTCCTGTGAGGTGCGGCTGGAGCAGTGCAGGTCTTGCGCGGTATGGTACGCCTCAACTGGCATGGACGGGTGGAATTCACTGTCCAAATGAAACAAAGCATTCTGGGAGCCAGTGCTCTAAATGTCAACGTGAAGAAATGCAAAAAGGTGGGTATAAAGGACAGGAGTAAGAATGACTCCCGTGCAGAGTTTATTGAGCAGTTTCGCTTTGTGCTATCCATTGTGCTTCATTTGGTATGGACCGGTGGAATCCAACTGTCCATTAAAACAAAGCTTTGCGAAGACTTTTGATCATGCTGACGTAATGTGACTTCTGCCCAGCGCCCTAAATGTCAACGTGAAGAAATGCAACAAGGCATGGCTACACAAAGCGAGTAACAATGGCTCTCTTAAGGTGCGGCTAGAGCAGTGTGGCGCTTGCGCTGCCTGGTGCGCTTCAACTGGCATGGACCGGGAGAATCCGACTCTCGAAATAAAACAATGCATTTTGAGGGCCGTTGACCATGCTGACGCAATGTGATTTCTGCCCAGGTCTGTAAATGTCAACGTGCAGAAATGCAAAAAAAGGCGTGGTTAAAGGACCGGAGTAAGAATGACTCCCTTGCAGTGTGGATTCAGGAGTGGCGCTTTATGCTATCTGTTGTGCTTCAACTGGCATGGACCGGCTGAAACTGACTGTCCACTTAAAACAAAGCATTGCAAGGACTTTTGACGATGCTGACGCAATGTGATTTGTGCCCAGGGCTCTAAATGTCAATGTGAGGAAATGGAACAAAGCGTGGGTGAAGGACGTTAGTAACAATGACTCCCTTGAGGTGCGGCTAGAACAGTGCTGGTTTGCACTGTCTGGTGTGGTTCAACTGGAATGCACAGGGGGAATCTTACTGTGCTTTTAAAAGATATAATTGCGAGGGCGGTTGACCATTTTTATGCAAGGTGATTTGTGCCCAGTGCCCTAAATGTCAACCTGAAGAAATAGAACAAGGCGTGGGGGAGCTAAGTGAGTAACAATGACTCCCTTGAGCTGCGACTAGAGCAGTGCGGCTCTAGCGCTGCCTGGTGCGCTTCAACTGGGATAGATCGGGGTAATCCGGCTGTCCATTTAAAACAAATGATTGCGAGGGCCGTTGACCATGCCGACGCAATTTGATTTCTGCCTAGTGCTTTAAACGTGAAATAAATAAATTAAGGAAAGGGCTGGATAAACGACAGGAGTAACTATGACACCCTTTAGGTGCGGCTAGCGCAGTGCAGCTCTTGCGCGGTCTGGTGCGAATGAACTGGCACGGACTGACAGAATCCACTGTCCAAATAAAACAAACCATTCTGGGGGCCGTTGAGCATGCTGACGCAGTGTGATTTCTGCACAGTGCTCTAAATGTCGAAGTGAAAAATTGAAAAAAAAAGCGTGGATAAAAGACAGGAGTAAGAATGACTCCCTTGCAGTGTGGATTGAGCTGTGCCGCTTTGCACTTTCCGTTGCGCTTCAACTGGTATGGACCGGGAGAATCTGACTGTCCATTTAAAACAAAGCATTGCGAGGACTTTTGACCATGCTGATGCAATGTGATCTCTGCCCAGTCCCCTATATGTCAACTTGATAAAATCATCAAGGCGTGGGTAAACGAAGAGACTAACAATGACTCCCATGAGGTGCGACTAGAGCAGCATGGCTCTGCACTGTCTGGTGTGGCTTACCTGGCATGCACCGGGGGAATCTCACTGTGCACTTAAAACAAATGATTGTGAAGGCTGTTGCCGATGCTGACGCAATGTGATTTCTGCCTAGTGCTCTAAACGGCAAAGTGATGAAATAAAGAAATGCCTGGATAAAGGACAGGTGTAAGAGTGACTCCTGTGAGGTGCGGCTGGAGCAGTGCAGCTCTTGCGCGGTATGGTACGCCTCAACTGGCATGGACGGGCGGAATTCACTGTCCAAATGAAACAAAGCATTCTGGGAGCCAGTGCTCTAAATGTCAACGTGAAGAAATGCAAAAAGGTGGGTATAAAGGACAGGAGTAAGAATGACTCCCGTGCAGAGTTTATTGAGCAGTTTCGCTTTGTGCTATCCATTGTGCTTCATTTGGTATGGACCGGTGGAATCCAACTGTCCAATAAAACAAAGCTTTGCGAAGACTTTTGATCATGCTGACGTAATGTGACTTCTGCCCAGCGCTCTAAATGTCAACGTGAAGAAATGCAACAAGGCATGGCTACACAAAGCGAGTAACAATGGCTCTCTTGAGGTGCGGCTAGAGCAGTGTGGCGCTTGCGCTGCCTGGTACGCTTCAACTGGCATGGACCGGGAGAATCCGACTCTCCAAATAAAACAATGCATTTTGAGGGCCGTTGACTATGCTGACGCAATGTGATTTCTGCCCAGGTCTGTAAATGTCAACGTGCAGAAATGAAAAAAAGGCGTGGTTAAACGACAGGAGTAAGAATGACTCCCTTGCAGTGTGCATTCAGCTGTGCCGCTTTGCACTTTCCATTGCGCTTGAACTGGTATAGACCGGGGGAATTCGACTGTCCATTTAAAACAAAGCATTGCGGGGACTTTTGACCACGCTGACGCAATGTGATTTCTGCCCAGTCCCCTATATGTCAACTTGATAAAATGCAACAAGGCGTGGGTAAACGAAGAGACTAACAATGACTCCCATGAGGTGCGACTAGAGCAGCACAGGTCTGCACTGTCTGGTGTGGCTTACCTGGCATGCACCGCGGGAATCTCACTGTGCACTTAAAACAAACGATTGTGAAGGCTGTTGCCGATGCTGACACTATGTGATTTCTGCCCAGTGCTATTTAATGTCAACGTGAAGAAATGCAAGAAGGTGTGAATGCGATGAGAGTAACAATGACTCCCGCGAGGTGCGACTAGAGCAGTGCGGCTCTTGCGCAGTCTGCTGCACTCCAACTGGCATAGATCGGGGGAATCCGACTGTCCATTTAAAACAAATAATTGCGCGGGCCGTTCACCATGCTGACGCAATGTGATTTCTGCCTAGTGCTATAAACGGCAAAGTGATGAAATAAAGAAATGCCTGGATAAAGGACAGGTGTAAGAGTGACTCCTGTGAGGTGCGGCTGGAGCAGTGCAGCTCTTGCGCGGTATGGTACGCCTCAACTGGCATGGACGGTCGGAATTCACTGTCCAAATGAAACAAAGCATTCTGGGAGCCAGTGCTCTAAATGTCAACGTGAAGAAATGCAAAAAGGTGGGTATAAAGGACAGGAGTAAGAATGACTCCCGTGCAGAGTTTATTGAGCATTTTCGCTTTGTGCTATCCATTGTGCTTCATTTGGTATGGACCGGTGGAATCCAACTGTCCATTAAAACAAAGCTTTGCGAAGACTTTTGATCATGCTGACGTAATGTGACTTCTGCCCAGCGCTCTAAATGTCAACGTGAAGAAATGCAACAAGGCATGGCTACACAAAGCGAGTAACAATGGCTCTCTTGAGGTGCGGCTAGAGCAGTGTGGCGCTTGCGCTGCCTGGTGCGCTTCAACTGGCATGGACCGGGAGAATCCGACTCTCCAAATAAAACAATGCATTTTGAGGGCTGTTGACCATGCTGACGCAATGTGATTTCTGCCCAGGTCTGTAAATGTCAACGTGCAGAAATGAAAAAAAGGCGTGGTTAAACGACAGGAGTAAGAATGACTCCCTTGCAGTGTGGATTCAGGAGTGGCGCTTTATGCTATCTGTTGTGCATCAACTGGCATGGACCGGGGGAATCCGACTGTCCATTTAAAACAAAGCATTGCGGGGACTTTTGACCATGCTGACGCAATGTGATTTCTGCCCAGTCCCCTATATGTCAACTTGATAAAATCAACAAGGCGTGGGTAAACGAAGAGACTAACAATGACTCCCATGAGGTGCGACTAGAGCAGCACAGATTTGCACTGTCTGGTGTGGTTTACCTGTCATGCACCGGGGGAATCTCACTGTGCACTTAAAACAAATGATTGTGAAGGCTGTTGCCGATGCTGACACAATGTGATTTCTGCCCAGTGCTATTTAATGTCAACGTGAAGAAATGCAAGAAGGTGTGTATGCGATGAGAGTAACAATGACTCCCTCGAGGTGCGACTAGAGCAGTGCGGCTCTTGCGCAGTCTGCTGCACTCCAACTGGCATAGATCGGGGGAATCCGACTGTCCATTTAAAACAAATGATTACGCGGGCCGTTCACCATGCTGACGCAATGTGATTTCTGCCTAGTGCTCTAAACGGCAAAGTGATGAAATAAAGAAATGCCTGGATAAAGGACAGGTGTAAGAGTGACTCCTGTGAGGTGCGGCTGGAGCAGTGCAGCTCTTGCGCGGTATGGTACGCCTCAACTGGCATGGACGGGCGGAATTCACAGTCCAAATGAAACAAAGCATTCTGGGAACCAGTGCTCTAAATGTCAACGTGAAGAAATGCAAAAAGGTGGGTATAAAGGACAGGAGTAAGAATGACTCCCGTGCAGAGTTTATTGAGCAGTTTCGCTTTGTGCTATCCATTGTGCTTCATTTGGTATGGACCGGTGGAATCCAACTGTCCATTAAAACAAAGCTTTGCGAAGACTTTTGATCATGCTGACGTAATGTGACTTCTGCCCAGCGCCCTAAATGTCAACGTGAAGAAATGCAACAAGGCATGGCTACACCAAGCGAGTAACAATGGCTCTCTTAAGGTGCGGCTAGAGCAGTGTGGCGCTTGCGCTGCCTGGTACGCTTCAACTGGCATGGACCGGGAGAATCCGACTCTCGAAATAAAACAATGCATTTTGAGGGCCGTTGACCATGCTGACGCAATGTGATTTCTGCACAGGTCTGTAAATGTCAACGTGCAGAAATGAAAAAAAAAGGCATGGTTAAAGGACAGGAGTAAGAATGACTCCCTTGCAGTGTGGATTGAGGAGTGGCGCTTTATGCTATCTGTTGTGCTTCAACTGGCATGGACCGGCTGAAACTGACTGTCCACTTAAAACAAAGCATTGCAAGGACTTTTGACGATGCTGACGCAATGTGATTTGTGCCCAGGGCTCTAAATGTCAATGTGAGGAAATAGAACAAAGCGTGGGTGAAGGACGTTAGTAACAATGACTCCCTTGAGGTGCGGCTAGAACAGTGCTGCTTTGCACTGTCTGGTGGGGTTCAACTGGAATGCACAGGGGGAATCTTACTGTGCTTTTAAAAGATATAATTGCGAGGGCGGTTGACCATTTTTATGCAAGGTGATTTGTGCCCAGTGCCCTAAATGTCAACCTGAAGAAATAGAACAAGGTGTGGGGGAGCTAAGTGAGTAACAATGACTCCCTTGAGCTGAGACTAGAGCAGTGCGGCTCTAGCGCTGCCTGGTGCGCTTCAACTGGGATAGATCGGGGTAATCCGACTGTCCATTTAAAACAAATGATTGCGAGGGCCGTTGACCATGCCGACGCAATTTGATTTCTGCCTAGTGCTTTAAACGTGAAATAAATAAATTAAGGAAAGGGCTGGATAAACGACAGGAGTAACTATGACACCCTTTAGGTGCGGCTAGCGCAGTGCAGCTCTTGCGCGGTCTGGTGCGAATGAACTGGCACGGACTGACAGAATCCACTGTCCAAATAAAACAAACCATTCTGGGGGCCGTTGAGCATGCTGACGCAGTGTGATTTCTGCACAGTGCTCTAAATGTCGAAGTGAAAAAATGAAAAAAAAGCGTGGATAAAAGACAGGAGTAAGAATGACTCCCTTGCAGTGTGGATTGAGCTGTGCCGCTTTGCACTTTCCGTTGCGCTTCAACTGGTATGGACCGGGAGAATCTGACTGTCCATTTAAAACAAAGCATTGCGAGGACTTTTGACCATGCTGATGCAATGTGATCTCTGCCCAGTCCCCTATAGGTCAACTTGATAAAATCATCAAGGCGTGGGTAAACGAAGAGACTAACAATGACTCCCATGAGGTGCGACTAGAGCAGCACGGCTCTGCACTGTCTGGTGTGGCTTACCTGGCATGCACCGGGGGAATCTCACTGTGCACTTAAAACAAATGATTGTGAAGGCTGTTGCCGATGCTGACGCAATGTGATTTCTGCCTAGTGCTCTAAACGGCAAAGTGATGAAATAAAGAAATGCCTGGATAAAGGACAGGTGTAAGAGTGACTCCTGTGAGGTGCGGCTGGAGCAGTGCAGCTCTTGCGCGGTATGGTACGCCTCAACTGGCATGGACGGGCGGAATTCACTGTCCAAATGAAACAAAGCATTCTGGGAGCCAGTGCTCTAAATGTCAACGTGAAGAAATGCAAAAAGGTGGGTATAAAGGACAGGAGTAAGAATGACTCCCGTGCAGAGTTTATTGAGCAGTTTCGCTTTGTGCTATCCATTGTGCTTCATTTGGTATGGACCGGTGGAATCCAACTGTCCATTAAAACAAAGCTTTGCGAAGACTTTTGATCATGCTGACGTAATGTGACTTCTGCCCAGCGCCCTAAATGTCAACGTGAAGAAATGCAACAAGGCATGGCTACACAAAGCGAGTAACAATGGCTCTCTTAAGGTGCGGCTAGAGCAGTGTGGCGCTTGCGCTGCCTGGTGCGCTTCAACTGGCATGGACCGGGAGAATCCGACTCTCGAAATAAAACAATGCATTTTGAGGGCCGTTGACCATGCTGACGCAATGTGATTTCTGCCCAGGTCTGTAAATGTCAACGTGCAGAAATGAAAAAAAAGGCGTGGTTAAAGGACAGGAGTAAGAATGACTCCCTTGCAGTGTGGATTCAGGAGTGGCGCTTTATGCTATCTGTTGTGCTTCAACTGGCATGGACCGGCTGAAACTGACTGTCCACTTAAAACAAAGCATTGCAAGGACTTTTGACGATGCTGACGCAATATGATTTGTGCCCAGGGCTCTAAATGTCAATGTGAGGAAATGGAACAAAGCGTGGGTGAAGGACGTTAGTAACAATGACTCCCTTGAGGTGCGGCTAGAACAGTGCTGCTTTGCACTGTCTGGTGTGGTTCAACTGGAATGCACAGGGGGAATCTTACTGTGCTTTTAAAAGATATAATTGCGAGGGCGGTTGACCATTTTTATGCAAGGTGATTTGTGCCCAGTGCCCTAAATGTCAACCTGAAGAAATAGAAGAAGGCGTGGGGGAGCTAAGTGAGTAACAATGACTCCCTTGAGCTGCGACTAGAGCAGTGCGGCTCTAGCGCTGCCTGGTGCGCTTCAACTGGGATAGATCGGGGTAATCCGACTGTCCATTTAAAACAAATGATTGCGAGGGCCGTTGACCATGCCGACGCAATTTGATTTCTGCCTAGTGCTTTAAACGTGAAATAAATAAATTAAGGAAAGGGCTGGATAAACGACAGGAGTAACTATGACACCCTTTAGGTGCGGCTAGCGCAGTGCAGCTCTTGCGCCGTCTGGTGCGAATGAACTGGCACGGACTGACAGAATCCACTGTCCAAATAAAACAAACCATTCTGGGGGCCGTTGAGCATGCTGACGCAGTGTGATTTCTGCACAGTGCTCTAAATGTCGCAGTGAAAAAATGAAAAAAAAGCGTGGATAAAAGACAGGAGTAAGAATGACTCCCTTGCAGTGTGGATTGAGCTGTGCCGCTTTGCACTTTCCGTTGCGCTTCAACTGGTATGGACCGGGAGAATCTGACTGTCCATTTAAAACAAAGCATTGCGAGGACTTTTGACCATGCTGATGCAATGTGATCTCTGCCTAGTCCCCTATATGTCAACTTGATAAAATCATCAAGGCGTGGGTAAACGAAGAGACTAACAATGACTCCCATGAGGTGCGACTAGAGCAGCACGGCTCTGCACTGTCTGGTGTGGCTTACCTGGCATGCACCGGGGGAATCTCACTGTGCACTTAAAACAAATGATTGTGAAGGCTGTTGCCGATGCTGACGCAATGTGATTTCTGCCTAGTGCTCTAAACGGCAAAGTGTTGAAATAAAGAAATGCCTGGATAAAGGACAGGTGTAAGAGTGACTCCTGTGAGGTGCGGCTGGAGCAGTGCAGCTCTTGCGCGGTATGGTACGCCTCAACTGGCATGGACGGGCGGAATTCACTGTCCAAATGAAACAAAGCATTCTGGGTGCCAGTGCTCTAAATGTCAACGTGAAGAAATGCAAAAAGGTCGGTATAAAGGACAGGAGTAAGAATGACTCCCGTGCAGAGTTTATTGAGCAGTTTCGCTTTGTGCTATCCATTGTGCTTCATTTGGTATGGACCGGTGGAATCCAACTGTCCATTAAAACAAAGCTTTGCGAAGACTTTTGATCATGCTGACGTAATGTGACTTCTGCCCAGCGCCCTAAATGTCAACGTGAAGAAATGCAACAAGGCATGGCTATACAAAGCGAGTAACAATGGCTCTATTAAGGTGCGGGTAGAGCAGTGTGGCGCTTGCGCTGCCTGGTGCGCTTCAACTGGCATGGACCGGGAGAATCCGACTCTCGAAATAAAACAATGCATTTTGAGGGCCGTTGACCATGCTGACGCAATGTGATTTCTGCCCAGGTCTGTAAATGTCAACGTGCAGAAATGCAAAAAAAGGCGTGGTTAAAGGACAGGAGTAAGAATGACTCCCTTGCAGTGTGGATTCAGGAGTGGCGCTTTATGCTATCTGTTGTGCTTCAACTGGCATGGACCGGCTAAAACTGACTGTCCACTTAAAACAAAGCATTGCAAGGACTTTTGACGATGCTGACGCAATGTGATTTGTGCCCAGGGCTCTAAATGTCAATGTGAGGAAATGGAACAAAGCGTGGGTGAAGGACGTTAGTAACAATGACTCCCTTGAGGTGCGGCTAGGACAGTGCTGCTTTGCACTGTCTGGTGTGGTTCAACTGGAATGCACAGGGGGAATCTTACTGTGCTTTTAAAAGATATAATTGCGAAGGCGGTTGACCATTTTTATGCAAGGTGATTTGTGCCCAGTGCCCTAAATGTCAACCTGAAGAAATAGAACAAGGCGTGGGGGAGCTAAGTGAGTAACAATGACTCCCTTGAGCTGCGACTAGAGCAGTGCGGCTCTAGCGCTGCCTGGTGCGCTTCAACTGGGATAGATCGGGGTAATCCGACTGTCCATTTAAAACAAATGATTGCGAGGGCCGTTGACCATGCCGACGCAATTTGATTTCTGCCTAGTGCTTTAAACGTGAAATAAATAAATTAAGGAAAGGGCTGGATAAACGACAGGAGTAACTATGACACCCGTTAGGTGCGGCTAGCGCAGTGCAGCTCTTGCGCGGTCTGGTGCGAATGAACTTGCACGGACTGACAGAATCCACTGGCCAAATAAAACAAACCATTCTGGGGGCCGTTGAGCATGCTGACGCAGTGTGATTTCTGCACAGTGCTCTAAATGTCGAAGTGAAAAAATGAAAAAAAAAGCGTGGATAAAAGACAGGAGTAAGAATGACTCCCTTGCAGTGTGGATTGAGCTGTGCCGCTTTGCACTTTCCGTTGCGCTTCAACTGGTATGGACCGGGAGAATCTGACTGTCCATTTAAAACAAAGCATTGCGAGGACTTTTGACCATGCTGATGCAATGTGATCTCTGCCCAGTCCCCTATATGTCAACTTGATAAAATCATCAAGGCGTGGGTAAACGAAGAGACTAACAATGACTCCCATGAGGTGCGACTAGAGCAGCACGGGTCTGCACTGTCTGGTGTGGCTTACCTGGCATGCACCGGGGGAATCTCACTGTGCACTTAAAACAAATGATTGTGAAGGCTGTTGCCGATGCTGACGCAATGTGATTTCTGCCTAGTGCTCTAAACGGCAAAGTGATGAAATAAAGAAATGCCTGGATAAAGGACAGGTGTAAGAGTGACTCCTGTGAGGTGCGGCTGGAGCAGTGCAGCTCTTGCGCGGTATGGTACGCCTCAACTGGCATGGACGGGCGGAATTCACTGTCCAAATGAAACAAAGCATTCTGGGAGCCAGTGCTCTAAATGTCAACGTGAAGAAATGCAAAAAGGTGGATATAAAGGACAGGAGTAAGAATGACTCCCGTGCAGAGTTTATTGAGCAGTTTCGCTTTGTGCTATCCATTGTGCTTCATTTGGTATGGACCGGTGGAATCCAACTGTCCATTAAAACAAAGCTTTGCGAAGACTTTTGATCATGCTGACGTAATGTGACTTCTGCCCAGCGCCCTAAATGTCAACGTGAAGAAATGCAACAAGGCATGGCTACACAAAGCGAGTAACAATGGCTCTCTTAAGGTGCGGCTAGAGCAGTGTGGCGTTTGCGCTGCCTGGTGCGCTTCAACTGGCATGGACCGGGAGAATCCGACTCTCGAAATAAAACAATGCATGTTGAGGGCCGTTGACCATGCTGACGCAATGTGATTTCTGCCCAGGTCTGTAAATGTCAACGTGCAGAAATGAAAAAAGGCGTGGTTAAACGACAGGAGTAAGAATGACTCCCTTGCAGTGTGGATTCAGGAGTGGCGCTTTATGCTATCTGTTGTGCATCAACTGGCATGGACCGGCTGAAACTGACTGTCCACTTAAAACAAAGCATTGCAAGGACTTTTGACGATGCTGACGCAATGTGATTTGTGCCCAGGGCTCTAAATGTCAACGTGAGGAAATGGAACAAAGCGTGGGTGAAGGACGTTAGTAACAATGACTCCCTTAAGGTGCGGCTAGAACAGTGCTGCTTTGCACTGTCTGGTGTGGTTCAACTGGAATGCACAGGGGGAATCTTACTGTGCTTTTAAAAGATATAATTGCGAGGGCGGTTGACCATTTTTATGCAAGGTGATTTGTGCCCAGTGCCCTAAATGTCAACCTGAAGAAATAGATCAAGGCGTGGGGGAGCTAAGTGAGTAACAATGACTCCCTTGAGCTGCGACTAGAGCAGTGCGGCTCTAGCGCTGCCTGGTGCGCTTCAACTGGGATAGATCGGGGTAATCCGACTGTCCATTTAAAACAAATGATTGCGAGGGCCGTTGACCATGCTGACGCAATTTGATTTCTGCCTAGTGCTTTAAACGTGAAATAAATAAATTAAGGAAAGGGCTGGATAAACGACAGGAGTAACTATGACACCCTTTAGGTGCGGCTAGCGCAGTGCAGCTCTTGCGCGGTCTGGTGCGAATGAACTGGCATGGACTGACAGAATCCACTGTCCAAATAAAACAAACCATTCTGGGGGCCGTTGAGCATGCTGACGCAGTGTGATTTCTGCACAGTGCTCTAAATGTCGAAGTGAAAAAATGAAAAAAAAAAGCGTGGATAAAAGACAGGAGTAAGAATGACTCCCTTGCAGTGTGGATTGAGCTGTGCCGCTTTGCACTTTCCGTTGCGCTTCAACTGGTATGGACCGGGAGAATCTGACTGTCCATTTAAAACAAAGCATTGCGAGGACTTTTGACCATTCTGATGCAATGTGATCTCTGCCCAGTCCCCTAAATGTCAACGTGATAAAATGCAACAAGGCGAGGGTAAACGAAGAGACTAACAATGACTCCCATGAGGTGGGACTAGAGTAGCGCGGCTTTGCACTGTCTGGTGTGGTTTACCTGGCATGCAACGGGGGAATCTAACTCTGCCATGAAAAGAAATGATTGCGAAGGCCGTTGCCGATGCTGACACAATGTGATTTCTGCCCAGTGCTATTTAATGTCAACGTGAAGAAATGCAAGAAGGTGTGTGTAAGCTATGAGAGTAACAATGACTCCCTTGATGTGCGACTAGAACAGTGCAGCTTTTGCAGTCTGCTGCACTCCAGCTGGCATAGATCGGGGGAATCCGACTGTCCATTTAAAACAAATGATTGCGAGGGCCGTCGACCATGCTGACGCAATGTGATTTCTGCCCAGTGCTCTAAACGTGAAACTGAAGTAAATAAAAAAAGGCATGGATAAACTACAGGAGTCACAATGACTCCCTTGTGGTGCGGCTATCGCAGTGCGGCTCTTGCGTGGTCTTGTGTGCCTCAACTGGCATGGACCGGCGGAATCATCATCAGCATCAGCCTGGTTACGCCTACTGCAGGGCAAAGGCCTCTCCCGTACATCTCCAGCAACCCCGATCATGTACTATGTGTGGCCATGTCGTCCCTGCAAACTTCTTAATCTCATGCGCCCGCCTAACTTTCTGCCGCCCTCTGCTAAGCTTCCCTTCCCTTGGAATCCATTCCGTAACCCTTAATGACCATCGGTTATCTTCCCTCCTCATTTCGTATCCTGCCCATGCCCATTTCTTTTTCTTGATTTCAACTAAGATGTCATTAACTCGCGTTTGTTCCCTCACCCAATCTGCTCTTTTCTTATCCTTTAACGTTACACCTATCATTCTTCTTTCCATAGCTCGTTGCGTCGTCCTCAATTTGAGCAGAACCCATTTCGTAAGCCTCCAGGTTTCTGCCCCATAGGTGAGTACTGGTAAGACACAGGTATTATATACTTTCCTCTTGAGGGGATAATGGCAACCTGCTAATCATCATCTGAGAATGCCTGCCAAACGCACCCCAGCCCATTCTTGTTCTTCTGAATATTTCTGTCTCATGATCCGCATCCGCTGTCACTACCTGCCCTAAGTTGATGTAATCCCTTACGACTTCTAGTGCCTCGCTGCCAATTGTAAATTGCTGTTTTCTTCCGAGACTGTTAAGCATTACTTTAGTTTCCTGCAGATTAATTTTTAGACCCAATCTTCTGCTTTGCCTATCCAGGTCAGTGAACATGCATTGCAATTGGTCCCCTGAGGTACTAAGGAAGGCAATGTCATCAGCGAATCGCGAGTTACTAAGCTATTCTCGATTAACTTTTATCCCCAAATCTTCCCAATCCATGTCTCTGAATACCTCCTGTAAAATAAAATGCCCAAATAAAACAAAGCATTTTGGGGGCCGTTGACCATGCTGACGCAATGTGATTTCTGCCCAGGTCTGTAAATGTCAACGTGCAGAAATGAAAAAAAGGCGTGGTTAAACGACAGGAGTAAGAATGACTCCCTTGCAGTGTGGATTCAGGAGTGGCGCTTTATGCTATCTGTTGTGCATCAACTGGCATGGACCGGGGGAATCCGACTGTCCATTTAAAACAAAGCATTGCGGGGACTTTTGACCATGCTGACGCAATGTGATTTCTGCCCAGTCCCCTATATGTCAACTTGATAAAATCAACAAGGCGTGGGTAAACGAAGAGACTAACAATGACTCCCATGAGGTGCGACTAGAGCAGCACAGCTTTGCACTGTCTGGTGTGGTTTACCTGTCATGCACCGGGGGAATCTCACTGTGCACTTAAAACAAATGATTGTGAAGGCTGTTGCCGATGCTGACACAATGTGATTTCTGCCCAGTGCTATTTAATGTCAACGTGAAGAAATGCAAGAAGGTGTGTATGCGATGAGAGTAACAATGACTCCCTCGAGGTGCGACTAGAGCAGTGCGGCTCTTGCGCAGTCTGCTGCACTCCAACTGGCATAGATCGGGGGAATCCGACTGTCCATTTAAAACAAATGATTACGCGGGCCGTTCACCATGCTGACGCAATGTGATTTCTGCCTAGTGCTCTAAACGGCAAAGTGATGAAATAAAGAAATGCCTGGATAAAGGACAGGTGTAAGAGTGACTCCTGTGAGGTGCGGCTGGAGCAGTGCAGCTCTTGCGCGGTATGGTACGCCTCAACTGGCATGGACGGGCGGAATTCACTGTCCAAATGAAACAAAGCATTCTGGGAGCCAGTGCTCTAAATGTCAACGTGAAGAAATGCAAAAAGGTGGGTATAAAGGACAGGAGTAAGAATGACTCCCGTGCAGAGTTTATTGAGCAGTTTCGCTTTGTGCTATCCATTGTGCTTCATTTGGTATGGACCGGTGGAATCCAACTGTCCATTAAAACAAAGCTTTGCGAAGACTTTTGATCATGCTGACGTAATGTGACTTCTGCCCAGCGCCCTAAATGTCAACGTGAAGAAATGCAACAAGGCATGGCTACACAAAGCGAGTAACAATGGCTCTCTTAAGGTGCGGCTAGAGCAGTGTGGCGCTTGCGCTGCCTGGTGCGCTTCAACTGGCATGGACCGGGAGAATCCGACTCTCGAAATAAAACAATGCATTTTGAGGGCCGTTGACCATGCTGACGCAATGTGATTTCTGCCCAGGTCTGTAAATGTCAACGTGCAGAAATGAAAAAAAAAGGCGTGGTGAAAGGACAGGAGTAAGAATGACTCCCTTGCAGTGTGGATTCAGGAGTGGCGCTTTATGCTATCTGTTGTGCTTCAACTGGCATGGACCGGCTGAAACTGACTGTCCACTTAAAACAAAGCATTGCAAGGACTTTTGACGATGCTGACGCAATGTGATTTGTGCCCAGGGCTCTAAATGTCAATGTGAGGAAATGGAACAAAGCGTGGGTGAAGGACGTTAGTAACAATGACTCCCTTGAGGTGCGGCTAGAACAGTGCTGCTTTGCACTGTCTGGTGTGGTTCAACTGGAATGCACAGGGGGAATCTTACTGTGCTTTTAAAAGATATAATTGCGAGGGCGGTTGACCATTTTTATGCAAGGTGATTTGTGCCCAGTGCCCTAAATGTCAACCTGAAGAAATAGAACAAGGCGTGGGGGAGCTAAGTGAGTAACAATGACTCCCTTGAGCTGCGACTAGAGCAGTGCGGCTCTAGCGCTGCCTGGTGCGCTTCAACTGGGATAGATCGGGGTAATCCGACTGTCCATTTAAAACAAATGATTGCGAGGGCCGTTGACCATGCCGACGCAATTTGATTTCTGCCTAGTGCTTTAAACGTGAAATAAATAAATTAAGGAAAGGGCTGGATAAACGACAGGAGTAACTATGACACCCTTTAGGTGCGGCTAGCGCAGTGCAGCTCTTGCGCGGTCTGGTGCGAATGAACTGGCACGGACTGACAGAATCCACTGTCCAAATAAAACAAACCATTCTGGGGGCCGTTGAGCATGCTGACGCAGTGTGATTTCTGCAGAGTGCTCTAAATGTCGAAGTGAAAAAATGAAAAAAAAGCGTGGATAAAAGACAGGAGTAAGAATGACTCCCTTGCAGTGTGGATTGAGCTGTGCCGCTTTGCACTTTCCGTTGCGCTTCAACTGGTATGGACCGGGAGAATCTGACTGTCCATTTAAAACAAAGCATTGCGAGGACTTTTGACCATGCTGATGCAATGTGATCTCTGCCCAGTCCCCTATATGTCAACTTGATAAAATCATCAAGGCGTGGGTAAACGAAGAGACTAACAATGACTCCCATGAGGTGCGACTAGAGCAGCACGGCTCTGCACTTTCTGGTGTGGCTTACCTGGCATGCACCGGGGGAATCTCACTGTGCACTTAAAACAAATGATTGTGAAGGCTGTTGCCTATGCTGACGCAATGTGATTTCTGCCTAGTGCTCTAAACGGCAAAGTGATGAAATAAAGAAATGCCTGGATAAAGGACAGGTGTAAGAGTGACTCCTGTGAGATGCGGCTGGAGCAGTGCAGCTCTTGCGCGGTATGGTACGCCTCAACTGGCATGGACGGGCGGAATTCACTGTCCAAATGAAACAAAGCATTCTGGGAGCCAGTGCTCTAAATGTCAACGTGAAGAAATGCAAAAAGGTGGGTATAAAGGACAGGAGTAAGAATGACTCCCGTGCAGAGTTTATTGAGCAGTTTCGCTTTGTGCTATCCATTGTGCTTCATTTGGTATGGACCGGTGGAATCCAACTGTCCATTAAAACAAAGCTTTGCGAAGACTTTTGATCATGCTGACGTAATGTGACTTCTGCCCAGCGCCCTAAATGTCAACGTGAAGAAATGCAACAAGGCATGGCTACACAAAGCGAGTAACAATGGCTCTCTTAAGGTGCGGCTAGAGCAGTGTGGCGCTTGCGCTGCCTGGTGCGCTTCAACTGGCATGGACCGGGAGAATCCGACTCTCGAAATAAAACAATGCATTTTGAGGGCCGTTGACCATGCTGACGCATTGTGATTTCTGCCCAGGTCTGTAAATGTCAACGTGCAGAAATGCAAAAAAAGGCGTGGTTAAAGGACAGGAGTAAGAATGACTCCCTTGCAGTGTGGATTCAGGAGTGGCGCTTTATGCTATCTGTTGTGCTTCAACTGGCATGGACCGGCTGAAACTGACTGTCCACTTAAAACAAAGCATTGCAAGGACTTTTGACGATGCTGACGCAATGTGATTTGTGCCCAGGGCTCTAAATGTCAATGTGAGGAAATGGAACAAAGCGTGGGTGAAGGACGTTAGTAACAATGACTCCCTTGAGGTGCGGCTAGAACAGTGCTGCTTTGCACTGTCTGGTGTGGTTCAACTGGAATGCACAGGGGGAATCTTACTGTGCTTTTAAAAGATATAATTGCGAGGGTGGTTGACCATTTTTATGCAAGGTGATTTGTGCCCAGTGCCCTAAATGTCAACCTGAAGAAATAGAACAAGGCGTGGGGGAGCTAAGTGAGTAACAATGACTCCCTTGAGCTGCGACTAGAGCAGTGCGGCTCTAGCGCTGCCTGGTGTGCTTCAACTGGGATAGATCGGGGTAATCCGACGGTCCATTTAAAACAAATGATTGCGAGGGCCGTTGACCATGCCGACGCAATTTGATTTCTGCCTAGTGCTTTAAACGTGAAATAAATAAATTAAGGAAAGGGCTGGATAAACGACAGGAGTAACTATGACACCCTTTAGGTGCGGCTAGCGCAGTGCAGCTCTTGCGCGGTCTGGTGCGAATGAACTGGCACGGACTGACAGAATCCACTGTCCAAATAACACAAACCATTCTGGGGGCCGTTGAGCATGCTGACGCAGTGTGATTTCTGCACAGTGCTCTAAATGTCGAAGTGAAAAAATGAAAAAAAAGCGTGGATAAAAGACAGGAGTAAGAATGACTCCCTTGCAGTGTGGATTGAGCTGCGCCGCTTTGCACTTTCCGTTGCGCTTCAACTGGTATGGACCGGGAGAATCTGACTGTCCATTTAAAACAAAGCATTGCGAGGACTTTTGACCATGCTGATGCAATGTGATCTCTGCCCAGTCCCCTATATGTCAACTTGATAAAATCATCAAGGCGTGGGTAAACGAAGAGACTAACAATGACTCCCATGAGGTGCGACTAGAGCAGCACGGCTCTGCACTGTCTGGTGTGGCTTACCTGGCATGCACCGGGGGAATCTCACTGTGCACTTAAAACAAATGATTGTGAAGGCTGTTGCCGATGCTGACGCAATGTGATTTCTGCCTAGTGCTCTAAACGGCAAAGTGATGAAATAAAGAAATGCCTGGATAAAGGACAGGTGTAAGAGTGACTCCTGTGAGGTGCGGCTGGAGCAGTGCAGCTCTTGCGCGGTATGGTACGCCTCAACTGGCATGGACGGGCGGAATTCACTGTCCAAATGAAACAAAGCATTCTGGGAGCCAGTGCTCTAAATGTCAACGTGAAGAAATGCAAAAAGGTGGGGAAAAAAGGACAGGAGTAAGAATGACTCCCGTGCAGAGTTTATTGAGCAGTTTCGCTTTGTGCTATCCATTGTGCTTCATTTGGTATGGACCGGTGGAATCCAACTGTCCATTAAAACAAAGCTTTGCGAAGACTTTTGATCATGCTGACGTAATGTGACTTCTGCCCAGCGCCCTAAATGTCAACGTGAAGAAATGCAACAAGGCATGGCTACACAAAGCGAGTAACAATGGCTCTCTTAAGGTGCGGCTAGAGCAGTGTGGCGTTTGCGCTGCCTGGTGCGCTTCAACTGGCATGGACCGGGAGAATCCGACTCTCGAAATAAAACAATGCATTTTTAGGGCCGTTGACCATGCTGACGCAATGTGATTTCTGCCCAGGTCTGTAAATGTCAACGTGCAGAAATGAAAAAAAAGGCGTGGTTAAAGGACAGCAGTAAGAATGACTCCCTTGCAGTGTGGATTCAGGAGTGGCGCTTTATGCTATCTGTTGTGCTTCAACTGGCATGGACCGGCTGAAACTGACTGTCCACTTAAAACAAAGCATTGCAAGGACTTTTGACGATGCTGACGCAATGTGATTTGTGCCCAGGGCTCTAAATGTCAATGTGAGGAAATGGAACAAAGCGTGGGTGAAGGACGTTAGTAACAATGACTCCCTTGAGGTGCGGCTAGAACAGTGCTGCTTTGCACTGTCTGGTGTGGTTCAACTGGAATGCACAGGGGGAATCTTACTGTGCTTTTAAAAGATATAATTGCGAGGGCGGTTGACCATTTTTATGCAAGGTGATTTGTGCCCAGTGCCCTAAATGTCAACCTGAAGAAATAGATCAAGGCGTGGGGGAGCTAAGTGAGTAACAATGACTCCCTTGAGCTGCGACTAGAGCAGTGCGGCTCTAGCGCTGCCTGGTGCGCTTCAACTGGGATAGATCGGGGTAATCCGACTGTCCATTTAAAACAAATGATTGCGAGGGCCGTTGACCATGCTGACGCAATTTGATTTCTGCCTAGTGCTTTAAACGTGAAATAAATAAATTAAGGAAAGGGCTGGATAAACGACAGGAGTAACTATGACACCCTTTAGGTGCGGCTAGCGCAGTGCAGCTCTTGCGCGGTCTGGTGCGAATGAACTGGCATGGACTGACAGAATCCACTGTCCAAATAAAACAAACCATTCTGGGGGCCGTTGAGCATGCTGACGCAGTGTGATTTCTGCAGAGTGCTCTAAATGTCGAAGTGAAAAAATGAAAAAAAAAGCGTGGATAAAAGACAGGAGTAAGAATGACTCCCTTGCAGTGTGGATTGAGCTGTGCCGCTTTGCACTTTCCGTTGCGCTTCAACTGGTATGGACCGGGAGAATCTGACTGTCCATTTAAAACAAAGCATTGCGAGGACTTTTGACCATGCTGATGCAATGTGACCTCTGCCCAGTCCCCTATATGTCAACTTGATAAAATCATCAAGGCGTGGGTAAACGAAGAGACTAACAATGACTCCCATGAGGTGCGACTAGAGCAGCACGGCTCTGCACTGTCTGGTGTGGCTTACCTGGCATGCACCGGGGGAATCTCACTGTGCACTTAAAACAAATGATTGTGAAGGCTGTTGCCGATGCTGACACTATGTGATTTCTGCCCAGTGCTATTTAATGTCAACGTGAAGAAATGCAAGAAGGTGTGTGTAAGCGGTGAGAGTAACAATGACTCCCTTGAGGTGCGACTAGAGCAGTGCAGCTTTTGCACAGTCTGCTGCACTCCAGCTGGCATAGATCGGGGGAATCCGACTGTCCATTTAAAACAAATGATTGCGAGGGCCGTCGGCCATGCTGACGCAATGTGATTTCTGCCCAGTGCTGTAAACGTGAAACTGAAGTAAATAAAAAAAGGCATGGATAAACTACAGGAGTCACAATGACTCCCGGTGCGGCTATCGCAGTGCGGCTCTTGCGTGGTCTTGTGTGCCTCAACTGGCATGGACCGGCGGAGTCATCATCAGCATCAGCCTGGTTACGCCTACTGCAGGGCAAAGGCCTCTCCCATACATCTCCAACAACCCCGATCATGTACTAAGTGTGGCCATGTCGTCCCCGCAAACTTCTGAATCTCATGCGCCCGCCTAACTTTCTGCCGCCCTCTGCTAAGCTTCTCTTCCCTTGGAATCCATTCCGTAACCCTCAATGACCATCGGTTATCTTCCCTCCTCATTGCGTATCCTGCCCATGCCCCTTTCTTTTTCTTGATTTCAACTAAGATGTCATTAAGTCGCGTTTGTTCCCTCACCCAATCTGCTCTTTTCTTATCCTTGAACGTTACACCTATCATTCTTCTTTCCATAGCTCGTTGTGTCGTCCTCAATATGAGCAGAACCCTTTTCGTAAGCCTCAAGGTTTCTGCCCCATAGGTGAGTGCTGGTAAGACACAGGTATTATATACTTTCCTCTTGAGGGGATAACGGCAACCTGCTATTCATCATCTGAGAATGCCTTCCAAACGCACCCCAGCCCATTCTTGTTCTTCTGAATATTTCTGTCTTATGATCCGCATCCGCTGTCACTACCTGACCTAAGTTGGTGTATTCCCTTACGACTTCCAGTGCCTCGCTGCCTATTGTAAATTGCGGTTTTCTTCGGAGACTGTTAAGCATTACTTTAGTTTCCTGCAGATTAATTTTTAGACCCACTCTTCTGCTTTGCCTATCCAGGTCACTGAACATGCATTGCAATTGGTCCCCTGAGGTACTAAGCAAGGCAATGTCATCAGCGAATCGCGAGTTACCAAGCTATTCTCGAATAACTTTTATCCCCAATTCTTCCCAATCCATGTCTCTGAATACCTCCTGTAAAATAAAATGCCCAAATAAAACAAAGCATTTTGGGGGCCGTTGACCGTGCTGACGCAGTGTGATTTCTGCACAGTGCTCTAAATGTCAAAGTGAAAAAATGAAAAAAAGGTGTGGATAAACGACATGAGTAAGAATGACTCCCTTGCAGTGTGCATTCAGCTGTGCCGCTTTGCACTTTCCATTGCGCTTCAACTGGTATTTATTTATTTATTTATTTACAGCATACTGCAGGCCGTGTGGCCCAAGCAGGAGGGGCATGGTAACAAATAAAAGTACATGTATAAAAGGCAGAATTGCAAAAATATGAAATTCAAGAAATGAAACAATATAACACGAAACAGCAATGTTAGTTAGGAAATATTAATAATATGAGTTTGGATTGATTCAGGTGAGTTGAGATGATGGAAGGGGATGAGGTTCCATTCTTCTATGGTTTGAGGAAAGAATGAAAATTTAAAGAGGTTTGTCCTGGCAACGTAAGGGGAGAGCGCGAGGGGGTGAGAATGACGGGTTTTCCTGGATGCGGAAAGTGTTATGTATGGACTAGGATCTAAAGAAAATTTACGGTTTATCAAGGAGTAGAGGAACTGCAGGCGTATTATTTTTCTCCTCGTTTGAAGGGTGTGAAAGCCATTTGTACGCAGTAATTCAGAAACAGACTCTTCTCGGCCGTATTTGGAAAAAATAAAACGTATGGCTCTTCTCTGTATCCTTTCAAGGGCGTAAATGTTGGTTTTGGTAAACGGGTCCCAAATAACGCACGAGTATTCCAATTTGGGTCGAATAAATGTGGTGTAGGCTAAGGATTTCACTTCATGGGATGCATGTTTCAGCTTATGGCGAAGTAGACATAGCTTTCTGAAAGCAGCGGAGGCGGTAGCAGCAATATGGCTATTCCAATTTAGGTTGTTAGTAATTGTAATTCCAAGATACTTGTACTCGCTCACTTCGGCCAAGGGATCTTGGCCAATAGAATAAGAAAATTTTAGGGGTAGTTTTTTGTTTGTTATACGTAGAAGCACAGATTTATCTGAGTTAAGTTTCATTCCCCACTTGTTGCTCCACTCAAGAATGTTGTTTAAGGCTAAATGAAGAGATAGTTGATCATGAACTGTATTAATATCGTTAAAAATGATACAGTCGTCTGCGAACAGACGAATATTGACAGGGGCCTCTATTACATCTACTATGTCGTTACAGTAAATAAGAAATAGTAGCGGGCCAAGGACGCTGCCTTGAGGCACGCCAGAGGTTACAGAAAGAGAATCGGACTGCTGCCCATCAATCGCTACGTACTGTTTGCGACGCGTCAAGTAAGCTGAGACCCAGGACAGGATAAAGGCAGGAAGACCAAGGAATTCTAATTTACAAATTAATTTGTCGTGAGGAACTACATCAAATGCTTTTTGGAAATCCAAAAATATCACATCCACTTGGCCAGCCTTGTCAAGGACAGAAGCAAACGAGTGAATGACTGTGCTTAATTGGGTGACTGTCGAGAGCCCCTTCCTGAAGCCATGTTGGAAAGGAGATAAAATGTTACGCTTGTTTAAGAAATCATTAATGTAGTCAGCAACAATGTGTTCAATTAATTTACAAGAAGAGGATAATATGGAAATCGGACGGTAATTTAGGACTGAGCTTAGGTCACCTTTTTTTAATATAGGGACAACACGTGCTACTTTCCAATCGAGTGGAAGTACCGCGGAATGTAGAGACGCCTGAAAGATTACTACAAGGAATTTAAATGTTCCGCATAACGCCGAAGGAAGGTGTTGGGAATGCCGTCTGGACCAACAGATGATTTTACTTTTAACCGGAGGAGCATGTTAAGTACACCTTCATGAGAAATGTTAACGTCAGAAGAGCAGGATGGTGAAGTTTGGAAAGAGGGTTCAGTTGGTGGTGAGAAGACACTATGGAAGTGGTCATTTAAAAGGTTAGCAACAGCCTTGGGATCAGTTATTGGAATGTTATCATGGATAATGTTCGTTATGGATTTATTCCGTTCCTTAATAAAGTTCCAGAACTTCTGGGGATCGTCCTTAATAAAATTTGGTAAAGTGTTGCTGAAATAAAAATTCTTTGCTTCTGCAATGGCCTCTGAAAGGGCGACACGAACACTGGTTAAATTGTCAGTAGCTGGGCCTTTCTTTCTTAGGCGTTTGGCTTTACGTTTTAATTGAATAGTGCGTCTATTCATCCATGGTGTATGTTTAGCAGGCTTTTTAAGTTTGTTAGGTATAAATTGATCAATGCAGAATAAACACATTGCTTTAAACTTTTCCCAAAGCTGCAGAACGTCATTCTGGCGAAATTCAGAAAGACAAGAGTCCAGATAATCTGTTATCCGCACATCATCAGCCTGCGCAAAATTTTTCACAATTGTAAGCGCATGCGTGCCATGCGCGCGGGTAACATTCAAGGGAAATGATACAACAATAAGAGCATGGTCAGACAGCCCAGGTTCGATAGATACAGAATAATCGGAAAAGGAGCGTTCAAGAAAGACAAGGTCAAGGAGCGAACCAGGGCCATTACCAAATCTGGTAGGTTCACGAACTACTTGTACAAGGTTGTGGTTGAGCATCATATCAAAAAGCACATTAGCGTCGGTAACAGAACCGGCACTAGACATAATACGATCCCAGTCAATGCCCGGCAAGTTAAAATCCCCAACCACTAAAAGCTTATTTCTATTGAACTGTGCCATCTGTTCACTTATAGTAAATAAATAATCGGGGGAAGAGTCAGGTGGTCTGTACACCGCACATAAAATAAAAACATGACCATAAATATTCAGTTTTACGAACAGACTTTCGGTGTTGCTTGACTCTAATAAAAGAATGGCCTCCACGGACGACTTTACAATAACAGCTATCCCACCACCCCTAGTAGTCCTGTCTCTACGAATTATTTTGTAGGCAGGCGGGATTACGTCCTTGTCACTGATTTCGCTATGAAGCCAGGTTTCTGTTATAACTGCAACGTGTGGCGAGTGCGACAAAAGAATTGATTCTAGTTGAATTGTCTTATTCACGATGCTTCGTGCGTTAATGTTCAGTAATCTGATAAGTTTCTCTTTGACTGGTCAATCAGAATGTTGACCAGTACGTGAATTTGAGGCTATCTCGCGTTGGTTTGTTTTGTCATTCCAGATGTACATATCATTGTTAATGCGTAGCTTATCATGCTGAAGTGAAACCTTCTTTCCGAGCGATTTGTCATGTTTGGCACTTTCCCATAATAGCTTGCGCTTCTTCAAAGTGACCTGCGAATAGTCGTTTTGAACGAAAATGTTGGTTCCCTTCAGTTTAGAAACCTTCCTAAATATTGTTACTTTCTCATTATAATCCTGAAGAAACATTATGACCGGTCTTTTAGGGCCAGCCTTACCAAGTCTGTGAATACGGCCAATGGAAACACACTTAACACCTAGCTTATGCTCGAGCGTTTCTGTAATTACTTTGCGCTTTAGATCAGATTCAGTCTCATTTGGCTCTTCAGGGATACCATGAATAACTATGTTCGAACGCCTACTTCTATCTTCAATATCAATGAGCTTGCTAGCGTGAGTATTCACAGACTCTTGAAACGTTTTTACTGTGTTTTCAAGGCAGCCCAAGCTTGCCGTATCAGATTTAAGTTCCGATATTTGAACTTGAAGCCGCTGAAACAGTTCTCTTGTTTCAACTATCATGCTTTCTGTCTTTGTTTTCAAGTCGGCTAATTCCTCTCGCAGCAAATTTTGACCGTCAAGAACTTTATGCAATAAATCGGCGTTAGTGGGTCCAGGATTAGTTTCAACATCCCCACACAACAAAAGCTTTAGAACATGAAAACACTCGCGACAGATTGTAGAACACTGTCGTGGGCACGGCAGTATAAGCAAGAAAGGACAGTCACTACCAAACGTACAATAGCAAGGACTAACCTGCACAAAGCAGAAGAACGGCTTGGTGAGTGACATGCCTCGGCCAGGCCCACCGTGCCCACTGAAGATAAATTGGTGCGCAGATTGTTTTATACGGGCAACGCTAGATGACGTCATGAAACCAGGGGGCGTTGGAGCATGCTGGAGAGGGGCAGTATTTTCCAATAGCTTGACTTCGTGCCATGTTGGTGCCTCGATATGTTCGTCAGGTTGATGAAGCGGTGCCGGTATTTCACCATTGGGTAGGCGATGAACCGACGTTCCGGCGACCCAGAGAAGCAAGCCCTGCACAAAGCAGAAGAACGGCTTGGTGAGTGACATGCCTCGGCCAGGCCCACCGTGCCCACTGAAGATAAATTGGTGCGCAGATTGTTTTATACGGGCAACGCTAGATGACGTCATGAAACCAGGGGGCGTTGGAGCATGCTGGAGAGGGGCAGTATTTTCCAATAGCTTGACTTCGTGCCATGTTGGTGCCTCGATATGTTCGTCAGGTTGATGAAGCGGTGCCGGTATTTCACCATAGGGTAGGCGATGAACCGACGTTCCGGCGACCCAGAGAAGCAAGCCCTGCACAAAGCAGAAGAACGGCTTGGTGAGTGACATGCCTCGGCCAGGCCCACCGTGCCCGGGGGAATCCGACCGGGGGAATCGGGGGAATCCGGGGGAATAGACCGGGGGAATCCGACTGTCCATTTAAAACAAAGCATTGCGGGGACTTTTGACCATGCTGACGCAATGTGATTTCTGCCCAGTCCCCTATATGTCAACTTGATAAAATCAACAAGGCGTGGGTAAACGAAGAGACTAACAATGACTCCCATGAGGTGCGACTAGAGCAGCACAGCTTTGCACTGTCTGGTTTGGTTTACCTGTCATGCACCGGGGGAATCTCACTGTGCACTTAAAACAAATGATTGTGAAGGCTGTTGCTGATGCTGACACAATGTGATTTCTGCCCAGTGCTATTTAATGTCAACGTGAAGAAATGCAAGAAGGTGTGTATGCGATGAGAGTAACAATGACTCCCTCGAGGTGCGACTAGAGCAGTGCGGCTCTTGCGCAGTCTGCTGCACTCCAACTGGCATAGATCGGGGGAATCCGACTGTCCATTTAAAACAAATGATTACGCGGGCCGTTCACCATGCTGACGCAATGTGATTTCTGCCTAGTGCTCTAAACGGCAAAGTGATGAAATAAAGAAATGCCTGGATGAAGGACAGGTGTAAGAGTGACTCCTGTGAGGTGCGGCTGGAGCAGTGCAGCTCTTGCGCGGTATCGTACGCCTCAACTGGCATGGACGGGCGGAATTCACTGTCCAAATGAAACAAAGCATTCTGGGAGCCAGTGCTCTAAATGTCAACGTGAAGAAATGCAAAAAGGTGGGTATAAAGGACAGGAGCAAGAATGACTCCCGTGCAGAGTTTATTGAGCAGTTTCGCTTTGTGCTATCCATTGTGCTTCATTTGGTATGAAGCTAAACATTTCGACAGAATTGCCTGTCTGGTTGGGAAATTGATTAGAACTTGAGACTGACTCCAACCAAATAACTGAATTTTATTAGCCCGACGTTTCGGAGCCCATTCGGCTCCTTCTTCAGGGGGTTGTTCTTCGGGGGGTGGCGGTGTGCCTCTTTTAAAGCGTCTTTTTTGAAGAGAGGAGGGGGGGGGGAACACGGGAGGTGGGGAGACACTCCACAGACGGAAAGGTGGGGGGGAACAAAAGGAAAGGGGGGTTTGTGTTGTTGACCGCTTCCAAGGAGCTGCGATGACCGGTGCTGGGTGGAGTGCTCACGAGGGTGCCCTTGATGGGCCGCGGGGGGGGGGAGGTTACAGGATCGCGCCGACGTTCTGTGTTGGTGAAACGAGCGGGAGTCTATCTGGCTGTGCGTCCTTTTCTTCTTTTCGTCATGTCGCCAAGGCCATGGACATAGACCGAGGGTAGGTTGCCCTTCACACGGTTTATGTTATTCTCCGTATTCTGAATGTGCCATGACTCCAGTAGTAGTCTCTTTCGCCAGTTCGTTTCTGTTTGAAGGATTTCAGTTTCCTTGAAAGCAATTTTGTGGTCGGCGACTTCAGAGTGTTCCGCGACGGCGCTGCGAATACGGTTGAATGTCCTGACGTCGTTCTCGTGTTGTCTGGTCCTTTCTTTTAGATTTTTGGTTTCCCCGATGTACGACGCCGGACAGTCAGCACAACTGATTTTGTAGACGACGCCTTGAGCTTTTTCTTTTGGTGGACGATCTTTTGGTTTAGGGAGGAGGATATTGAAAGTGTTTATTGGTTTGTGCGCCACTTTGAGGCCTTCTTTTTTTAATATTCGGCTGAGCGCTTCGCTGGTACCTCTGATGTACGGGATGGACACTCGCTTCTGGGGTTGGGGAGAAGTAAACGGCTGAAGGTCCCGCATTTTGTTTCTTCTTTTTTGTTGTCTGGTTGTCTTTCGAATGAAGTCATCTGTGTAGCCATTCCTCTTAAGTTCGTTGAGAACCGTTCTCTTTTCTTTCTTTAGATCCGATTCCGATGAGGAATGAGTTTCGGCTCGTTTGAATAAAGAATTTACAACAGACGCCTTGTGGTTTGCCGGATGGTCGGATTGGAAATGAAGATAGCGGCCTGTGTGGGTTGGTTTTCGGTAGACTGAAAATTTTAGAATGCCGTCTTTTCGTGTAACTTGTACATCTAAGAATGGGAGTGATCCGTTCTGTTCGCGCTCATATGTGAACTGTATATCCGGGTCTATGGAGTTTAAGTGTTTCTGCAAGTTTTCGACTTGGCTCGTCTTCACGATGCAAAAACAATCATCCACGTACCTGAGGAAGACTTTTGGTTTCGGGAAAAAAGTATTTAAAGCTCTCTCCTCGATGCTCTCCATAGTCAAGTTAGCCATGGCAACGGAAATTGAGGCCCCCATAGGAGTTCCTTTGACCTGTTTGTAGTAGCTGCCTCGGAAGGTGAAATAGGTATTGGACAGGCACAGTTCGAGAAGGCGGCAGATCTCGTCTACACTCAAAGGGGTTCTCTCACTGAGCGTATCGTCACGTTCCAGTGCATCTCTAGTTGCGGAAACAGCCAACTTAATGGGTACTCTTGTGAACAGAGAGATTACATCAAAAGAGACCAGACATTCATCATCTTCGATGCGGATTTTTGATGTGAGTTTGATGAAATTCTCGGAGTCGCGCACGTGCGATGCTGTCCTTCCGGTGAGTGGTGATATGATCTGATGCAAGTAAGTGGATAGTGATCGTAGTGGGGAACACGAAAAGTCTACGATTGGTCGTAAGGGGATTCCGGGTTTATGGAGTTTTGGCAAGCCGTAGAAAGCTGGAGCGGATCCGTTCCTACAGATTAATTTTAGGTAGAGATTTCGAGAATTTGGGTGGCTGCGGAATATTTCAATCAGCGTCTTGTTCAGCAACGACTGAGTTCTCGTAGTGGGGTCCTTCTTTAGTCTCTCGTAATCTTGGCTGTCAAGTAGGGCGGACGCCTTATCCTCGTAGTCCTTTATGTTCAAAACAACGGTTGAGTTCCCCTTGTCCGCCGGTAGGATCACAATGTTGGTATCTTCTTTCAGCGTTCTCATTGCTTTTATTTCGTCGGAAGTTAAGTTGCGTTCTCTTCTGCGGTTGTTATTGGACCTTATTATGCCGATTGCTTTCAGTCTGACCTGTTCCCGCACTTTGGGGTCTAGTTGCTGGATGCCGCTCTCAAGGGCGGCGATCATCTTGGGGAGGGGTGGGTTATCTGGCGTAACATTGAATTTTTGACCTTTTGCCAGGATTGAAGTTTCTTCGCTTGTGAGCTTTCTCGATGATAAATTGGTTACTGTGTGCTTGTTTAACACTCCTGTTTTCTCGTTTTCGTTGATTAGGGAAGAGAATTTCTTCTTCTGCGTTTGACTGTGTTTCATTTCCTCTGAGGACGCTACGGCCTTTGCAAACGATTCAATTGATGAAAAGAGATGGGGTACCTTGTGTTCAAGTTGTCTTCTGGCGAAGAACGCGTCGACTTCTTTCTTCCGGATCAACATGTGGCACTCATGTATCCGTGCTGTCACCAATCTTTGCTGGGCCTTGTCGATGATGTCCCGGCCTTCTGGTGTGTTGATTGGTTGGCGTAGCTGGAGACTTCGTGGCACGACGTTCTTGTCTTTGCATTTCCGGGTGAAGTCTAGGTGTGTCTTGAAGGTGGATATTCCTTTCACTGCTTTTATATAGTTCTTTGCAAGTTGCACTGCCTCTAGCCCGAAGTCTGCACGTAAAGACTTGAAGCTAAACATTTCGACAGAATTGCCTGTCTGGTTGGGAAATTGATTAGAACTTGAGACTGACTCCAACCAAATAACTGAATTTTATTAGCCCGACGTTTCGGAGCCCATTCGGCTCCTTCTTCAGGGGGTTGTTCTTCGGGGGGTGGCGGTGTGCCTCTTTTAAAGCGTCTTTTTTGAAGAGAGGAGGGGGGGGGGAACACGGGAGGTGGGGAGACACTCCACAGACGGAAAGGTGGGGGGGAACAAAAGGAAAGGGGGGTTTGTGTTGTTGACCGCTTCCAAGGAGCTGCGATGACCGGTGCTGGGTGGAGTGCTCACGAGGGTGCCCTTGATGGGCCGCGGGGGGGGGGGGGGAGGTTACAGGATCGCGCCGACGTTCTGTGTTGGTGAAACGAGCGGGAGTCTATCTGGCTGTGCGTCCTTTTCTTCTTTTCGTCATGTCGCCAAGGCCATGGACATAGACCGAGGGTAGGTTGCCCTTCACACGGTTTATGTTATTCTCCGTATTCTGAATGTGCCATGACTCCAGTAGTAGTCTCTTTCGCCAGTTCGTTTCTGTTTGAAGGATTTCAGTTTCCTTGAAAGCAATTTTGTGGTCGGCGACTTCAGAGTGTTCCGCGACGGCGCTGCGAATACGGTTGAATGTCCTGACGTCGTTCTCGTGTTGTCTGGTCCTTTCTTTTAGATTTTTGGTTTCCCCGATGTACGACGCCGGACAGTCAGCACAACTGATTTTGTAGACGACGCCTTGAGCTTTTTCTTTTGGTGGACGATCTTTTGGTTTAGGGAGGAGGATATTGAAAGTGTTTATTGGTTTGTGCGCCACTTTGAGGCCTTCTTTTTTTAATATTCGGCTGAGCGCTTCGCTGGTACCTCTGATGTACGGGATGGACACTCGCTTCTGGGGTTGGGGAGAAGTAAACGGCTGAAGGTCCCGCATTTTGTTTCTTCTTTTTTGTTGTCTGGTTGTCTTTCGAATGAAGTCATCTGTGTAGCCATTCCTCTTAAGTTCGTTGAGAACCGTTCTCTTTTCTTTCTTTAGATCCGATTCCGATGAGGAATGAGTTTCGGCTCGTTTGAATAAAGAATTTACAACAGACGCCTTGTGGTTTGCCGGATGGTCGGATTGGAAATGAAGATAGCGGCCTGTGTGGGTTGGTTTTCGGTAGACTGAAAATTTTAGAATGCCGTCTTTTCGTGTAACTTGTACATCTAAGAATGGGAGTGATCCGTTCTGTTCGCGCTCATATGTGAACTGTATATCCGGGTCTATGGAGTTTAAGTGTTTCTGCAAGTTTTCGACTTGGCTCGTCTTCACGATGCAAAAACAATCATCCACGTACCTGAGGAAGACTTTTGGTTTCGGGAAAAAAGTATTTAAAGCTCTCTCCTCGATGCTCTCCATAGTCAAGTTAGCCATGGCAACGGAAATTGAGGCCCCCATAGGAGTTCCTTTGACCTGTTTGTAGTAGCTGCCTCGGAAGGTGAAATAGGTATTGGACAGGCACAGTTCGAGAAGGCGGCAGATCTCGTCTACACTCAAAGGGGTTCTCTCACTGAGCGTATCGTCACGTTCCAGTGCATCTCTAGTTGCGGAAACAGCCAACTTAATGGGTACTCTTGTGAACAGAGAGATTACATCAAAAGAGACCAGACATTCATCATCTTCGATGCGGATTTTTGATGTGAGTTTGATGAAATTCTCGGAGTCGCGCACGTGCGATGCTGTCCTTCCGGTGAGTGGTGATATGATCTGATGCAAGTAAGTGGATAGTGATCGTAGTGGGGAACACGAAAAGTCTACGATTGGTCGTAAGGGGATTCCGGGTTTATGGAGTTTTGGCAAGCCGTAGAAAGCTGGAGCGGATCCGTTCCTACAGATTATTTTAGGTAGAGATTTCGAGAATTTGGGTGGCTGCGGAATATTTCAATCAGCGTCTTGTTCAGCAACGACTGAGTTCTCGTAGTGGGGTCCTTCTTTAGTCTCTCGTAATCTTGGCTGTCAAGTAGGGCGGACGCCTTATCCTCGTAGTCCTTTATGTTCAAAACAACGGTTGAGTTCCCCTTGTCCGCCGGTAGGATCACAATGTTGGTATCTTCTTTCAGCGTTCTCATTGCTTTTATTTCGTCGGAAGTTAAGTTGCGTTCTCTTCTGCGGTTGTTATTGGACCTTATTATGCCGATTGCTTTCAGTCTGACCTGTTCCCGCACTTTGGGGTCTAGTTGCTGGATGCCGCTCTCAAGGGCGGCGATCATCTTGGGGAGGGGTGGGTTATCTGTCGTAACATTGAATTTTTGACCTTTTGCCAGGATTGAAGTTTCTTCGCTTGTGAGCTTTCTCGATGATAAATTGGTTACTGTGTGCTTGTTTAACACTCCTGCTTTCTCGTTTTCGTTGATTAGGGAAGAGAATTTCTTCTTCTGCGTTTGACTGTGTTTCATTTCCTCTGAGGACGCTACGGCCTTTGCAAACGATTCAATTGATGAAAAGAGATGGGGTACCTTGTGTTCAAGTTGTCTTCTGGCGAAGAACGCGTCGACTTCTTTCTTCCGGATCAACATGTGGCACTCATGTATCCGTGCTGTCACCAATCTTTGCTGGGCCTTGTCGATGATGTCCCGGCCTTCTGGTGTGTTGATTGGTTGGCGTAGCTGGAGACTTCGTGGCACGACGTTCTTGTCTTTGCATTTCCGGGTGAAGTCTAGGTGTGTCTTGAAGGTGGATATTCCTTTCACTGCTTTTATATAGTTCTTTGCAAGTTGCACTGCCTCTAGCCCGAAGTCTGCACGTAAAGACTTGAAGCTAAACATTTCGACAGAATTGCCTGTCTGGTTGGGAAATTGATTAGAACTTGAGACTGACTCCAACCAAATAACTGAATTTTATTAGCCCGACGTTTCGGAGCCCATTCGGCTCCTTCTTCAGGGGGTTGTTCTTCGGGGGGTGGCGGTGTGCCTCTTTTAAAGCGTCTTTTTTGAAGAGAGGAGGGGGGGGGAACACGGGAGGTGGGGAGACACTCCACAGACGGAAAGGTGGGGGGGAACAAAAGGAAAGGGGGGTTTGTGTTGTTGACCGCTTCCAAGGAGCTGCGATGACCGGTGCTGGGTGGAGTGGTCACGAGGGTGCCCTTGATGGGCCGCGGGGGGGGGGGGGGAGGTTACAGGATCGCGCCGACGTTCTGTGTTGGTGAAACGAGCGGGAGTCTATCTGGCTGTGCGTCCTTTTCTTCTTTTCGTCATGTCGCCAAGGCCATGGACATAGACCGAGGGTAGGTTGCCCTTCACACGGTTTATGTTATTCTCCGTATTCTGAATGTGCCATGACTCCAGTAGTAGTCTCTTTCGCCAGTTCGTTTCTGTTTGAAGGATTTCAGTTTCCTTGAAAGCAATTTTGTGGTCGGCGACTTCAGAGTGTTCCGCGACGGCGCTGCGAATACGGTTGAATGTCCTGACGTCGTTCTCGTGTTGTCTGGTCCTTTCTTTTAGATTTTTGGTTTCCCCGATGTACGACGCCGGACAGTCAGCACAACTGATTTTGTAGACGACGCCTTGAGCTTTTTCTTTTGGTGGACGATCTTTTGGTTTAGGGAGGAGGATATTGAAAGTGTTTATTGGTTTGTGCGCCACTTTGAGGCCTTCTTTTTTTAATATTCGGCTGAGCGCTTCGCTGGTACCTCTGATGTACGGGATGGACACTCGCTTCTGGGGTTGGGAGAAGTAAACGGCTGAAGGTCCCGCATTTTGTTTCTTCTTTTTTTTTGTTGTCTGGTTGTCTTTCGAATGAAGTCATCTGTGTAGCCATTCCTCTTAAGTTCGTTGAGAACCGTTCTCTTTTCTTTCTTTAGATCCGATTCCGATGAGGAATGAGTTTCGGCTCGTTTGAATAAAGAATTTACAACAGACGCCTTGTGGTTTGCCGGATGGTCGGATTGGAAATGAAGATAGCGGCCTGTGTGGGTTGGTTTTCGGTAGACTGAAAATTTTAGAATGCCGTCTTTTCGTGTAACTTGTACATCTAAGAATGGGAGTGATCCGTTCTGTTCGCGCTCATATGTGAACTGTATATCCGGGTCTATGGAGTTTAAGTGTTTCTGCAAGTTTTCGACTTGGCTCGTCTTCACGATGCAAAAACAATCATCCACGTACCTGAGGAAGACTTTTGGTTTCGGGAAAAAAGTATTTAAAGCTCTCTCCTCGATGCTCTCCATAGTCAAGTTAGCCATGGCAACGGAAATTGAGGCCCCCATAGGAGTTCCTTTGACCTGTTTGTAGTAGCTGCCTCGGAAGGTGAAATAGGTATTGGACAGGCACAGTTCGAGAAGGCGGCAGATCTCGTCTACACTCAAAGGGGTTCTCTCACTGAGCGTATCGTCACGTTCCAGTGCATCTCTAGTTGCGGAAACAGCCAACTTAATGGGTACTCTTGTGAACAGAGAGATTACATCAAAAGAGACCAGACATTCATCATCTTCGATACGGATTTTTGATGTGAGTTTGATGAAATTCTCGGAGTCGCGCACGTGCGATGCTGTCCTTCCGGTGAGTGGTGATATGATCTGATGCAAGTAAGTGGATAGTGATCGTAGTGGGGAACACGAAAAGTCTACGATTGGTCGTAAGGGGATTCCGGGTTTATGGAGTTTTGGGAAGCCGTAGAAAGCTGGAGCGGATCCGTTCCTACAGATTAATTTTAGGTAGAGATTTCGAGAATTTGGGTGGCTGCGGAATATTTCAATCAGCGTCTTGTTCAGCAACGACTGAGTTCTCGTAGTGGGGTCCTTCTTTAGTCTCTCGTAATCTTGGCTGTCAAGTAGGGCGGACGCCTTATCCTCGTAGTCCTTTATGTTCAAAACAACGGTTGAGTTCCCCTTGTCCGCTGGTAGGATCACAATGTTGGTATCTTCTTTCAGCGTTCTCATTGCTTTTATTTCGTCGGAAGTTAAGTTGCGTTCTCTTCTGCGGTTGTTATTGGACCTTATTATGCCGATTGCTTTCAGTCTGACCTGTTCCCGCACTTTGGGGTCTAGTTGCTGGATGCCGCTCTCAAGGGCGGCGATCATCTGGGGAGGGGTGGGTTATCTGTCGTAACATTGAATTTTTGACCTTTTGCCAGGATTGAAGTTTCTTCGCTTGTGAGCTTTCTCGATGATAAATTGGTTACTCTGTGCTTGTTTAACACTCCTGTTTTCTCGTTTTCGTTGATTAGGGAAGAGAATTTCTTCTTCTGCGTTTGACTGTGTTTCATTTCCTCTGAGGACGCTACGGCCTTTGCAAACGATTCAATTGATGAAAAGAGATGGGGTACCTTGTGTTCAAGTTGTCTTCTGGCGAAGAACGCGTCGACTTCTTTCTTCCGGATCAACATGTGGCACTCATGTATCCGTGCTGTCACCAATCTTTGCTGGGCCTTGTCGATGATGTCCCGGCCTTCTGGTGTGTTGATTGGTTGGCGTAGCTGGAGACTTCGTGGCACGACGTTCTTGTCTTTGCATTTCCGGGTGAAGTCTAGGTGTGTCTTGAAGGTGGTATTCCTTTCACTGCTTTTATATAGTTCTTTGCAAGTTGCACTGCCTCTAGCCCGAAGTCTGCACGTAAAGACTTGAAGCTAAACATTTCGACAGAATTGCCTGTCTGGTTGGGAAATTGATTAGAACTTGAGACTGACTCCAACCAAATAACTGAATTTTATTAGCCCGACGTTTCGGAGCCCATTCGGCTCCTTCTTCAGGGGGTTGTTCTTCGGGGGGTGGCGGTGTGCCTCTTTTAAAGCGTCTTTTTTGAAGAGAGGAGGGGGGGGGGAACACGGGAGGTGGGGAGACACTCCACAGACGGAAAGGTGGGGGGGAACAAAAGGAAAGGGGGGTTTGTGTTGTTGACCGCTTCCAAGGAGCTGCGATGACCGGTGCTGGGTGGAGTGCTCACGAGGGTGCCCTTGATGGGCCGCGGGGGGGGGGGGAGGTTACAGGATCGCGCCGACGTTCTGTGTTGGTGAAACGAGCGGGAGTCTATCTGGCTGTGCGTCCTTTTCTTCTTTTCGTCATGTCGCCAAGGCCATGGACATAGACCGAGGGTAGGTTGCCCTTCACACGGTTTATGTTATTCTCCGTATTCTGAATGTGCCATGACTCCAGTAGTAGTCTCTTTCGCCAGTTCGTTTCTGTTTGAAGGATTTCAGTTTCCTTGAAAGCAATTTTGTGGTCGGCGACTTCAGAGTGTTCCGCGACGGCGCTGCGAATACGGTTGAATGTCCTGACGTCGTTCTCGTGTTGTCTGGTCCTTTCTTTTAGATTTTTGGTTTCCCCGATGTACGACGCCGGACAGTCAGCACAACTGATTTTGTAGACGACGCCTTGAGCTTTTTCTTTTGGTGGACGATCTTTTGGTTTAGGGAGGAGGATATTGAAAGTGTTTATTGGTTTGTGCGCCACTTTGAGGCCTTCTTTTTTTAATATTCGGCTGAGCGCTTCGCTGGTACCTCTGATGTACGGGATGGACACTCGCTTCTGGGGTTGGGGAGAAGTAAACGGCTGAAGGTCCCGCATTTTGTTTCTTCTTTTTTGTTGTCTGGTTGTCTTTCGAATGAAGTCATCTGTGTAGCCATTCCTCTTAAGTTCGTTGAGAACCGTTCTCTTTTCTTTCTTTAGATCCGATTCCGATGAGGAATGAGTTTCGGCTCGTTTGAATAAAGAATTTACAACAGACGCCTTGTGGTTTGCCGGATGGTCGGATTGGAAATGAAGATAGCGGCCTGTGTGGGTTGGTTTTCGGTAGACTGAAAATTTTAGAATGCCGTCTTTTCGTGTAACTTGTACATCTAAGAATGGGAGTGATCCGTTCTGTTCGCGCTCATATGTGAACTGTATATCCGGGTCTATGGAGTTTAAGTGTTTCTGCAAGTTTTCGACTTGGCTCGTCTTCACGATGCAAAAACAATCATCCACGTACCTGAGGAAGACTTTTGGTTTCGGGAAAAAAGTATTTAAAGCTCTCTCCTCGATGCTCTCCATAGTCAAGTTAGCCATGGCAACGGAAATTGAGGCCCCCATAGGAGATCCTTTGACCTGTTTGTAGTAGCTGCCTCGGAAGGTGAAATAGGTATTGGACAGGCACAGTTCGAGAAGGCGGCAGATCTCGTCTACACTCAAAGGGGTTCTCTCACTGAGCGTATCGTCACGTTCCAGTGCATCTCTAGTTGCGGAAACAGCCAACTTAATGGGTACTCTTGTGAACAGAGAGATTACATCAAAAGAGACCAGACATTCATCATCTTCGATACGGATTTTTGATGTGAGTTTGATGAAATTCTCGGAGTCGCGCACGTGCGATGCTGTCCTTCCGGTGAGTGGTGATATGATCTGATGCAAGTAAGTGGATAGTGATCGTAGTGGGGAACACGAAAAGTCTACGATTGGTCGTAAGGGGATTCCGGGTTTATGGAGTTTTGGCAAGCCGTAGAAAGCTGGAGCGGATCCGTTCCTACAGATTAATTTTAGGTAGAGATTTCGAGAATTTGGGTGGCTGCGGAATATTTCAATCAGCGTCTTGTTCAGCAACGACTGAGTTCTCGTAGTGGGGTCCTTCTTTAGTCTCTCGTAATCTTGGCTGTCAAGTAGGGCGGACGCCTTATCCTCGTAGTCCTTTATGTTCAAAACAACGGTTGAGTTCCCCTTGTCCGCCGGTAGGATCACAATGTTGGTATCTTCTTTCAGCGTTCTCATTGCTTTTATTTCGTCGGAAGTTAAGTTGCGTTCTCTTCTGCGGTTGTTATTGGACCTTATTATGCCGATTGCTTTCAGTCTGACCTGTTCCCGCACTTTGGGGTCTAGTTGCTGGATGCCGCTCTCAAGTGCGGCGATCATCTTGGGGAGGGGTGGGTTATCTGTCGTAACATTGAATTTTTGACCTTTTGCCAGGATTGAAGTTTCTTCGCTTGTGAGCTTTCTCGATGATAAATTGGTTACTGTGTGCTTGTTTAACACTCCTGTTTTCTCGTTTTCGTTGATTAGGGAAGAGAATTTCTTCTTCTGCGTTTGACTGTGTTTCATTTCCTCTGAGGACGCTACGGCCTTTGCAAACGATTCAATTGATGAAAAGAGATGGGGTACCTTGTGTTCAAGTTGTCTTCTGGCGAAGAACGCGTCGACTTCTTTCTTCCGGAAGGACAGCATCGCACGTGCGCGACTCCGAGAATTTCATCAAACTCACATCAAAAATCCGTATCGAAGATGATGAATGTCTGGTCTCTTTTGATGTAATCTCTCTGTTCACAAGAGTACCCATTAAGTTGGCTGTTTCCGCAACTAGAGATGCACTGGAACGTGACGATACGCTCAGTGAGAGAACCCCTTTGAGTGTAGACGAGATCTGCCGCCTTCTCGAACTGTGCCTGTCCAATACCTATTTCACCTTCCGAGGCAGCTACTACAAACAGGTCAAAGGAACTCCTATGGGGGCCTCAATTTCCGTTGCCATGGCTAACTTGACTATGGAGAGCATCGAGGAGAGAGCTTTAAATACTTTTTTCCCGAAACCAAAAGTCTTCCTCAGGTACGTGGATGATTGTTTTTGCATCGTGAAGACGAGCCAAGTCGAAAACTTGCAGAAACACTTAAACTCCATAGACCCGGATATACAGTTCACATATGAGCGCGAACAGAACGGATCACTCCCATTCTTAGATGTACAAGTTACACGAAAAGACGGCATTCTAAAATTTTCAGTCTACCGAAAACCAACCCACACAGGCCGCTATCTTCATTTCCAATCCGACCATCCGGCAAACCACAAGGCGTCTGTTGTAAATTCTTTATTCAAACGAGCCGAAACTCATTCCTCATCGGAATCGGATCTAAAGAAAGAAAAGAGAACGGTTCTCAACGAACTTAAGAGGAATGGCTACACAGATGACTTCATTCGAAAGACAACCAGACAACAAAAAAGAAGAAACAAAATGCGGGACCTTCAGCCGTTTACTTCTCCCCAACCCCAGAAGCGAGTGTCCATCCCGTACATCAGAGGTACCAGCGAAGCGCTCAGCCGAATATTAAAAAAAGAAGGCCTCAAAGTGGCGCACAAACCAATAAACACTTTCAATATCCTCCTCCCTAAACCAAAAGATCGTCCACCAAAAGAAAAAGCTCAAGGCGTCGTCTACAAAATCAGTTGTGCTGACTGTCCGGCGTCGTACATCGGGGAAACCAAAAATCTAAAAGAAAGGACCAGACAACACGAGAACGACGTCAGGACATTCAACCGTATTCGCAGCGCCGTCGCGGAACACTCTGAAGTCGCCGACCACAAAATTGCTTTCAAGGAAACTGAAATCCTTCAAACAGAAACGAACTGGCGAAAGAGACTACTACTGGAGTCATGGCACATTCAGAATACGGAGAATAACATAAACCGTGTGAAGGGCAACCTACCCTCGGTCTATGTCCATGGCCTTGGCGACATGACGAAAAGAAGAAAAGGACGCACAGCCAGATAGACTCCCGCTCGTTTCACCAACACAGAACGTCGGCGCGATCCTGTAACCTCCCCCCCCCCCCCCGCGGCCCATCAAGGGCACCCTCGTGAGCACTCCACCCAGCACCGGTCATCGCAGCTCCTTGGAAGCGGTCAACAACACAAACCCCCCTTTCCTTTTGTTCCCCCCCACCTTTCCGTCTGTGGAGTGTCTCCCCACCTCCCGTGTTCCCCCCCCCCCTCCTCTCTTCAAAAAAGACGCTTTAAAAGAGGCACACCGCCACCCCCCGAAGAACAACCCCCTGAAGAAGGAGCCGAATGGGCTCCGAAACGTCGGGCTAATAAAATTCAGTTATTTGGTTGGAGTCAGTCTCAAGTTCTAATCAATTTCCCAACCAGACAGGCAATTCTGTCGAAATGTTTAGCTTCAAGTCTTTACGTGCAGACTTCGGGCTAGAGGCAGTGCAACTTGCAAAGAACTATATAAAAGCAGTGAAAGGAATATCCACCTTCAAGACACACCTAGACTTCACCCGGAAATGCAAAGACAAGAACGTCGTGCCACGAAGTCTCCAGCTACGCCAACCAATCAACACACCAGAAGGCCGGGACATCATCGACAAGGCCCAGCAAAGATTGGTGACAGCACGGATACATGAGTGCCACATGTTGATCCGGAAGAAAGAAGTCGACGCGTTCTTCGCCAGAAGACAACTTGAACACAAGGTACCCCATCTCTTTTCATCAATTGAATCGTTTGCAAAGGCCGTAGCGTCCTCAGAGGAAATGAAACACAGTCAAACGCAGAAGAAGAAATTCTCTTCCCTAATCAACGAAAACGAGAAAACAGGAGTGTTAAACAAGCACACAGTAACCAATTTATCATCGAGAAAGCTCACAAGCGAAGAAACTTCAATCCTGGCAAAAGGTCAAAAATTCAATGTTACGACAGATAACCCACCCCTCCCCAAGATGATCGCCGCCCTTGAGAGCGGCATCCAGCAACTAGACCCCAAAGTGCGGGAACAGGTCAGACTGAAAGCAATCGGCATAATAAGGTCCAATAACAACCGCAGAAGAGAACGCAACTTAACTTCCGACGAAATAAAAGCAATGAGAACGCTGAAAGAAGATACCAACATTGTGATCCTACCGGCGGACAAGGGGAACTCAACCGTTGTTTTGAACATAAAGGACTACGAGGATAAGGCGTCCGCCCTACTTGACAGCCAAGATTACGAGAGACTAAAGAAGGACCCCACTACGAGAACTCAGTCGTTGCTGAACAAGACGCTGATTGAAATATTCCGCAGCCACCCAAATTCTCGAAATCTCTACCTAAAATTAATCTGTAGGAACGGATCCGCTCCAGCTTTCTACGGCTTGCCAAAACTCCATAAACCCGGAATCCCCTTACGACCAATCGTAGACTTTTCGTGTTCCCCACTACGATCACTATCCACTTACTTGCATCAGATCATATCACCACTCACCGGAAGGACAGCATCGCACGTGCGCGACTCCGAGAATTTCATCAAACTCACATCAAAAATCCGTATCGAAGATGATGAATGTCTGGTCTCTTTTGATGTAATCTCTCTGTTCACAAGAGTACCCATTAAGTTGGCTGTTTCCGCAACTAGAGATGCACTGGAACGTGACGATACGCTCAGTGAGAGAACCCCTTTGAGTGTAGACGAGATCTGCCGCCTTCTCGAACTGTGCCTGTCCAATACCTATTTCACCTTCCGAGGCAGCTACTACAAACAGGTCAAAGGAACTCCTATGGGGGCCTCAATTTCCGTTGCCATGGCTAACTTGACTATGGAGAGCATCGAGGAGAGAGCTTTAAATACTTTTTTCCCGAAACCAAAAGTCTTCCTCAGGTACGTGGATGATTGTTTTTGCATCGTGAAGACGAGCCAAGTCGAAAACTTGCAGAAACACTTAAACTCCATAGACCCGGATATACAGTTCACATATGAGCGCGAACAGAACGGATCACTCCCATTCTTAGATGTACAAGTTACACGAAAAGACGGCATTCTAAAATTTTCAGTCTACCGAAAACCAACCCACACAGGCCGCTATCTTCATTTCCAATCCGACCATCCGGCAAACCACAAGGCGTCTGTTGTAAATTCTTTATTCAAACGAGCCGAAACTCATTCCTCATCGGAATCGGATCTAAAGAAAGAAAAGAGAACGGTTCTCAACGAACTTAAGAGGAATGGCTACACAGATGACTTCATTCGAAAGACAACCAGACAACAAAAAAGAAGAAACAAAATGCGGGACCTTCAGCCGTTTACTTCTCCCCAACCCCAGAAGCGAGTGTCCATCCCGTACATCAGAGGTACCAGCGAAGCGCTCAGCCGAATATTAAAAAAAGAAGGCCTCAAAGTGGCGCACAAACCAATAAACACTTTCAATATCCACCTCCCTAAACCAAAAGATCGTCCACCAAAAGAAAAAGCTCAAGGCGTCGTCTACAAAATCAGTTGTGCTGACTGTCCGGCGTCGTACATCGGGGAAACCAAAAATCTAAAAGAAAGGACCAGACAACACGAGAACGACGTCAGGACATTCAACCGTATTCGCAGCGCCGTCGCGGAACACTCTGAAGTCGCCGACCACAAAATTGCTTTCAAGGAAACTGAAATCCTTCAAACAGAAACGAACTGGCGAAAGAGACTACTACTGGAGTCATGGCACATTCAGAATACGGAGAATAACATAAACCGTGTGAAGGGCAACCTACCCTCGGTCTATGTCCATGGCCTTGGCGACATGACGAAAAGAAGAAAAGGACGCACAGCCAGATAGACTCCCGCTCGTTTCACCAACACAGAACGTCGGCGCGATCCTGTAACCTCCCCCCCCCCCCGCGGCCCATCAAGGGCACCCTCGTGAGCACTCCACCCAGCACCGGTCATCGCAGCTCCTTGGAAGCGGTCAACAACACAAACCCCCCTTTCCTTTTGTTCCCCCCCACCTTTCCGTCTGTGGAGTGTCTCCCCACCTCCCGTGTTCCCCCCCCCTCCTCTCTTCAAAAAAGACGCTTTAAAAGAGGCACACCGCCACCCCCCGAAGAACAACCCCCTGAAGAAGGAGCCGAATGGGCTCCGAAACGTCGGGCTAATAAAATTCAGTTATTTGGTTGGAGTCAGTCTCAAGTTCTAATCAATTTCCCAACCAGACAGGCAATTCTGTCGAAATGTTTAGCTTCAAGTCTTTACGTGCAGACTTCGGGCTAGAGGCAGTGCAACTTGCAAAGAACTATATAAAAGCAGTGAAAGGAATATCCACCTTCAAGACACACCTAGACTTCTCCCGGAAATGCAAAGACAAGAACGTCGTGCCACGAAGTCTCCAGCTACGCCAACCAATCAACACACCAGAAGGCCGGGACATCATCGACAAGGCCCAGCAAAGATTGGTGACAGCACGGATACATGAGTGCCACATGTTGATCCGGAAGAAAGAAGTCGACGCGTTCTTCGCCAGAAGACAACTTGAACACAAGGTACCCCATCTCTTTTCATCAATTGAATCGTTTGCAAAGGCCGTAGCGTCCTCAGAGGAAATGAAACACAGTCAAACGCAGAAGAAGAAATTCTCTTCCCTAATCAACGAAAACGAGAAAACAGGAGTGTTAAACAAGCACACAGTAACCAATTTATCATCGAGAAAGCTCACAAGCGAAGAAACTTCAATCCTGGCAAAAGGTCAAAAATTCAATGTTACGACAGATAACCCACCCCTCCCCAAGATGATCGCCGCCCTTGAGAGCGGCATCCAGCAACTAGACCCCAAAGTGCGGGAACAGGTCAGACTGAAAGCAATCGGCATAATAAGGTCCAATAACAACCGCAGAAGAGAACGCAACTTGACTTCCGACGAAATAAAAGCAATGAGAACGCTGAAAGAAGATACCAACATTGTGATCCTACCGGCGGACAAGGGGAACTCAACCGTTGTTTTGAACATAAAGGACTACGAGGATAAGGCGTCCGCCCTACTTGACAGCCAAGATTACGAGAGACTAAAGAAGGACCCCACTACGAGAACTCAGTCGTTGCTGAACAAGACGCTGATTGAAATATTCCGCAGCCACCCAAATTCTCGAAATCTCTACCTAAAATTAATCTGTAGGAACGGATCCGCTCCAGCTTTCTACGGCTTGCCAAAACTCCATAAACCCGGAATCCCCTTACGACCAATGGTAGACTTTTCGTGTTCCCCACTACGATCACTATCCACTTACTTGCATCAGATCATATCACCACTCACCGGAAGGACAGCATCGCACGTGCGCGACTCCGAGAATTTCATCAAACTCACATCAAAAATCCGTATCGAAGATGATGAATGTCTGGTCTCTTTTGATGTAATCTCTCTGTTCACAAGAGTACCCATTAAGTTGGCTGTTTCCGCAACTAGAGATGCACTGGAACGTGACGATACGCTCAGTGAGAGAACCCCTTTGAGTGTAGACGAGATCTGCCGCCTTCTCGAACTGTGCCTGTCCAATACCTATTTCACCTTCCGAGGCAGCTACTACAAACAGGTCAAAGGAACTCCTATGGGGGCCTCAATTTCCGTTGCCATGGCTAACTTGACTATGGAGAGCATCGAGGAGAGAGCTTTAAATACTTTTTTCCCGAAACCAAAAGTCTTCCTCAGGTACGTGGATGATTGTTTTTGCATCGTGAAGACGAGCCAAGTCGAAAACTTGCAGAAACACTTAAACTCCATAGACCCGGATATACAGTTCACATATGAGCGCGAACAGAACGGATCACTCCCATTCTTAGATGTACAAGTTACACGAAAAGACGGCATTCTAAAATTTTCAGTCTACCGAAAACCAACCCACACAGGCCGCTATCTTCATTTCCAATCCGACCATCCGGCAAACCACAAGGCGTCTGTTGTAAATTCTTTATTCAAACGAGCCGAAACTCATTCCTCATCGGAATCGGATCTAAAGAAAGAAAAGAGAACGGTTCTCAACGAACTTAAGAGGAATGGCTACACAGATGACTTCATTCGAAAGACAACCAGACAACAAAAAAGAAGAAACAAAATGCGGGACCTTCAGCCGTTTACTTCTCCCCAACCCCAGAAGCGAGTGTCCATCCCGTACATCAGAGGTACCAGCGAAGCGCTCAGCCGAATATTAAAAAAAGAAGGCCTCAAAGTGGCGCACAAACCAATAAACACTTTCAATATCCTCCTCCCTAAACCAAAAGATCGTCCACCAAAAGAAAAAGCTCAAGGCGTCGTCTACAAAATCAGTTGTGCTGACTGTCCGGCGTCGTACATCGGGGAAACCAAAAATCTAAAAGAAAGGACCAGACAACACGAGAACGACGTCAGGACATTCAACCGTATTCGCAGCGCCGTCGCGGAACACTCTGAAGTCGCCGACCACAAAATTGCTTTCAAGGAAACTGAAATCCTTCAAACAGAAACGAACTGGCGAAAGAGACTACTACTGGAGTCATGGCACATTCAGAATACGGAGAATAACATAAACCGTGTGAAGGGCAACCTACCCTCGGTCTATGTCCATGGCCTTGGCGACATGACGAAAAGAAGAAAAGGACGCACAGCCAGATAGACTCCCGCTCGTTTCACCAACACAGAACGTCGGCGCGATCCTGTAACCTCCCCCCCCCCCCCGCGGCCCATCAAGGGCACCCTCGTGAGCACTCCACCCAGCACCGGTCATCGCAGCTCCTTGGAAGCGGTCAACAACACAAACCCCCCTTTCCTTTTGTTCCCCCCCACCTTTCCGTCTGTGGAGTGTCTCCCCACCTCCCGTGTTCCCCCCCCCCCTCCTCTCTTCAAAAAAGACGCTTTAAAAGAGGCACACCGCCACCCCCCGAAGAACAACCCCCTGAAGAAGGAGCCGAATGGGCTCCGAAACGTCGGGCTAATAAAATTCAGTTATTTGGTTGGAGTCAGTCTCAAGTTCTAATCAATTTCCCAACCAGACAGGCAATTCTGTCGAAATGTTTAGCTTCAAGTCTTTACGTGCAGACTTCGGGCTAGAGGCAGTGCAACTTGCAAAGAACTATATAAAAGCAGTGAAAGGAATATCCACCTTCAAGACACACCTAGACTTCACCCGGAAATGCAAAGACAAGAACGTCGTGCCACGAAGTCTCCAGCTACGCCAACCAATCAACACACCAGAAGGCCGGGACATCATCGACAAGGCCCAGCAAAGATTGGTGACAGCACGGATACATGAGTGCCACATGTTGATCCGGAAGAAAGAAGTCGACGCGTTCTTCGCCAGAAGACAACTTGAACACAAGGTACCCCATCTCTTTTCATCAATTGAATCGTTTGCAAAGGCCGTAGCGTCCTCAGAGGAAATGAAACACAGTCAAACGCAGAAGAAGAAATTCTCTTCCCTAATCAACGAAAACGAGAAAACAGGAGTGTTAAACAAGCACACAGTAACCAATTTATCATCGAGAAAGCTCACAAGCGAAGAAACTTCAATCCTGGCAAAAGGTCAAAAATTCAATGTTACGACAGATAACCCACCCCTCCCCAAGATGATCGCCGCCCTTGAGAGCGGCATCCAGCAACTAGACCCCAAAGTGCGGGAACAGGTCAGACTGAAAGCAATCGGCATAATAAGGTCCAATAACAACCGCAGAAGAGAACGCAACTTAACTTCCGACGAAATAAAAGCAATGAGAACGCTGAAAGAAGATACCAACATTGTGATCCTACCGGCGGACAAGGGGAACTCAACCGTTGTTTTGAACATAAAGGACTACGAGGATAAGGCGTCCGCCCTACTTGACAGCCAAGATTACGAGAGACTAAAGAAGGACCCCACTACGAGAACTCAGTCGTTGCTGAACAAGACGCTGATTGAAATATTCCGCAGCCACCCAAATTCTCGAAATCTCTACCTAAAATTAATCTGTAGGAACGGATCCGCTCCAGCTTTCTACGGCTTGCCAAAACTCCATAAACCCGGAATCCCCTTACGACCAATCGTAGACTTTTCGTGTTCCCCACTACGATCACTATCCACTTACTTGCATCAGATCATATCACCACTCACCGGAAGGACAGCATCGCACGTGCGCGACTCCGAGAATTTCATCAAACTCACATCAAAAATCCGTATCGAAGATGATGAATGTCTGGTCTCTTTTGATATAATCTCTCTGTTCACAAGAGTACCCATTAAGTTGGCTGTTTCCGCAACTAGAGATGCACTGGAACGTGACGATACGCTCAGTGAGAGAACCCCTTTGAGTGTAGACGAGATCTGCCGCCTTCTCGAACTGTGCCTGTCCAATACCTATTTCACCTTCCGAGGCAGCTACTACAAACAGGTCAAAGGAACTCCTATGGGGGCCTCAATTTCCGTTGCCATGGCTAACTTGACTATGGAGAGCATCGAGGAGAGAGCTTTAAATACTTTTTTCCCGAAACCAAAAGTCTTCCTCAGGTACGTGGATGATTGTTTTTGCATCGTGAAGACGAGCCAAGTCGAAAACTTGCAGAAACACTTAAACTCCATAGACCCGGATATAGAGTTCACATATGAGCGCGAACAGAACGGATCACTCCCATTCTTAGATGTACAAGTTACACGAAAAGACGGCATTCTAAAATTTTCAGTCTACCGAAAACCAACCCACACAGGCCGCTATCTTCATTTCCAATCCGACCATCCGGCAAACCACAAGGCGTCTGTTGTAAATTCTTTATTCAAACGAGCCGAAACTCATTCCTCATCGGAATCGGATCTAAAGAAAGAAAAGAGAACGGTTCTCAACGAACTTAAGAGGAATGGCTACACAGATGACTTCATTCGAAAGACAACCAGACAACAAAAAAGAAGAAACAAAATGCGGGACCTTCAGCCGTTTACTTCTCCCCAACCCCAGAAGCGAGTGTCCATCCCGTACATCAGAGGTACCAGCGAAGCGCTCAGCCGAATATTAAAAAAAGAAGGCCTCAAAGTGGCGCACAAACCAATAAACACTTTCAATATCCTCCTCCCTAAACCAAAAGATCGTCCACCAAAAGAAAAAGCTCAAGGCGTCGTCTACAAAATCAGTTGTGCTGACTGTCCGGCGTCGTACATCGGGGAAACCAAAAATCTAAAAGAAAGGACCAGACAACACGAGAACGACGTCAGGACATTCAACCGTATTCGCAGCGCCGTCGCGGAACACTCTGAAGTCGCCGACCACAAAATTGCTTTCAAGGAAACTGAAATCCTTCAAACAGAAACGAACTGGCGAAAGAGACTACTACTGGAGTCATGGCACATTCAGAATACGGAGAATAACATAAACCGTGTGAAGGGCAACCTACCCTCGGTCTATGTCCATGGCCTTGGCGACATGACGAAAAGAAGAAAAGGACGCACAGCCAGATAGACTCCCGCTCGTTTCACCAACACAGAACGTCGGCGCGATCCTGTAACCTCCCCCCCCCCGCGGCCCATCAAGGGCACCCTCGTGAGCACTCCACCCAGCACCGGTCATCGCAGCTCCTTGGAAGCGGTCAACAACACAAACCCCCCCTTTCCTTTTGTTCCCCCCCACCTTTCCGTCTGTGGAGTGTCTCCCCACCTCCCGTGTTCCCCCCCCTCCTCTCTTCAAAAAAGACGCTTTAAAAGAGGCACACCGCCACCCCCCGAAGAACAACCCCCTGAAGAAGGAGCCGAATGGGCTCCGAAACGTCGGGCTAATAAAATTCAGTTATTTGGTTGGAGTCAGTCTCAAGTTCTAATTCATTTGGTATGGACCGGTGGAATCCAACTGTCCATTAAAACAAAGCTTTGCGAAGACTTTTGATCATGCTGACGTAATGTGACTTCTGCCCAGCGCTCTAAATGTCAACGTGAAGAAATGCAACAAGGCATGGCTACACAAAGCGAGTAACAATGGCCCTCTTGAGGTGCGGCTAGAGCAGTGTGGCGCTTGCGCTGCCTGGTGCGCTTCAACTGGCATGGACCGGGAGAATCCGACTCTCCAAATAAAACAATGCATTTTGAGGGCCGTTGACCATGCTGACGCAATGTGATTTCTGCCCAGGTCTGTAAATGTCAACGTGCAGAAATGAAAAAAAAGCGTGGTTAAACGACAGGAGTAAGAATGACTCCCTTGCAGTGTGGATTCAGGAGTGGCGCTTTATGCTATCTGTTGTGCTTCAACTGGCATGGACCGGCTGAAACTGACTGTCCACTTAAAACAAAGCATTGCAAGGACTTTTGACGATGCTGACGCAATGTGATTTGTGCCCAGGGCTCTAAATGTCAATGTGAGGAAATGGAACAAAGCGTGGGTGAAGGACGTTAGTAACAATGACTCCCTTGAGGTGCGGCTAGAACAGTGCTGCTTTGCACTGTCTGGTGTGGTTCAACTGGAATGCACAGGGGGAATCTTACTGTGCTTTTAAAAGATATAATTGCGAGGGCGGTTGACCATTTTTATGCAAGGTGATTTGTGCCCAGTGCCCTAAATGTCAACCTGAAGAAATAGAACAAGGCGTGGGGAGCTAAGTGAGTAACAATGACTCCCTTGAGCTGCGGCTAGAGCAGTGCGGCTCTAGCGCTGCCTGGTGCGCTTCAACTGGGATAGATCGGGGTAATCCGACTGTCCATTTAAAACAAATGATTGCGAGGGCCGTTGACCATGCTGACGCAATTTGATTTCTGCCTAGTGCTTTAAACGTGAAATAAATAAATTAAGGAAAGGGCTGGATAAACGACAGGAGTAACTATGACACCCTTTAGGTGCGGCTAGCGCAGTGCAGCTCTTGCGCGGTCTGGTGCGAATGAACTGGCACGGACTGACAGAATCCACTGTCCAAATAAAACAAACCATTCTGGGGGCCGTTGAGCAGGCTGACGCAGTGTGATTTCTGCACAGTGCTCTAAATGTCGAAGTGAAAAAATGAAAAAAAAGCGTGGATAAAAGACAGGAGTAAGAATGACTCCCTTGCAGTGTGGATTGAGCTGTGCCGCTTTGCACTTTCCGCTGCGCTTCAACTGGTATGGACCGGGAGAATCTGACTGTCCATTTAAAACAAAGCATTGCGAGGACTTTTGACCATGCTGATGCAATGTGATCTCTGCCCAGTCCCCTATATGTCAACGTGATAAAATCAACAAGGCGAGGGTAAACGAAGAGACTAACAATGACTCCCATGAGGTGCGACTAGAGCAGCACGGCTCTGCACTGTCTGGTGTGGCTTACCTGGCATGCACCGGGGGAATCTCACTGTGCACTTAAAACAAATGATTGTGAAGGCTGTTGCCGATGCTGACGCAATGTGATTTCTGCGTAGTGCTCTAAACGGCAAAGTGATGAAATAAAGAAATGCCTGGATAAAGGACAGGTGTAAGAGTGACTCCTGTGAGGTGCGGCTGGAGCAGTGCCGCTCTTGCGCGGTATGGTACGCCTCAACTGGCATGGACGGGCGGAATTCACTGTCCAAATGAAACAAAGCATTCTGGGAGCCAGTGCTCTAAATGTCAACGTGAAGAAATGCAAAAAGGTGGGTATAAAGGACAGGAGTAAGAATGACTCCCGTGCAGAGTTTATTGAGCAGTTTCGCTTTGTGCTATCCATTGTGCTTCATTTGGTATGGACCGGTGGAATCCAACTGTCCATTAAAACAAAGCTTTGCGAAGACTTTTGATCATGCTGACGTAATGTGACTTCTGCCCAGCGCTCTAAATGTCAACGTGAAGAAATGCAACAAGGCATGGCTACACAAAGCGAGTAACAATCGCTCTCTTGAGGTGCGGCTAGAGCAGTGTGGCGCTTGCGCTGCCTGGTGCGCTTCAACTGGCATGGACCGGGAGAATCCGACTCTCCAAATAAAACAATGCATTTTGAGGGCCGTTGACCATGCTGACGCAATGTGATTTCTGCCCAGGTCTGTAAATGTCAACGTGCAGAAATGAAAAAAAGGCGTGGTTAAACGACAGGAGTAAGAATGACTCCCTTGCAGTGTGGATTCAGGAGTGGCTCTTTATGCTATCTGTTGTGCATCAACTGGCATGGACAGGCTGAAACTGACTGTCCACTTAAAACAAAGCATTGCAAGGACTTTTGACGATGCTGACGCAATGTGATTTGTGCCCAGGGCTCTAAATGTCAATGTGAGGAAATGGAACAAAGCGTGGGTGAAGGACGTTGGTAACAATGACTCCCTTAAGGTGCGGCTAGAACAGTGCTGCTTTGCACTGTCTGGTGTGGTTCAACTGGAATGCACAGGGGGAATCTTACTGTGCTTTTAAAAGATATAATTGCGAGGGCGGTTGACCATTTTTATGCAAGGTGATTTGTGCCCAGTGCCCTAAATGTCAACCTGAAGAAATAGATCAAGGCGTGGGGGAGCTAAGTGAGTAACAATGACTCCCTTGAGCTGCGACTAGAGCAGTGCGGCTCTAGCGCTGCCTGGTGCGCTTCAACTGGGATAGATCGGGGTAATCCGACTGTCCATTTAAAACAAATGATTGCGAGGGCCGTTGACCATGCTGACGCAATTTGATTTCTGCCTAGTGCTTTAAACGTGAAATAAATAAATTAAGGAAAGGGCTGGATAAACGACAGGAGTAACTATGACACCCTTTAAGTGCGGCTAGCGCAGTGCAGCTCTTGCGCGGTCTGGTGCGAATGAACTGGCATGGACTGACAGAATCCACTGTCCAAATAAAACAAACCATTCTGGGGGCCGTTGAGCATGCTGACGCAGTGTGATTTCTGCACAGTGCTCTAAATGTCGAAGTGAAAAAATGAAAAAAAAAAGCGTGGATAAAAGACAGGAGTAAGAATGACTCCCTTGCAGTGTGCATTGAGCTGTGCCGCTTAGCACTTTCCGTTGCGCTTCAACTGGTATGGACCGGGAGAATCTGACTGTCCATTTAAAACAAAGCATTGCGAGGACTTTTGACCATGCTGATGCAATGTGATCTCTGCCCAGTCCCCTATATGTCAACTTGATAAAATCATCAAGGCGTGGGTAAACGAAGAGACTAACAATGACTCCCATGAGGTGCGACTAGAGCAGCACGGCTCTGCTCTGTCTGGTGTGGCTTACCTGGCATGCACCGGGGGAATCTCACTGTGCACTTAAAACAAATGATTGTGAAGGCTGTTGCCGATGCTGAGACTATGTGATTTCTGCCCAGTGCTATTTAATGTCAACGTGAAGAAATGCAAGAAGGTGTGTGTAAGCGGTGAGAGTAACAATGACTCCCTTGAGGTGCGACTAGAGCAGTGCAGCTTTTGCACAGCCTGCTGCACTCCAGCTGGCATAGATCGGGGGAATCCGACTGTCCATTTAAAACAAATGATTGCGAGGGCCGTCGGCCATGCTGACGCAATGTGATTTCTGCCCAGT